>NC_042616.1:285524054-285856685 GCF_901001135.1 Rhinatrema bivittatum | reverse complement strand
CACATTCCTCTGACTGGTACTTTCTTCACTCTGGTGTTCCCCAAGGTTCTTCTCTATTAGCCATTCTATTCAATGTCTACTTACTAACCCTCTGTCACTTGCTCTCTGGACTTGGTATTCAATTTAAAATTTATGGAGACGACATCCAATTTTTTGTCCCATACAATTCCTCTTGGCCTAATACTCTCTTCTTAATAAATCTATACATAGCAACAATCAACACATGGTTATCTCACAACCACCTTAAACTCAATACCTCCAAAACCAAAATCTTTCACTTATCCTCTATATCCAGCTCCTTATGCAGTCTTCCCTCTCACCTATCTCTTAACAGTCTCTGTATTCCCATTCTATCAAAAGCTCAAAGCCTCAGAGTACTTCTTAATTCTGATCTGTCCATGACCTCCCATATATCCTCTGTGGTAAAGAACTCCTTTTGCAATCTATACATGCTCAAACACCTTCACCCACTTCTCTTTTCTCATGATTTCTGCACTGTTCCTCAATCTTAATTTTCTCTGGTCTTGACTAATGTAATGCTCTTTACCTTGGTCTTCCTGGCATTTCCCTTCAGTCTTTACAATTAATTCAAAATTCTGCAGCTCATATTTTAACTGGTTCTTCCATAAAAAAAATCACATAACCCCCATATTATATTTCTTGCATTGGCTTCCAATCAGCTTTAGAATTCAATACAAAAGTCTATCTATCATTCACTCACTCATACATAATCCATTCTCTGATTATGTTCCTCCCTCCGTATGTAAAAGCCTACCAGACATCTTCGATATCTTAACAAATACATTCTTGTAATCCCATTGGTTCATTTATCCAGACTCAATATCACCAGGAAATGAGCCTTCTCCATTGCCGGCCCATCACTTTGAACTCTTTATCTGACTCTCTATGTCAAACTACCAACTGAAAAAGATTTCAAGGAAAACTTAAACATTGACCTATTCTCCAGAGCCTTCAATTACATTATCTCAAAACTCACCTAATTTACCCATAGACAGAGTCTGTTAGCAAGTTTATATCCTTATTAATTATTTTTTAATATTTTTGTCTTATTTATTTTATGCATGTTTTACTGTTTGGCATTTTTGACTAATTTTATGAATGTTCCTATTGTAAATCATTTTGACCAATTTTTATTGTAAAGGTGGAATGCACATAATTTAAAATAAAGAAATAATTTTGAGATAGGTCTGGGAGAAAAGGATCGGAGAAAGGATAAGGTGGGAGATGATAAGGAGAGGGAGGGATGAGGAGGGGGGTCGGGATGGGATCGGGTGGGAAAAGGGCTTCAAATTATACAGAATTTTAACAGAGCTGATCCTGGAGGCCATGTAATAAGAGAGCATATGGTCGGATTGTACTTTCCTGGAATGCTGGAGAGTGAATACACATTTGCCTCCATGTGAGATGGGGAAGACAGTAGTGACAAGAAGACAGTGGTGGAAAGGAATTGCAAGGGGGAGAAATGGACTTGGGAGGGAATGGGAGGTTCTCTAATCATGTGGATGGAAAGGGAGGGAGTTAAACAAAGGGAAAAGGGTGGAATTTTGTTTGGTATCAGTGTGTAATATGGGTTGGGTTATACTGTGGGATTAAACATTGGAGTTATTGTTTAAGGTTGGGTTGATGGTGTTTTAATGTATAGCTGTGATGTGAGCAGAGAAGAGGTGTTTTATAAGTGGTAGGTATGGGAGGGTTGGGGATTTGTGGGTTGGATTTGAAGATTTATAAATGTTTGGAAAAGCAGGAGTGGGAGGGAGGGGTGAAGAGAAAAGGGGAACTGCCTGGAAAAAGGTGACACATCTTCAGCCATGAAGGGGTCACCTGCAGAGGCATGAAGTTGTCAAAAATAGAGTGGGTGAACAAGAGAATGGAAGGAATATGTTGTTCCAGGTGTTAGGTTGGAAGAGAAAGTTAGTTTATTTGAAGATGTGGGGAGTGGTGTTGGGGGGATATAGGGAGGAGGGAGTTGATAAATTGTTGTTTGTTGTTGGGTGAGAGTGGAGCTAAAAGAAAAAAAGACAGTCAACAAATATGTATTATGTTCTATGGTTGGCAGACCTTAACTTTGAATTTCATTTCTATATTCGTAAGATGTTGGCAAGTATTGAATCTGTTAGACTATGGCTGACTCTAAAATCAAATTAGTATCCTGGAATGTCAGAGGTATTTCCTCCCTGATAAAGAGGAAGCAGATTTTTCAAATTTTCAAAAAGCACTCTGTTAAGATTGCGATGCTGCAGGAGACCCACCTGACTGATCAAGAACACGAAAAGCTATGTAGAGACTGGGTAGGCCAGGTACACTATGCCTCATTTAATTCTAAGAGTAGAGGGATGTGCATCCTTATACACAAGGATTTGCCTATTGAGATAAAGTGCAAAAAGATCCAGGTGATAGATATATCATAATTGAGAGGTTTTTGCACGAGCAGCCATTGGTGTTGATGAATGTTTATGGCCCGAATACAAATCAAAATTACTTTTTTACACAACTGGGGCACATGGTGGGAGAGTTCTCGTCATTCCCTCTTCTGGCTGCTGGTGATCGAAATGAATGTATGGACCCAAGTGTTGACCAGTTGAGGAAGAAGGCACCAGAGCAGAACAAGGCTTTGCAGCAGTGGATTAAGGAAACAAATTTGGTAGATGTCTGGTGAGCTGAATTTCCCAGTGGAAGAGATTATATATATCACTCATTGAAAGAGATGAAGTGTACTAGGCGGACACCCTCTAAGGTAGAAAATATGATTTTGGCTGCAGGTATAGGAAAGAGGGGTATTGCTATTTTATATAGAGCAATTATGGGCATAAATGAGGCAAGGAAAACCAACACTAAACTGATAGAACACTGGAATGCTGACTTAGGTGCTCACTTAACTGACAGGGACTGGGGGGAATCTGGAAAAAAGTGCACAAAACTTCATTATGTAGTCGCAGGTTGGAGTTGATGTATAAATTGGTCAGATGAATGTAGAGATGTCCTTTATACTATGCTAAATTTTCCCCAGCAGTATCATGTTGCTATTGGCGAGGATATGGGGAAGATTGGTCCTACCAACATGTATGGTGGGCATGTCAAATAGTTTAAGAATTCTGGAATGGGGTGGAAGCCAAAATGATACAGATAATGCGATGCTGGATGAGTCTCACTCCAGTGCTGTGTTTGCTGGGATTATGGATTGATGTGGCACTTGCCAGCTCCTTACGTAAGTTGGGAAACTACCTTCTTCATGCTGGTAGATTTACCATCACTATGTACTAGAAGACATAACCTTTGCTCTTGCACTGATTCAAGCAGGTACAGGATATTGTGATTATTGAAAAAATAATGTTTGCCTTGCACAAGCAATCATTCCTTTATAACAAGGTTTGGGTGCCCTACTGGAGGTATTTAGAAGAGAGGGGGAAGGGTTCAGTATCTCTGAGGATCTCTGAAGTTTCAGTTAATGAATTTGGACATTGAATATCTGGATAATAGGGGGGAGTCTGCCTACTTTACAACTCCTAGGCTAATGATAAAGTGTTTATGTCTAAGTTTCTGAATTAAGCAAATTTAATGTGCATCTTGTTCTTCAGCTGAATTGTCTGTTGATTGTTTAAATGTTAATTAAGTCACATTTCTCATTCAATTTTCAATTTTATACAGGTATAACAGAACACAATATTAAGATTAAAGCAATACATAGAAGCAGTTTTTAAAGTTACAATAATGTTGGCAGTCATAATTGTTAATCAAGTCACGTTTGTCATCTAAAGTTATAAAGTTATACTGTTAAAATTATATAGTTATAATGTTAAAGCAGTACGTTGAGGCAGTTTTTCTTACAAGTTACAATGTTACAATGTAAAAATAATATGACCTGTTGTCACACTATCACACAAGTTATCATGTAAACCAATGTGATACCCATGTTTGAATGTCGGTATATAAAAATAAATAAATAAATAGTTAAAAAAAAAAGAGTAGGATTAAATGTCAGTTTTCTCAGTGGAAGAAAAGTAAACATTGGAGCGCCACAGGGTACTGTACTTGGACCAGTGATTTTCTATATATTTATAAATGATCTGGAAAGGGATACAATGAGTGAAGTAATCAAATTTGTAGAGATGTGAATCGGAACCGGAATTGGTTCGGATTCCGGTTCGGATTCACATGTGGGTTTTTTTTTCATCAGGCCCGATCGCGATTTTGTTTATTGGCTGTGCCCGAGCCTTGCGCGCGCCGACCCCGGATTTTAAAAGATACGCGCGGCTTCGCGTGAATCTATTAAAATCCAGCGTACTTTTGTTTGCGCCGGTCATGCAAACAAAAGTACATGCGGGCGTAGTTTTTTAAAATCTGCCTAAATATTCTTTGAGCAAGCAAGTTACAAATTGACAAATGCATAAATATACAATACAATAAGTCCTAAAATATAAAATTTCCATGGCTAAAGACTGGCTTCAGTAAAAATAGGCTTGGGCCTTATTCATTATCATATCCAAATCTAGCCCAATTGAGATTAATAGGTATACTTGGATTTGATGGTGTTATTCAAATGCTTGGAATTCAAACTGCTGTAGAGTCATATGCATCAGTTAAGATCTTTGAATTTTGATTACATGAAGTTGTATTATTTATTAATTTCCAAACATATGGTATTCCACTCCATTGACCTGATTTCTCTCAATCTCTAGGTTTTTCTTGGCATTATAATTGCTATCATATCTAATTTAAATGGTGACAAACTTGTTAGGGTTATACCATTGATTTTTTCCACTGGTAAATTATTGTATTAATTCTGCTCATCACTAATAGTGGTATCCACAATGTAATACATATTGGGACAGATTTTTAAAATCCTGAGGATTTACACGCATAACCAGTCTTGCGCGCGCCGAGCCTATTTTAAAAAGGCCTGGCGACGCACGTAAAGACCCTGGATGCGTGTAAGTCCAGGGGCTTGCAAAAAGGAGTGGGGAGGGGGCGGGCGGGGTGGGGTGGGGATGGAGTGGGGGCAGGGCCAGAGGCCTCTGATAGAGCGACCATTGCTGCTGTGTTGGAGGATTGTGTGCCAGCAAGTTGCCGGCAGGCGCAAAATTTAAGATAATTTGGGGGAAGGGTTAGAGTAGGGCTGGGGGGGGAAATGTTAGGCTAAGGGTGGGAAGGTCATGTTAGGGGGAAGGGAAGGGGGGAAGGCAGCGCAGCTCAGCGCATGCAAGGTGCATAATTGTGCGCCCCCTTGTACGTGCCGACTCCCGATTTTATAACATGCACGTGCCTGCGCACGCATGTTATAAAATCGGGCATACAGTGCGTGTGCCGGGTAGCACATGCACATGTAGGCCGCACGCGCTTCTTTTAAAATCTACCCTAATATATTTGTTTCATGCAAAAAACGAGTCTATCGTCTAACCAAGAGAGCAATAGTTGTGTAAATTTTAATTGTTAGGGAGAAATTTTCTCTCCAATGGTTTTGGGGCTCTTGCCACACCATTGGAACTCCAAAGTTGAGACTTTTTCTCTGACCTTTAGTTCACTGTCTCAGGTTTTCAACATGTCCTGTACACTTTGGGGCAGATTTTAGAAGCCCTATGCGCGTAGGGGGGTTACGCGCGCCAGGCCTATTTTCAAAAGGTCTGGCAACATGCATTAAGTCCCGGGACTTGAAAAAATGGGCAGGGTGGGGGCAGGGCCAGAGGATCGCGTGCCAGCATTCGGCAGGCGTAATTTGTGACATAAAGGTATGAAGGGGGTTTTGGGCTGGGGGCAGGACAGGTAGGGGAAGGGAAGGTGGGGGGGGGGGAAGGAAAGTTCCCTCTGAGGCTGCTCCAATTTTGGAGCGGCCTCGGAGGGAACAGGGAAAGCCAGCTAGTCTCCCCACGGGCTCGGCGCGCGCAAGGTGCACTAGTGTGCACCCCCTTGCGTGGACCGACCCCTGATTTTATAATATGCACGCACAAATGTAGGCCACATGCATACATTTTAAAATCTGCCCCTTTATGTGGTACCCAAGGTTTGTCCTGGTCACCCAGTTTAACCCTGAAATATGCATGATAAGCTTTTTGTACAAAGTCAGAGATATTTGTCCTTTGTTTGGGCGCTGTAAAACAATGACAAATGGAACAGAATATATCAGGATCATTCAGGCACCTTCCACAAACTATTCAAGTGTTGGATGATATATTCAACAAAAACAGATTCAACAGAGTTAAATTTGATGCGACTTCTAAGCCTCTTGAATGACTGAATGCTCCCGTCGGTTTTCACGCTACTTATATAGCCATAAAATGCCAACATCAACAGTTTTAAACTGTTTAATAAGCAGTCTTCCTATTAGTTATACCAATTGCATATTCAGCATGTCTTTCTGTGCATTAATTATCTTTTTGCATATTCAGCATATCTAAATAATGTTACGTTATTGCCATAAGAGTTTATGAGTAGTCAGCGTTTTGCGGAAAAAACAGATGTGACTGGAGGAAACGGATGTGATTTTTGGATTCAGCACACTAAAATACATAAAGATCACATGTTATCTTGTAGTCAAATTCTCTGTGGCAACAATCTGGGTTGCCTTCAAAGCTACCATCCGATGAGAGTTTACTACCCCTAACCAATTAAGCTTGATACTTCACTTTGATGCAGCTCCAGCACTGCTCTCTACATCAATGGCAGGGGTGGAAGGAAGTTATAACCAAAAAGTTACCAATAAGGGCCCTGAACTCAGCAGTCAAAGTAACAGATAAGTATGAGAAAAATAAGTGTGAAAGCTTGCTGAGCAGAATGGATGGGCCGTTTGGTCTTCTTCTGCCGTCATTTCTATCAGTCATACCATTCAGCTAAAGAAGTCTCAGAAAGCTGCTCTACTTGCCTTGCAGAAAGAAGTTACCATACTTAAACAAGCTCATATTGTCTCTCCGACACCGGCTTCCCTCACATCCCTTCTTAAGGCCAGGTATCAATACAATAAATAATTGAGTACACAAGTCCAGTTAGGCCTTTCTCACACCAAAGCACTGTACTAAGCGGAAAACAATAAATGTGGACATCTGTTAGCCACAAATCTTAAAAAAGTCTAGAGAATAAGGGGTAGATTTTCAAAGGGGTACACGCGTAAGATACGCGCGTACCTCCCGAAAACCTACCCCAAACCCCCCCTGCACACGCCGAGCCTATTTTGCATAGGCTCGGTGGCGTGCACAAGCCCCGGGACGCGCGTAAGTCCCGGGGCTTTGCAAAGGGAGCATGTCAGGGGTGTGTCAGGTGGGCGGCACAATTTTTGGGGTAGGGCGGGAGGCGTGTCGGGGCGTGATGCCGGCCCGGGGGCGTGGTCGAGGCCTCCGGACCAGCCCCCGGGTCGGGTGATGGCGCGCCAGCAGCCCGCTGGCGCGTGCAGATTTACGCCTGCTTTCGGCAGGGGTAAATCTGCCAACAAAGGTAGGGGTGGGGGTTTAGATAGGGCCGGGGGGGGGGGGTAGGTTAGGTAGGGGAAGGGAGGGGAAGGTGAGGGGAGGTGGAAGGAAAGTTCCCTCCGAGGCCGTGGCCTCAGATGGAACAGGTAGCACGTGCCGGGTTTGGCGCACGCAGGTTGCACAAATGTGCACCCCCTTGCGCGCGCCGACCCCAGATTTTATAAGATACGAGCGGCTACACGCGTATCTTATAAAATTCAGCGTACTTTTGTTCGTGCCTGGTGCACAAACAAAAGTACGCGCGCGTGTAAATTTATAAAATCTAAATCTACCCCACAGTGTATAGCAACTGTAATGTCACATGCTCAGACTCCACTGACATTGGACATGGATATCCTTCTTGCCTTTTGGACTTTCTATGAGTCTCTCTACCAGTCCGAAGCTGAACCATCCCTGGCTAGGATCCATTACTTTTTATCCCAACTCACTCACCCTTCTCTCACGGACTCTCAGGCAGCGGTAATGGATGCTCCTATTTCACAGACTGAAATTGCTTCAGCTATCTCCTCCTTGTCTAGTGGGAAAGCACCTGGTCCTGATGGCTTCACCTCAGATTTCTATTAAGCTTTCAAGACTGATCTTGTTCCACACTGGCACATTTATCTCTCCTCTTTTTTCCAATCCAACAGGGACCTCCAGTTTCACTGAAGCTTGTATAGTGGTACTTCCAAAGCCAGGGAGAGATCCCACTTGTATCTCTAATTATCAGCCAATTTTGTTATTGAATACTGATTATAAAATTTTTGCTAAAATTTTAGCCACAAGGCTCTCCCACTTGATGTGCTCACTTATACATCCTGACCAATCAGGTTTTATTAAGGGCAGATTGATTGTGCATAATACCCGTCTCTTTCTACATGTCCTGGAATATGCATCCACTTTGACATCCCCTGTTGTGGCCATTTTCCTGGATGCAGAAAAGGCTTTCGGTCATGTTGAGTGGCCTTTCCTACTAGCTACACTCAAATGGTTTGGTTTTGGTCCCACTTTTCTCTCTTGGATACAGCTTCTTTATTCCTACCCATCTGCCTTCTTAAATGTCAATAATCTTGCCTCTCCACCTTTCACACTACACAGAAGTACAAGGCAAGGGTGCCCACTCTCCCCTCTACTTTTTAATCTGGCTTTGGAACCGCTACTTCTTGCTATCAGACAAACTGAGGCCATTGAAGGCGTAAAAATTGGTGATGAGACTTTTAAAGTATCTGCATATGCGGATGATGTTCTTCTTTTCTTGCTCAACCCTGACTTTCCCTTCCTTCTTTGTTTCATCTTATTACTACTTACTCTTTGGTATGTGGCTATAAGATCAATTGGCATAAAACTGAGATGCTTCCTTTAAATTCTCTAGGGTCTTTCACAGATACGTCACGTTTTCCCATACAAAAAGTAGCTGGTGGACTAAAATACCTGGGTATTCGATTCCATATGGATGCCCTAACCATCATTGGTCATTGTGAATCATCTGTTCTTCAGCAACTTCGAGATACCGTACTGAAGTGGACTCTCTTGCATCTCTCCTGGTGGAGGCGTTTGGATACTATTAAGATGGTGATTGCCCCTAGGACAACGTATATTCTCACCATGATCCCTATATTCTTCTCTAAAGATTTTTACAGGCACATTGATCAGATTTTGTTACGCTTCCTGTGGCACAATACAGCTCCTCAAATTGCATTGTCCAAACTGAAATGTGTTATTCAACATGGTGGGGTTAATTTCCCTGACTTCTATACTTATAACCAAGCCTTTATTTTACAACAAGGATACCATTATTATGCACCTAGCCTTCCTACTACTGACCCCCCCACCAAGATAGCTTACAATAGAACATTATCTACTCCATCCTTATCCGATGGAGTATTTCCCCGGAGTGCTCCTGTCTTCGCACCCCACTTCCAATCCAATCATGCGCTCTTTTCATTGTGCCCTACTGGAAACTGACTTAAATTGTCTGCTCAGCATGCTTTCTTGTGGCTGTCTCAGTTTGCCCCACTATGGCATAATCCTATGATAAAAATCGGAGGCCATCCGATTAATTGGCCCATATGGCAACAACATGGGATATGGTTTCTTTCCTCTGTCCTGCAGGATAACGAGTTACTCCCCTTTGAGTACATTAGGGAACAATTTGCTTTACCAACATCTCAGTTCTATGCCTGGCTTCAGTTACCTAGCATCTTTCATACTCTCCACTTGCCTGACCTGGTTATTAATGATCTCCCCTACATATTCTCAATCTACCGTACATACATTAATCGGGGACATCTGGCCTCTCATTTATACCGATTGTTTAAAATAACTATGTCCTCTCAATCTACTCTATGATTGTAGTCCGTCTGACTGTCTGAGATCAGCGCAATTCCCAATTCCGTCAATTGGGCTTATGTTTGGAAAATATCTGTTCGCATATCACTCTCATCCAGTTTAACCCAGACATCATTTTTTGTTTTGCACAGAGCTGTATGGACTCCCTGGAAATTACATAGAGCCGGATTGCTCACATCACATGGATGCTGGTCATGCAACATGGACAGGAGCACCCTATCCCATATGCTTTTTTTTTTGCCCCTATGTTTCCACTTTTTTGAAGCACATTTGGGTCACCATTTCTGTGATTTTGGGCCTATCCCAGCCCATTACCTACTCAACGGTTATATTAAGGGGTGCAGACCCGGCTATAGCTCTTCCCATGGCTCCATGTAAGCTATTGGATTTTCTTTTGACTTTAGCTCTACATAATATACTGGCCAACTGGAAACATAGTGATATGCTCTCAGAACACTTATGGTGGAACTCTGTTTGCTTGTTTAGTAAATATGAAAAGGCAATGGCAACTAAATTCCATAGGCTGGCTTCCTGGTGTCAGGTGTGGAAGCTGCTTGACGATTATGTAGCATTATTATCTGTTTAAACTGGGTGGTGAATATATGCCAGTTCTTTGACTATGCATTGCCTATCTTCCTCCTCTTTATTGGTTTGGCTGCTCCCTCTCTCCCTCTTTTCATTGTTCCCCCTTTATCCTACCTTTTCTCTTTTCCCTTCTTTTTCTTTTTATCCTTTTCTTTATCTTCTCTCGCTCTCTCTTTACAAATAAGAGGTTTGTGACATTTTGTTATTTTTAATGTTTTGGACTTAAAGTTGTTTTATACGTCCTTATGTTTGTATTCATGTTTAACCTCTCAATAAAAATATCTTGTAGTCAGCAAAATTGATATAGACCAGTGTAATGCACTCAGGAGGAAGTGGTATCTGGCTGCAGCTTATTACCTTTAAGAGAAACATGGGGGTAACCTGCACGGAGCGGCAGTTACTACCTTGGGAAGCTTGCTGGGCAGACTAGATGGGCCATTTTAGTCTTTTTCTGCCGTCATTACTATCAGGCCAATACAGTAAGGAGCGGTAGGGAGAGCTGCGTTAGTGCCGGGTGCACCCGTGGTTGCCGCACGCACAGTGCAGCTCACCTACCGCTCGATACTGTATGTAAATAGCTTGCAAATGCAAGCTGTGTCTAAGAAGCGTCCGTGAAGCGCTAGGCCCGCGCAACCCATTTTACTGTATAGAGTGCTATACAGCGCCTATACAGTCACCTGGGTGCGCGGGCCTAACACTTCACGGACACGCTGGTATCTGTCATTTCAAATGACATTTGAAATGACAGGTACCAGGAAGTGGATGGTTCTCCTACGCTTCGGATTGCCAGTCCTCTCTCCTCTCCTCCTGAAGCAAGCAACAAAAGCGGAAAAAACGAAAAAAAAAAAGCGAAAAAGCGAAAAAAAAAAAGTAGCAAGAGAGAGAGGGGAGAGAGGGCGGGCAATCCTACTCTCTGGATTGCCAGTCCTCTCTCCCCTCCTCCCAAAACAAGGCGCAAAAAGCATCCTTGCTTTTCGGGAGGAGGGGAGAGAGGACTGGCAGTGAAAAGCAACGAAGCAACTTACTTTTTTTGCAGCCCTCCTCCGGAGACGGACATCAGCAACGAGGGACCGCAGCTCCCCTGCCTCCAGCTGCCTGCGAAGATGGACGCATCGCACGGGCGAAAGCGGCCCCTGTGTGTGCAATTGGCCGCTCAAGACGTGACATCACATGCCGTGACGCCAAACGTCGTGACGTCACGTCTTGAGCAACCCAATTGCACGCACAGGGGCCGCTTTCGCCCGTGCGATGCGTCCATCTTCGCGGGCAGCTGGAGGCAGGGGAGCCGCGGTGGTCTTCGCCGATGTCAGTCTCCGGAGAGGGGCTGCAAAAAAAGTAAGTCGCTTCGTTGATTTACACTGCCAGTCCTCTCTCCCGTCCTCCCGAAGCAAGGCTGCCTTTCGCGCCTTGCTTCGGGAGGAGGGGAGAGAGGACTGGCAATCCCGAGCGTAGGATTGCCCGTCCTCTCTCCTCTCTCTCTTGCTACTTTTTTTTTTTTTCGCTTTTTCGCTTTTTTTTTTCCGCTTTTTTTCTCTTTTTTTCCGCTTTCGTTGCTTCGGGAGGAGGGGAGAGGACTGGGGCTGCCCTGGAGACCAGCACCCATGGACGCGGCCGGGGCAGGGAAAGTTTGCCGCCTACCCTTACCCCTGCCTCTAACGCAGGGGTAAGGGTGGGCGGTAAGTTAGCAGGTTAAACGTGCGGCAAAACGACAGGGTAAAAAAGCGATAGTTGGGGCGCGCGTTACTGTATGGGAGGGAATAGCTAATTCGATCGTTTACATGTAATATACATGCCGCGGGCGGAAGGGGTTACCCGGTGATTTTAGGACGCGGTAAGAGTAGGTTAAAGGGGGTTGTGTATCACAGGAAGTGCTAACGCGGCCGAAAAGTGGGTAGAAAGCGGGTTAGGAGCAGGGTAACCGCGGCCGCACTTTACTGTATTGACCTGTATGTTACTATATTTTTCCCAGCAGATGATGCCAGAGGACAATGTAAGCTGTCTAGGCTTCAGCTTTCACAGCCCCTGCCCTCTGTCTAGCACCAGAGGACATGAAGACAAATTTGCATACTTCTCCCAGAAGCCCCAGCAGAGAGCTCTAGAGGAGATCACAAGCTGTTTAGGTTTCATCTTACAAAGCCCCCACACTGTAGGGAACTGGAAGACTCATTTGAATGCTTCTCCCAGCAGTCCAGCAAAAGACTGTAGAGGATACTGTGAGCCATTTAGGCTTCAGCTTCCATATCCCCTCCTTCTTTCCAATAGCAGAGGATTGGAAGGCAAGTGCCAAAATACCACTTCCTATAAATTGTCAACAGCAGATTTATTTTCTTACTACAATAACAGGGAATTAATTTAAAACAAGGGTCAATAAAACAAGGTGTGTAATTGGGTAGTTATATATAGATTAAATGTAGTCTCTGGAGAAATCACTGACAGACATAAAATAAACCAAAAGATTACTAATCTAAAGTACTTTAGATTAGTTTGAACATCCCTATTATTTTAGAAATTTTAAATCACTAGCAACTGAACACAATTATGATGCAAACAGTAGTCCAACAGTGAGAGTGCAGCTATCAGCCTTTTCACTCCGTACCACATGTGTGCACTTGATGTAAAGAACTCCTAGCCCTCAGAAAATGAGTCCAGTATCTGGAGGCTGGAGTGGCTGGTGCTCGGGCCCCCATGGGGCCCAGGCTCTGCTAGGGAGTGAAGGCAGGCTGTGTTGGGCCGGGAAGGGGAAGGGGAAGGGGAAAGGCAGAGGCTGTGCTGGGGATGGAGAGGGAGGGCAATAATCAGGATCCTCCGGGAACTTGTCATGGGTGGTTGTGCTGCAGCTGGGACTGGGGCTGGTAGGGATAGCCTAGGCTGGGGCTCAGGAGGGGGTTGAGAAAGCAAGCAGTGCTGTTCAGGCGGCTGAGGGGGGGGGGGGAGGGCAGCCTGTGATGGGACCGAGTACACTGTACTCGGACTTGGAGTGTGTGGGTGGGCTCCTACTAGGGCTGGGAGGGGGTGGGGGGGGGGGGGAGAACAATTCGTAAAGGCTTCCAGGGAATTTCCGTGGGTTTCAGCAAGATACATTCTGCACTATAAAAATTAATTTGATTTTTAGAAAGACAAGTCCATAACAATTATTAGCTGGTAGATTTGGGGGATCACCACTTCGGGGAATGAGCGATAAGGAATGGACTTTCCCATTAGGGTCTGATGGATACTTCCATGTCATTTAGATTGGACAATTACAGAGAAAGGATGCTGGACTTGAAAGACCATTGGTCTGACCGAGCTTGGCACATTTTCTTAAGTTTGAACAACTCCTTGTGAAAATAATCCAGATATCTGTATATGATCACTATGCAAAAGTGTACTTGTCTATTCTTTTCAAAACATTGTACTAGTGCACATGTGTTGTTGAACTGCACATTAGTTATTCGTTGTCTACTGTAGTAAACAGCGATTCTTTACAATAATAAAATAATATTTATCTTTTCATCTTGCCCAACCTTCTACTATTATTTAACTTTACTAAAACTAATATCTTAATCTTAAACTGACTTCACAATTAGAAACGGAAAGTACCGTATTTTCCGGCATAGAAGACGAGTTTTTAACCCCTGAAAATCTTCTCAAAAGTCGGGGGTCGTCTTATAGGGCGAATAATTACTGTATTTTTCGCTCCATAAGACGCACTTTTTTCCACCAAAAGTGGGGGGAAAAATGTCTGCGTCTTAAGGAGAGAATATAAAAAAAAATAAAAATCTAACAAAACCCCCCACCCTCTTGACCCCCCCCCAGACCTGCCAAATTAATTTACTACAACCCCCCACCCTCCTGACCCCCCCAAGACCTGCCAAAAGTCCCTGGTGGTCCAGCGGGGTCCAGGAGCGGTCCGGGAGCGATCTCCTGGACTTGGGCCGTCGGCTGCCAGCAATCAAAATGGTGCCGACGGCCCTTTGCCCTTACTATGTCACTGGGGTCGACCAATGGCAGCGGTAGCTCCTGTGACATAGTAAGGGCAAAGGGCTGTCGGCGCCATTTTGATTGCTGGCAGCCGACAGCCCAAGTACAGGAGATCGCTCCCGGACCGCTCCTGGACCACCAGGGACTTTTGGCAGGTCTTGGAGGGGTCAGGAGGGTGGGGGGTTGTAGAAAACTAATTTGGCAGATCTTGTGGAGGGGTCAGGAGGGTGGGGGTTGTATTTAATTAATTTGGCAGGTCTTGGGGGGTCAGGAGGGTGGGGGAAGCTGAGGGATTAGTTTTAAAGGGTCAGGGTGGGTTTTTTGTTTATTGGCTTGGGCGCAGCCGATAAAAAAAAACTCGATCGGGCCGGACGAAAAAAAAACCACGATGTGAATCGGAGCCGGAATCAGAACCGATTCCAGTTCTGATTCACATCTCTATTACCGGTACCTCCTTCTCTGCCTCTCAGATCTCGCACATGCACGTCTGCGCCACTTCACTGCAGTCCTCAGGAGCGAGATCTGAGAGGCAGAGAAGGAGGTACTGGTAATAGGATACAAGGGTGGGCCAGAGGGATGCGTTACCACTCTGATAGTCTTGGAGACAGGGAGGGCTGGGCAGGCAGGGAGAGCTGACCAATCCAAGCAGGATTTGTATACAACAACCAGCCAATCGCCGGTAAGGTACATCGCTTGCCGTGATTGGCTGGTTGTTGTATACTGGGTACCACATACAGTATGGTAATGTAGTGACACAGAAGGGTAGTCTTATACGGCGAGTATATCCCAAACTCTATATTTTAACTGGAAAAGTTGGGGGTCGTCTTATACGCCGGAAAATACGGTACACACATATTTTCAAGGTTTACAAAATACTGATTATGCCAGTACAGGCTATTAGACAGGTTTAAGCTTATTTTTAACCACATAACTGAAAATTCACATATGTATTAACTGACATTAAATCAAATAAAGGACACGAGTTCTAGGACACTGGATCATATGTATAGAAGTTGGAGCTTAAAAACATTTCTTTTAAAAAGTAAAACAAAAAAACTTATAGCAGAGTTAGAAAGTAATATGAACATGCATCACAACTGATTTCTTCATGCACTACATGCTTCCTGCCTGGACTCCTGACATCTTTAAGCTAAAAATAAAACTTCCTGTTGAATCCAAATACTCAAAAAAAAACAAAGCATGAATTCCTTGAGGAATAATGTGATGAAAACATGGATTGATGATAGATGAATCTGACAGCTAAATTTAAAATAGACCATAATATTTAAATAGAGTAGCTGGTAGCAGGTAGTCTATGCATTGCCATAGTTTAAAAGGAAGATGTTCTGTTTTTGCTTCACCAAGTTGCTTGCAAATTATCTGAAAATTATTCATAAATGTTGAGCATATATTTCAACATTCAAATTCATTTTGGTTTATTATTCACATGCTGGAGAGAGATAGCTGTACACCAGAATGATAAGATCTGCTCCAAATATGCTACAGGATTAGATCTGCTATATAGGTAGCAGAAATTACTGTATGGATTTGTGAGAAAGAATGCCAGAGGGCAAGTCAGAACTTCTTTCTGTATTGCTAATGCTAGAAGTGATTACACGTTTCATAAAAAATATCTTAAATAAATAAATAATAAATTTCCCTCAACTTGATGGGGAGTTCTAGAGCCACTGACATTGTTAAGGAGTAGACATCTTTAAGGTAGCTTATAGGGAGATGGAGATGTTAAAACATAACTAAAGGGATGTGTGTTTCCATATAGTCCATGAGGTGACCATAATCTGCTATAATGTGCATGGCACTGCAAGGAGATCTCCTTTGCTTGTTCACCTCATCCTTCTGGACAAATATTCAGGGAGAGACCAAATATGCAGAGTCTAAATCTGGTTGCTTGTTTTGTAGTCCAAATGGTCAAAGAAGAAAAAATCATCAATAACATCAATTAATGTAAAGCCTCAGCCAGAGCCAGAGAAATGATAGCATGTTTAGGGAACTGTATTACCAGTTAAAAACATAAAAGAAGAGGAGATAATTGATCTGGAGTACTATATCAAATTCCTGAGACCATACAAAGAAAAGGATTTAGGACAGGGTAGAAGTAGTCCATGAAAGGGATACTAATATCATCCTGTCTATACCATAAATCATGAAAAGACAAAATGGTATAAATATGTATATCCTAGATGGGAAATACAATAGGAGACATTCAAACATAAAAATAATGCACAAGAAGCAAGCATGTTTTAGTGAAAAGGGACTTCTACAATAACAGACTCAAACATTTCTTCACAGAAAGGGAGAAGGATGTATTCAATGGACTCCCAGTTTAGATGGTGGAAGCAAAAAGTGCACTAGAATTCAGCATAATGTGACCCTCAAAGATCTTTATTAGCATCAGTGAGCTCCCCTTTAAAAGGAGCAAGCAGTGAGGGGTGAGGGGAACAGTGTATAAGTACTGCCATAGGGAGCCTGCCATACTGAAGTTCATTTCACATAACTTTTTTCTGTTCTCCACAGGGGCTGACATATATATATACCGTATATATATAAATCTAGAACACTCGGCAAATGTCAAAATATAGGTAGAGAAGGGTGAAATAACTGAAAAGTATACCACCAAATCTCAACAATTCAATAATGAATTGTATTGTATTGTAATGTCCATCATATTAGGTATCATCGTTAGTGAAACCACTTTCTGACTCAAGCTTCTATATCATCATAGGTGATAAGGAAAACCGATATTTCATTCCAAAATTGCCACTTTTTTAAAAGAATTTTTTGTTGAAAATAAAATGGAAATTACCAAACGGGCTATGCAATGATAAATCTATACAGTCACTTATCTGTGGGTATCTTGGTTTAAAATAATTCACTTTCAGCAAACGATGTTATGGTGATGTACAATAATCCACTTCTAACACACTGGAGTATTATCTTCAATGTTCACTGCCAAATTTTCTCTTTGAAGAAGGACAGTGTGTCTGGAACATAGTTCCATGTCAGGCAATAGACTTTGGGCATTAGACATTTGGAAACCAACAGAGACATTCCATAGAGAACATTTGGCAGTGAACATTGAAGATATATATATATATATATATATATATATATATATATATATATATATAAAGATATTCATGGTGCACTCTTGCTTCCCCCTTTCTTTATCTAAATGAATCTAAGAAGAAAAGGAAAAGGGAAGATGATGAAAAATGCCAAGATAAAAAGAAAAGCTTCCCCCACCCTCCCGAGCCCCCCAAAACATTTTAAAATTACCTGGTGTTCTAGTGGTGGTCCCGGGAGCGATCTCCCGTTCTCGGACCGTTGGCTGCCACTCATAAAGATGGCGCCAATGGCCCTTTGCCCTTACCATGTGACAGGGTATCCGTGCCATTGGTCGGCTCCTGTCACATGGTAGGAGCACTGGATGGCCGGCGCCATCTTTAAAGATGGCGGCGGCCATTTTTACGATGGCGGCGGCCATCTTTAAATACGTCGGTGGCCATCTTTACGATGGTGGCGGCCATCTTTAAATACGTCGGCAGCCATCTTTACGATGGCGCTGGCCAGCCAGTGCTCCTACCATGTGACAGGGGCCGGCCAATGGCACGGATACCCTGTCATATGGTAAGGGCAAAGGGCCATCGGCGCCATCTTTATGAGAGGCAGCCGACGGCCCGAAAACGGGAGATTGCTCCCGGGACCACCACTAGACCACCAGGTAATTTTAAAATTTTTGGGGGGATCGGGAAGGTGGGGGAAGCTAAGGGGTCGTTTTTAAAGGGTCGGGTGGGTTTTTTTTTTTTTTTATCGGGCCATCGGCGCCATTTTTGAGTGGCAGCCAAAATGGCGTCGATGGACCGAGAGCGGAAGATCGGTCCCCGCGCCCCATTGGACCACCAGGTACTCTTAAAAGGTTTTGGGGGGGGAGTTTGGGAGGGTGGGGGAGGGTAAGGGATTAGTTTTATAGGGTCCAGGTGGGTTTAGGGTTTTTTTTGGTGTGCCGGTTTTCCCCGCCCTCCCCCCTCCCCCGATTTATGATTTTTCACGATAAATTGGGGGAATTTCTATTGTATCGCGACTCTGAATGATTTTTGACGATTTAAAATATATCTGATGATTGTTTTAAATCGTCAAAAAACGATTCACATCCCTAGTATACATGGTAGGGGTGCCTGGGAGGAGATAATAAAGACTTTGCCTTGGGTGAGGCTTTTAGAACCATGCTTGTGTGCATGCACATGCTCTGAAAAGTCGGCTTCTTTAGTTCTGGGTGGGACTTCTTGTTTTGGATTATTTTTATCATTTGGGATAGTTACAATTGCTTATTTTATGAAGGTAAAATACACAGGAGAAGGGCTAATGTGCTAATAAACCATGGGGGGGGGGGGGGGGGTTTGGAGTATGCACATTTAAACAGACAAAGCAAAAATACATTGCTAATTATCCCAAATTGATCCTTGCCCCACTTCTTCCAAGAATAAGATGTTACAATTCTGCTTGTGAGACTAGCTCACAAGCAGCCTCTTACCTCTCCACTTCCATCCCGACACCATCCATTGTGCCTGGAGGCCATTGCCACTGCCATCACTGACTTCTTGGCCTTCTCCTCACAGCCTGGAGGCTGCCACCATTGCCACCAACACTGCGGTCCTTTCGTGACACGAGCCACCGTCGACCAGGTCTCCCGCGGCCTGAGGCTGCCGCCAGCTCCATCCCTTTACAGCATAGGAGCCGCTGCCATTCAGGCCTTCTACGCGGCCTGGGGGCCGCCGTCATCCTCTTCATGTGGCTTGGAGACCGCCGCCAAACACCGACGTCTCTTCGCAGCTAGGCCGCCGCCAGCTTTCCTCTTCAGCAGCCTGGAGGCTGCCCTGAAGCTGTTCTCCACGCAGCCAGGAGGCCGCCACCGAAGCCTTCCTCTTCTGAGGCCTGAAGGCCACCCTGAAGCTTCCTCTTCTTGCATCCGGTAGGCCACCTCAGAACTACTCTTCGTGGCCCGGAGGCCACCAACGCCATCTCCTCCCCTGTGTGGGGAGCCTCTGCCTGCAGTCTTCTCTCTTCACAGCAGGAGCCACCTTTATCACCTCAGGCCTACTCCTGCTTCAGCTCCTCTTCACAGCATGGCTGCTGTCCCTGGTCCTGCCTCCTTAGGTGTGAGGCTGCACCTCCTCTCTTCTTTTAAAGGGCCAGCAGTGGGCTATCTTCCTAGGCTCCTCCTGCTGACATCCTCTGGGCATTTCCTCTTCAGCCCTATAAAGAGGGCCTTCCTTCACTTAGTCTTTGCCTTCGCAAGGAGTTGGTCATGGAGTCGGACTGCTCCTGGATCTTCAGTTCCAGCTCTTCGTTCCAGGAGTCCTCCATGATCCTTCTTTTCTTCTTCAAGGAACACTGTTCCTCATTGGTACTCCTTGTCTTCATCCATGGTTCCTGAACGTCCATCTTCATCTTCGTTCCACGTTCTGGTCTCTCGATGGATTCCATCCTCTTTTCTCCAGATGTCTTGTTGTCTCCATGTCTTCAGATGTCCAGATGTCGTCCTGACGTCCCCTTGTCTCCAGATGTCCTGACGTCTCCCTATCTCCAGATGTCCTGATGTCCCCTTGTCTTCGGATGTTTAGGCATCTCTGTCCTCTGATGTCTTTGTCCGTCATGTTCCAGATGTCCCTGAGGTTCTCCTCTCTTGAGGTCCCTGATGTCCAGATGCCATAGATGTCCAGACGTACCGTCCGATGTCCCTAGCGCTTCTGCAACATAAGAATTGTGGGATTCCTTTTTTTGAGCTTGCAGAGGCTTTTTTAAAGGAAGGGGTTGGAATGGTTTCCCAAGGCTTTTGCATAGTCCTTTGCTTAGGCTCAATGAATTGTACATTTTAGGATCTGTGTTTTGAGGGCACCATAATTTTGGGGGTGATGGCTGCCACGCTAATGTTAGATCCAGTTGCTTGGTAGCAGCTGAGTGTATTTAAAGTATAATAGGAGTATCAAAGAGTAATTCTGGTTCCGTATGGTGCAATATTCAATATTGTTCATGCTTTGATGTATTTTGTTTTTTATTATGGTTGTTTTTAATACATGGCTGTTTTAATGTATGCTTGTATGTGTTTTACTATGTATATAATTTTGTAATCTACATTAAACAATGTGGAAATAGTAAAATAAAATTGGTACACATAAATAAATAGCTAAATAAATATACTAATGTAGCCCCTCCCTCCTTGTCCTGACTACGGATTACCCCTATGCTTGGGATGAGGAGTATCAGATGAGAAATTATATTTTTTAATATGATTCATCTTCAGGTTTATAGCCTGAGTGGGGGATGAGACAGGGTCCCAGTCACTCCAGTACCACAGTTCTGTGCCCTTCCCAAACAACCTCTCACTTATGGTACCTCAGACCAGATAAAATCATCACACCAGAATAAAACAGTAATTAACATTTTTACTAGTATTGTGTAAGTAGACAATAAATCCAACCACAACATTAAATGGGAAAAGTTCATTAGTGAAGTACAATAAACTTGCAGTTTTCTTATTTTAAAACAAGGAATGCAAAAATAGCCCTGGGTATGCAGGTTAGCCAGGGCAACCAATATACTCATATGGATAGTAAAAAAAACTAAGAACGCTAATAGAGAAAGGTTGTGTG
This sequence comes from Rhinatrema bivittatum, assembly GCF_901001135.1. Classification (NCBI taxonomy): domain Eukaryota; kingdom Metazoa; phylum Chordata; class Amphibia; order Gymnophiona; family Rhinatrematidae; genus Rhinatrema; species Rhinatrema bivittatum. The sequence goes on along the minus strand of NC_042616.1, from coordinate 285,835,666 downwards.
GGGGGGGGGGGGGGGAGTGAAGCAGTGAAGTGCATAATTTTAAAAAACTGTCTTTACCCCTGAGTACTCAAGGGGGGGGGGGGGACAGATCCACCCCAATGTCACCAGTTTGTAAAGGGTGCACCCTGACCCAAACACAAAATTGTGTGGAAAAAAAATCAAGAAAATGAAGAAGACCCTCTTGATGGTGGAGATGGCTAGATGACAAACCAAATATATGAGCACTGCAGTATGTGAAAGGTCTCTCTCTCTCTCCTGATGAGCTTCCCCAAATGATTAACTTGGTATTAAACAGAAAGCTAGCATAGTTTCAGTCTCTTATAGAAAGCCCACAGCCCACCAGTTTTTCTTTCCCAGTACCTGCTGTTGCGATTCTGCTCATGGGCCTAGCCACGAGCAGCTTCTTACCTCCAGCCTGTTTCCCTGATGCCGTCCCCGGACCCACTAGAGCGGCTGGAGCCGCTGCCTAAGTACTTCATGGCAGGGAGCCATGGTCTGCCTTCTTCACCATGGCAGGGAGCCACGGACTTCAACTTCCGTTTGCAACCTGGGCCACCGGCGTTGCCGTCTTCCTGCAGGCCTGGTGGCCTGCTTCTCCACGGCAGGACGCTGCATTCACTCCATCTTCTCGTGCGGCAGGAAGCCACCTCTCACGTCGGGGCCTACTCATGACCCAGCTCCGGCTCCTGCGCTCCTTAGCGGCAGCATGGCCGCTGTCCAGGGTCCTGCACTTCCTGCTTCCTTCCTCCTTAGGTGCAGGGCCACGCCTCCTTCTCAGATTTAAAGGGCCAGCGGCCGGATATGCCCCGGGCCCCACCTGAACTCCTCCCTGGGCATCTCTTCATCTTCAGCCATATAAAAGGGCTCAGAGTCCATGTCAGCTTTGCCTTCACAAGGAGCTAGTCTTCTCTAGGACTTCTCTGCGTTCCTGTTCCTGCTTGGCTTTACTTTGTCTTTGTGGGATCCCTCGTCGTTGTATGTTCCTGGTCTCTGCTGATGTTCTGTGTTCCAGTCCTGATGTTCCAAGTCCTGAGTAGCCCGTGCCGTTGGAGGTTCATTGTTTTTAAATTCCGAGTTACGGATTCCACGTTCCGTGTTTTAATTCTGAGTCTGTATCCTGTTCTGACTTCGAAGGATCCAAGGGGTTGCTTCATTCCTGACCTGTGCTTGATGTCCAGAACTCACCCCATTCCCCTTGTGGTCTGTGACCAGCTGACCGACTGTGTAGGGTGTAGGGTGCTTAGGGGACAGTGTGGTCTGCGACCAGCCCGGCTTTGCTCATTCCTCGTCTGAGTCTCCACATTCCAAGTTCCTCGTCTGAGTCTCACGTTCCAAGTTCCTCATCTGAATCTCCACATCCAGAGGCTTCGTCCACCCTTGCTTCCTGTCTGGCCTGCGGCCTCTACCATTACCCAGCGGCAGGTTCGAAAGGGCTGGGAGTGGTCGGAGGACTACTAGAGACCAACCTTGCTTGGTTGGCCTCACCAGAGCTGTTCAGGTCGCAGGGGCCTGGGCTCCTGGTCTGACCAGACGGGACTTTGTCTCACCTGCCTCGGTGCTTCCTTGGAGCTCCTCTCCTGGTTCACCGAGGTGCAAGGGCACACTTCTCCCCAGGATCAGGAGTGCCCCCTGGTGCACCCTCCTATGGATCCAGCACACCTGCCAGCAAAGGTTTATGCTTGACTTCAGCTGAAAGGCTGAAGCAGTTAAGATGGGATACTGAATTTGTGACAGAGGGCAAGGAAATAAATTTTCTCTCTCCTCTGCTAAAATACTCTCTGTGCAAAGTTCAGATTACTTTATTTATTTAATTTATTTAAAGCTGTTTGCATACCACTTTTACAATGTTTGCTGATCAAAATGGTTTACAGGGTAAAACATACATAATTAAGATAATATAAGAACATAAAATCAAAGTCATAAAAACAGAGTAGAAACAATACTCATAATCAAATGGGTAAATCATTACAAAATCATTGTGCCCATTAATTCATAATGGGTGAGGCAATAAGAAGGAGGGGCTGGTATGTATTTAAGTGCTGAAGGGGTGTCTACAAATGATGAGCTTAGGAGGCTGAAGCAGTATTAAATGCATTTGAAAAAAGGAATGTTTTGCGGGTTTTTTAAATTCTTTATGGTTGGTGATCTGCCTTAAATAATCAGGAATCGCGTTCCAGATAAATGGGCCAGCTACTGATAAGGAGCGTCTTCTGGTGATGTCATGTCTAGCAATGCATATTGTAGGGAATTGCAATAAGTTTTTATGCATTGAATGTGGATTCCTAATGGGTTGATATATGCAAAGTTGTGTGCATAACCATGTAGACGAGTCATTATGTAACAAATTGTATTTGATAGGGAGGTGTTTATATAGAATTCTAAAATGGACTGGTAACCAGTGTAAGGAATACAGGATTGGGGTATGTGATCCCTGCGAGAGATGCCGGAGAGGACACGTGATGGAGTTCTGGACTAATTGTAGGCGGCATACAGCATTATTGTGTAATCCAATTAGAAGCATATTACAATAGTCAAGTCCACTGAAGAGTAGGTAGGAATTGTAATATTGCGTGAAAGTCATCTGGATAGATAGGGAACAGAGACATTTCAGCATGTGAATTTAAAAAAAATATATATTTTTTTTATTTGTAGAAATGCGATGTGACATGGATAGCTTGGAGTCTAATATAACGGCAAGGTTTCAAGCTTTAGAGACTATGGGAATTGAGGTGTTATGTCTGTGGACCCTTGACCCGGAGTGAGAAGACACCCACCTGAGGAAACCAGGTGCCTTATGCCTCTGGAAGGTGGAAGTCCTGGTACCGCAACCCCTCAGTACCCTTTGCTGGGCCTCAGCGAACAGGGTACAGGCCAGAGACAATCAGAACAACGTCCACGTTCCAGGCAGGCGTCAGTACTGAGTACCGTCAATGCAGCGTGAAGTCCAGTCTGGATTCAAGGCAGGCAGCAGGCAAGGCTAGGTCGGAGTCCAATCCGAGGTCCAGGCAGGCAGCAGGCAAGGCAAGGTCAGAGTCCAATCCGAGGTCCGGGCAGGCAGCAGGCAAGGCAAAACCAGAACAAAGCAGGGGTCAGAAGGAAACACACACAGCACGAACCACAGCAAACCACAAGACCTGTTGTGAAGGCATCCAAGTCTTCACTGAGGGAGTTTAAATCTCCCTCTCAGCTGACGTCCATTTCCGGTGCCGGCCTCGTCTTCGCGGCCCGGCCCCTTTAAGGGGCGGGGCCAGCTGCGGCTCTCCCAATGCTGTCTTCTGACGGCCAGATGCCGTCACGCCGCGGCCCGCGCTCTGCGGACCCCCGGAAGAGGAGCCCCGTCCCGCCTGCGGGGAAGAGGTAGGGAGGCCTGATCGCATGCGATCGCGATCGGGCCTCACAACAGAGGTACCATCTATGTTAAGTTGAGTCGGAGGGCTACAAGCGGATTGATGTGCAGAATTTTGGTCTTAGAGGCACTGAGTTGTGCGAGAGCCAGCAATTAATTGTTTTGATGTATAAGAATACTATAGGTAGATTATTAGGCCGAGAGTTGGTGTAGGGAATGCGAAACTGGATATCATCAGTCTCTTAGGAGGGTGATCCAGCCATATTTATTTATTTATTTTTAATTTTTATATACCGACATTCTTGTGTAATATACAAATCATACCGGTTTACATTAAAACAGGAGATGCAGGAAAAAAAGCTACCTTTCTCAAATACATTTAACATTAATAACAATGAAAATTGTTAACAAGGGATAACAACTATGAAAAAAGAGAAAGCTAAACAAAAGTGGAAGAAACATAGAAGTTTTTTGTGGGAGGCTCCACTAGACTTTAGGGATTATGGAATACTAGGGATGTGCAGAGCAAAATTTTATGTTCATATTTTTTATGTCCGAAAGGGGGTCCCACTTGCGGCCAATATGGACATAAAAAAAATCCAATGAGTTGGGTATATGTACATATGTGCAAAAAAAAAAATTAAACCCCCTCACCCTCCTTAATCCCCCCCCCAGACTTACCACAACTCCCTGGTGATCGAGCGAGGAGTGAGGACGTCATTTCTGCAATCCTTGGCGAGAAGCATGTGACGTCGGTGGCACGTCGAGTGACGCGGCGTCACGTGATTCCCGGCTCGTTCGCGCCTGACGGCTCGTTCGGCCCAAAAAGAACTTTTGGCCAGCTTGGGGGGGCCTCCTGACATAAACGAACGAGCCGGGAATCACGTGGCGCCGCGTCACTCAGACGCGACGTCACGTGATTCCCGGCAAGTTCGCGCCGGACGGCTCGTTCGGCCCAAAAAGAACTTTTGGCCAGCTTGGGGGGGCCTCCTGACCCCCTCAAGCTGGCCAAAAGTTCTTTTTGGGCCGAACGAGCCGTCCGGCGCGAACTTGCCGGGAATCACGTGACGTCGGCATCACGTGATTCCCGGCTTGTTCGCGCCGAACGAGCCGTCCGGCGCGAACTTGCCGGGAATCACGTGACGTCGCGTCTGAGTGACGCGGCGCCACGTGATTCCCGGCTCGTTCGCGCCGGACGGCTCGTTCGGCCCAAAAAGAACTTTTGGCCAGCTTGAGGGGGTCAGGAGGCCCCCGCAAGCTCTCCAAAAGTTCTTTTTGGGCCGAACGAGCCGTCCGGCGCGAACGAGCCGGGAATCACGTGACGCCGGCGTCACTCGACGTGCCGCCGACGTCACATGCTTCTCGCCAAGGATTGCAGAAATGGCGTCCTCACTCCTCGCTCCATCACCAGGGAGTTGTGGTAAGTCGGGGGGGGGGGGGGATTAAGGAGGGGGAGGGGGTTTATATTTTTATTTTGGCTCAACAATCGCGATTTCCCACATATCGAACATATCTATGTTCGATATGTGGGAAATCCGATCGTTTATGTCGAATCAATTTTTTAAGTAAAAAAAAAATATGAGTTGCGTTTTACTAATGCGGTCAATCCGAATGCACACCCCTATGGAATACGTTGGGGGTAAGAACCAGGGACATGCTACTGGGTGGGGATTGTTTTAGATATGGGGGAGTCTGTTTGGAGCAGGGAGATTTTTGAGCAAAGTGGAGGGGTTTGGGAAGGAGCAGGCATCACTTCATGCATATATTTTCAATTTTCTAAATTTTTTAGGCTGCACCGCCTCTAGAGGTGGCGGGGGTTGGGTGGAGATCTTGGAAGACCCCCAGGGGTTTGCTTCATTGGTTAGGTGGGGAGGTTGCTTTTGGGATGTGTGGTCTTTTAAGACAAATCCTTTGGACATCAGAATGCGCATTAGCATTCCAGTATCACTGGGATCAGATAACTACATCTCCTTGAAATGTTTTAATACAACAGAGCTGGCTTTTTTTGAGGACAACCGTGTTATTTTGTTTGCATTAGATGATCTATGTATTTGCTATTTGCATGCATTAGTTAATATTTTTGGTATCCAAATGAAAGCAAAGCAGCTAATTTCAATAGGGACAGACTTTTTGGGAAAAATGTGCATAAGAATAACAATATGAGTATATTGTGCAAGAAATGCTGTTTTACTCTTACTGCAGCTGATTATACCGACCTAAAAATTTGTACCTGAGACAATGGAGAGGGAAATGACTTACCTACAAAAAGGTAATGGGATTTGAACCTACAAATGTGCATTGTTTATTTTTTATCAGTTTGGGCTTCATTTTCCAGCCCCTGCAGAAAATTTCGTTTTTCCTGTGGTTCATTTTTTTTTCCCTTGGGTCCCAATTTTCGTGTTAGTACATGCTAACCATAGTTAGTGTGCACTAAGGGGTAGATTTTAAAAGGTTGGGCACAGGTGAAATTGGAGTGGCCTCGGAGGGAACTTCCCTTACCCCCCACCCCACCTTCCCTTCCCCTACCTTTTTTGATTTCTTGTTTTTGTTTCCAAACTTACTTCAGTCCTGGGGCTTTACGTGCATCGCTGGGCCTTTTGAAAATAGACCCGGTGCGCGTAACCTTTTTAAAATCCAGCCCTAACATTTTAAAGTTAGTGCACGCTAACACAAACTACAAATTTTTCTGAAATTTTGGAAAAATTCCATTCGTTTTTTGGTGCCCCCAAACCATGACAAATTAGACAATTTTGTTGAAATTGTCTAATTTGTGAAAAATGAATGCACATGCCTATTTGAACCCTAGCTTTTCTGGTAGGCCGCCCACTGCTCTAACCACTAGGTTACTCCTTCTCTCTTTTCTTTAGCAGCTGCAATTTCTTGATCAAAAACTGAGGCAATCCCAAATAAACTGAGTTATAATAGTCCAATCTTGATAATATTAATGCCTGAACCACTGAGCCCAAGTTCTGGTTAGAAAAATAAGGCCTCAGTTGACAAACCATTATTGTTAGATAACCAAAACAGATTTGACCACCAAAGAAACCTAAACCTCAAAAGATCAGATTTAAATCTTGACAAATTCTAAAACAGAAGACTGAAGGTAGAGAGTTGAGCCATCTAAAATAATCTTAAAATTAGAATGAAGTTCCCCTTTCTGTATCCATAAGCATCAGTTTTTAACATTTAATTTGACTTTATTAGCCTCCATAACCATTGTGAAATATCATTCTGTCCTTAATTAATTGGCTCCATTTCTGTCAAGTCACCTTTGAAAATGGTAGAAAAATATGAATATCATCCTCAAAGCAATGGTATCTGAGTTCTGATGTCTTAATCATTTTGCATCAAGGTGCTATATCAAGATTACAAAGGAAAGGAGACAGGACTGACCCTTTAGGAGATCTAAAAGATAACTCACAGGGCAAAGACCAAGGATTTAAAATTGCTACTTCCTGCCATCATCCTTGGAGAAAGGAAGTAAAACACTGTAATACTGTACAATCTGCACCATCTGCCCTTATTTGGAGAACCAACATGTTGTGACCAAGTATATCAAAAACAGCAGAGATTGCAAGGACCACCACAACATCCATTCTATTATTAAAACAGCAACAATAATCTAGGAAAAGACATTTGCAATATCTCAGAGCTAAAATACCTCACAAAAGCAGAATTATTCAAAATTGTACTACTGACAGTTACTCCAGCAATTGTATAGCCACTACTTTTTCCACAACCTTCCCAAGCAATGGCAAATTGGAAATGGTTCTATAATGCTTCTTAAGCAGAGGATCTAAAGATTTTGTTTTCCAAATGGGGTTGTCAAGTCCTATTTAAGAACAATAGGAAGACAACATCTGACAGAGAATTGTTTACAATTAAATTAGGTCTATCAACTAGCTTTTAGCAGCTTTCTCCAAGGTTCAAGATCACGCTGAGTTGGCTTCATCTTATTATGGGATGCACCCAGAAACAACAAGGAAGGCAATCTATAAACGCCGTGAGGGTAGACAAGATAGATTAGATGCCAAATGTCCTTAAAGTGACTTTATTGTAATGGAGACAAACCACGCAGAAGGTGCCCGACTCTGGCTGAGTTTTGACCCCGTATGTGGGGCTACAATGAATAAACACAACATTTAAAAACATAAAATCATCATATATAACATTCAAAAAAACATGCAAATACAAAAAATGAGACATATAAAATGGTAACATATAAATATGATTGAAGATTAATTAAATTAAAATCATGGTACAAATAAAACGTATGTGTGTCAGTAGCCACCTCCACTGCTAGCCCCAATTTCAACAAGTGTTAGTGAGGTCATCAGAGTGAGGGCTGATTACAGGAGCATCTAGTTAATGCTAGCCACTGAGTAGATGTTGGGGAAAACCATGAATGCCTCTGGAGATCAGATTACAAAGAGATCTCAAAACCTTTAAGAAAAGTTTAAAAGCATGGCTTTTTACACAAGCATTTTCTAAAGAGACCAGAGAATAGAAAATATACAGGAATAGGCAGAAGAGCACCAGCACTGTTCTCAAAATGTGCATGATAATACTAATAACTCTATTTCACAACTAAATAGTAAAACACAGAGACTGTGAATTTTACCTGTGAATAGTACCTTACAGTTGCACATGGTCAGGACCTACCTCACCAAACAATCGATTGTCTTTTATGATATATTGTAACTGAACCTATTTGGCACCTGTTAGAATGTACTATTGTACGCATTCACCTATTTTAATTTATGTGCCTACATGTAAACCGTTGCGATGGTATATAACTTAGCGACGGTATAGAAAAGTTTTTAAATAAATAAATAAATAAATTTAAGTAAAATCCAGGAATGCAGCCCAGATCAAAGCAGGTAAGTTGACTGCTTCAGCAGTCTTGCTCCTATTACCTCTGCTGCAAGCCCCAGTCTCAACAAGAAGCTGGTGCTAGTGATGCCATCAAAGGGCAGGGCTAATCATGGGTATCTAGCTAATTCTAGCTCTGTATGCAGCATTTTGGGATGTTTTGGAGGTCTGGAGGGGCATCAGAGATGGTGGGCTCAAGGGGCTGACTGGAGGTCCAGAGTCACTTTTCTTTCTCAGAGATTGGGTGGAAGGGGGGGGGGGGGGGGGTTTGACCTGACCCAGCTCAGCCCAATAGGATTAATTTGTTTTTTTAAGAACAACCGAAATGATAAAAACCTCTTAACAGTGCATATTTGATTTTTTAATGTTGCATATCCCTAGCGTGTGTGTGTGTGTATATATATATATATTTTTTTTTATATGTATATATATGCATATATACATATTACTAATTAAGAGAAAATGCAATAAAAATGTAACCAGATGTTCAATTCACAAGAGGAAAGCATTCAATTGGTAAAATATGAACATCATAATTTACATGCAGTTTTTTTTTATTTTCTTCATTTCATAGGGAAAGTATTGCATTTTCTTAATTTACAGCTTTGAATTTTTCAATTATGTCAGTTTGCAAAATTTATTTAAATAATCTTATATTCTGCCTCATCCAAAACAGATTCTGTTCAGTGCTGATAACAGTCTTACATTAAACAAATACAACATCACAATAAAAACAATAAAATGTATCAGATTCCAATGTGATAATTCTACATAAAATATAGTTGCAAGAAACAGACTGTGCTAACATAGATATAGGGTCATGCATTTAGCCTACCAACTACGTCAAAGTATTATTTAGCATGTTCATTGTGAAAAAAGCTCCGTTGCATGGTTTTGGAGAATATTACTCATTACTACAATGCAATGAAGGTGAGACTAGAGAAACATAGGGTGTTCTCAAGAGACAAAATACATTGTGTTGGTTGCTATTCTTAAAATAAACATTTAAGTATACAGTGAGAAAAGATGATTTATTTTGACAAGTCTTGCAACTCTAAAACTTTGAGATACTGAAGCTGAAATGACATATTTAGCTTACAGGATACAGCAAAGCTCAAGAATAGAAGTTACAGGATAAAAAGTCCTAGTAACCTCACTCTCAGGCCGATGCAATATGGATGCACATATTTTTTTAACTCACGAACAATCACCTCTCCTGAGCGCCCAATGCAATAAGTAAATGAGCTGCTGCACTAAAAAGGACATGCTAGGGATAAATTGTGCATCCCTAGTGCATCCATGGCACTGGGTGCCCAGGAGACATGGCTGTGTACAGGATAGGAAAACGGACGCTCAATTTACGAGCATCCCCGAAATTGAACCCCAAAATCTTTTTGCATGGTGCAGCTTTCTGTGGATCTTCCTATTTAGTTTTTATAGGGGAGTGTACCAGGGTTGGGCCTCGCAAATTATTGTACATATTGCACGATATCACCATAATAATTCTCTTTCATGCGAGATACGCTGTTTAATACACATTAGAGCACTACCACAGATTGATGCATCGTCCTGTCCACTCCAAGGCTCATGCTATAGTTAGGAAAAGAGGCATGCATGATTTTACTCTCATTCTCAGAAAGCAGCTCCTACATGTTTAAGAACCACCCCTGGTGTCTCTTGTTGAATATCTTGGCCATGTTGACCAGATATGTTTATCCAGCACACTTGCTCAGCTGAATAGGGGCTTAATATTGACTCCTTAGTAGGGATGTGCAGAGGGACGCCATACGTTGCATTTGGGATACGTATTCATCGGGGGGCAAATACATTGCATACGCCCGTATGGCGCTCCGATACGGTTTTACGTCTAATCTTATTCGGTACCCGGCTAAAATTAAATTTACTACAACCCCCCACCCTCCTGAACCCCACAAGACTTACCAAAACTCCCTGGTGGTCCAGAGGGGGGTCCGGGACCCATCCCCTGCACTCTCACGCCCTCGAACCAGTTTCAAAATGGCGCCGATAGTCTTTGACCTACCATGTCACAGGGGCTACCTGTGCTATTGGTCAGCTGCTGTCACATGGCCATCGGCGCCATCTTGTGCTCCTACCATGTGACAGGGGCTGACCAATGGCACCGGTAGCCCCTGTGACATAGTAAGGGCAAGGCTATCTGTGCCATTTTGATTCCTGGCACCCAACGGCACGAGTGCAGGAGATCGCTCCCGACCCCCGCTGGACCCCCAGGGACTTTTGGCCAGCTTGGGGGGTCCTCCTGACCCCCACAAGACTTGCCAAAAGTCCAGCGGGGGTCTGGAATGACCTCCTGCTCTCGGGCCGTATTGCCAGTATTCAAAATGGCGCCAGCGCTACCTTTGCCCTATGTCACAGGGGCCGACGGTCGGCCCCTGTGACATAGTGAGGGCGAAGGTAGTGCCGGCGCCATTTTGAATACTGGCAATACGGCCCGAGTGCAGGAGGTCGCTCACGGACCCCTGCTGGATTTTTGGCAAGGCTTGTGGGTGTCAGGAGGCCCCCCCAAGCTGGCCAAATGTCCCTGGGGGTCCAGTGGGGGTCCGGGAGTGATCTCCTGGACTCGTGCCGTCGGGTGCCAGGAATCAAAATGGCGCTGATAGCCTTGCCCTTACTATGTCACAGGGGCTACCGGCGCCATTTTGAAACATACCGAGGGTGTGAGAGTGCAGGGGATGGATCCCGGACCCCCCCCCCGCTGGACCACCAGGGAGTTTTGGTAAGTCTTGGGGGGATCAGGAGGGTGGGAGGGTTGTTTAAATTGGCGGCCGAATATTTCAGGGAAAATTCATTGTATTTGTGGGGAATCGTGATACGTTTCGCTTCCCCACGAATACATCGAATATTGGCACATCCGTTGCGGATTGCCAATACGTAGGGACCAAATGCACACCCCTATTCCTTAGTTGTTTGACTCCAGGAGTTTGGCCAGTGTAGGGGGATTTGATATTTGTGATAGTTCTCACATTTTGAGGTATCCAGAAAAGGATTGTTTTCATGTAGGTCTTATGTAGGTTGATTTTAATGGGACCAGAAACCAAGTTTTTATAAACAAAATGTCCTGCATTAAAAAATTAGTCAAAAAATTGCAAATCCAGTGCTTTAAAGAAGTCCTAAAGGTCTCAGCAAGTAATCAGTGTGCCCTGCATTGCACAGGGCACTCTGTCTATTCACTCATGTTTTGGGACTTTGAATGTCAGAAACTATGTTTTGGTTTTTTTTTAGTAATTTTCTATAGCAATTAAAAACGTGTTAGGAAATCTTCATTAACAAAGTCCACTGATCATTAACCAAAAGCCCAATAATGGTAGAATTTTTGCCAATGATTACTCAGGAGCTAATTCTATGAGAAGAAAAAAAAAAACAACAAGGGCTGTACAACATAGTCTAGGTAAAACAAATAAGCATGGGTGTAGCTTGCTTATCGCGGCGGTTACTGCCCCTACTACCCCTAACTAATCAAGCTAGATATTTCACTTGGATGCAGCTCCATCACTGCTCTCTACATTAATGGTGGGGGTGGAAGGGGAATAGAACAAGGAGCTAAGAGAAACAGATAAGAATGAGAGAAAAAATGTGTGAGGCTTGCTGGGCAGACTGGATGGGCCATTCGGTCTTCTTCTGCCGTCATTTCTATGTTTCTATGTTTCTATTTACAATCTACCTCATAAAGTTGTGTTGTGTGGTGGACCATTGTTGCTAACTTCTCGAGCAATAAGCCTCATAGTGTCTTGATGAGAATTGTTGTATGTTGCTCTATGTTGTCATTAGAATCCACTAGGCTCTTCTTGTTTTATTAATTGATTCACAACACAATGAAGGAGCAAGGAGCTGCACTCCACAATAATTAATACCAACATCCAGGGAGATGCAGAAGATTCAATAAGTCCCTGCAACTTCAAATTAGTTTAATGAAGAAATGTCTTTTTTATTTCTCAACGGCAACTCCATTGCTTAAGACAGCACAAATATTAAAGCAGGGTCCCCCAACACGGACCCGTGTTTTGCCAAACCCGGCTGCGTCGGGAGGGACAAATGATGTAATGTGGAGTTCATCAACTATAATGTAAATAAATAACAAAAAGTAATAATGGGGATCGATACAATGGATCAGAACATACACAATTCTTTAAAAATATATAAAGGACATACCTTTTTTTTTAATTTACGATTTTTATTGCTGTAAAAGTCAAACAATGGTATGCTAAATATGTGATAAACAAGACAGCAAACAGTAGTATAAACTGGAATATGCAATACATCATGATATAGTTTAGAACAATATTCTCCCCCGCCCCCTCCCCCCCCTCATGCTATTCACAGACTATGTGGTTCAAGTCATTGATCCGCCACTCCATCCAGCACTATCTTAGAAGCAGTAGTCAATATGATTAATTGTAAGAAGTCATCCCATTAACTTGTCGTAAAAGTTAGAGGTCTCCAGGAAATATAGGGCTCCCAGACTTGGTTGAATTTGGAAAGCCAGTGATACTTCAGCGCCGTAAGTCGGTAGAGGGTACAAGTCCCATCCAGACGTTTTAATAGCTCATCCAGAGTAGGTGGTTGGGGTCATTTCCAGTGATATGCTATCTCCATCTTTGTAGCCGAGAAGATTTGTTGCACTAAAGTTTGTGCAGGTGCTGAAAGAGAATCATTGGGGAAAAATAGAAGTGCCTGCTCTTTGGAGAGAGTACAGGTAGTCTGGAGTAGACCTGATAGTAACGTTGAGACATAAGACCAAAGAGGTTTGATAAAGACACAGTCCTACCACATATGGATATATGTGCCAGGTTGATGGCAGTTCCGCCAGCAGGGAGGATCCACTCTGGAATAACAGTGGTGTAGCCTAACTGGAGTTAAATGCCATCGGTAAAATATCTTATAGTTAGCTTCAATAATCCGGGAGGATATATTGCTACGGGAGATTTTGGAGAATATAGTGGACCATTCCTCTTCAGATATAGATCTCTGGAGGTCAAGTTCCCAGGCAGTCATATGTACATGTTTGTTGAACGGGCGAGATGCCAACAACTGGTAAAGTTTGGAGATAAGACCTCCAATAACTTTGGAAGATGCACAGTAGCCCTTGAACAGAGAACGTGAAGGAGATAGAAGGCAATTGGCTTGGATATGGAGCAGGAAGTGGCGCAGCTGCATGTAAGAAAGAAATTCCGTTGAGGGCAACTGATAGGTCTCTTGTAGTGTTGAGAAAGGTAATAGAGAGCCCTGCTGCATAACATGAGAGAGACAGATAATACCTCTGGATTTCCAGAGGGCATAAGCCATAGTAGGAAGGCCTACAGGAAACAAAATATTGTGAAATATAAAAGTGAGTGTGAAATAGTTAAAGTTTCCCACAAGTTTATGTTTCCACACGTTGTAGGTTTGCCTTGTGCAGGGTGTTAGAAATATATTTGCCTGCCAAGTCTTATCAGGTTGCCAGAGGAGTGACGCTAAAGGCATTGGGATTAACCACTCCTGTTCCAAAGCTACCCATGGTTTTATAGCAGTGAGACAATGCCAGTCAATGTCAGGACATAATTGGGCTGCTGCATAGTACCAGATCAAATTGGGTAGACCCAGACCTCCCACAGAATTAGGTTGATAAAGGATCTTTTGTACTACTCTTGGTGGGCGGTGTCGCCAGAGAAATCGAACCAGCTTTCTTTGCCATTGCAGCAATGTGGCTCAATTAACCATTACAGGTAGGGTCTGAAAAAGATAGAGAAACCTGGGAAGTAAGTTCATCTTGATTATTGCCAATCGTCCAAGCCACGTGAGAGGAAGAGAAGTCAATTTTCTTAATTAAGGGGGTATAATTGAGCTGGAAGAGATCTGATATATTTTTACTCAAATAAACCCCTAGATACTTAAGTTTAGTGGTTGCCCATTTAAAAGCGTGTGTTTCCTTTAATTTACAAACCATATCCTGCGGGCATGAAATATTCAAGATCTCAGACTTATCCCAGTTTATTTTGAAGCTGGAGATGGCACTGAAGTACGCTAGGTCCGCTTCAAACATTGGAAGGGATGTGATAGGATTACCTACGGTAAATATAATATCGTCTGCAAACAAGGACATTTTGGATTCACAAGAGTGAAGAGAAAAGCCTTGCACCTTCGGGTTAGTTCTGATTGTATTAGCTAGAGGTTCGAGAAAGATAGCGAATAGTAAGGGTGACAAGGGACACTCCTGTCTCGTACCTAGTCGTACAGGGAAGGGAGTAGTATACCAGCCATTGATTTTTAGACTAGCTGAGGGTTTGTAATAAATTGCCTGAATCCAGTTGTGGAAGAAGGATCCAAACTCCATTTCCTGTAGGGTGTGAAATAGAAAAGGCCAGTGAACCATGTCAAAGGCATTTTCTGCGTCTATGGCCAGTAGAAGGTGTTAGGACTGATGATGAGCGGTCCCCCATATGATGTTTAAGATTTTACGGACATTGTCGCTAGCCATATGTCCTGGTATAAAACCAGCCTGGTCGGGGTGTATAATATGTGCTATAAAGCAGTTTATCCTATCGGCTAGAATTTTGGCTAGAATTTTGAGATCTAGATTTATTAGTGAAATTGGATGATAGGATGCGCATAGGGCTGGGTCCCTGCCAGGTTTGGCTATGATGGTAATGCCAGCGGTATTGGAATCTGGATTTAGTGTTCCCCCTCCCCGTACATAATTAAAATGGCTCTGTAAATGCGGAGCTAGAATGTGGCTGAAGGATTTATAGAATTTAGCTGTTAGGCCATCGGGTCCCAGCGCTTTTCCTACTTTGAGAGATTTTATGACATTAAGAATTTCTGGTGTCGTTATTTCCGCATTTAAGCTTTCCCGCATTTCTAGGGTAAGACAAGAGAGGGGAAGGGCTTGGAGATATTGAAGTATGTCCGAGGTCTGGATATGGGATTCCGCTGAGTATAAGTCTTGATAAAATTTGAGGAATTGTTGTGTTATAGCCAAATTAGTAGATTCAATTTGCCCCCTCTCGTTTTTAATTTTAAGGATATGGTTTTGGAAGGACTGTTTTTTTAGTTGATGGGCTAACACCCTGCCAGCTCTATTACCCCCCTCAAAATGCAGTTGTCTGGTAAGATTTAATGCATGGGTGATATGATCCAATTCGAGTCTGTGCAGATCATCTCTGAGTTTGGTGAGCTGGGTCAGAATCTGCTTGGAACGTGATTTGCTGTGCTGGTTCGTGAGATCTGCAATCCCGGCCCTCAGTTGGGAGCAGGCTGCCTCCCTTTTCTTTTTAATATAAGATGAGTGGGAGATAAAATGGCCCCCTGATATATGACTTAAAGCAGTCCCATACTGTAACTGGGGAGGAGACAGATCCAGCATTAATTGTGAAAAAGTCGTGGATGACCTGTGTTGAGTCCTGTATAAACAGGGGATCTTGCAAAATGAATCATTGAGCCTCCAGTGTTTACAGCCATGATCTCCATTAGAGATTCAAAGTTGTAGGGAAATGGGTGTGTGGTCTGACCAGGACACTATTCCCACTTCGGGTTTGCGGATCAGGTGAAATAGGTTTTTGTCTACCATCAGGTAATTGATTCACGAATAGGAATTGTGAGGCTTGGGATAAAATGAATAAGACCGTGAGTATGGAAAAGTGGTCCTCCAGGAATCTACTAAATTATGCTCTAGCATGAGATCCTTAAGAGCTCTGGTATGTACTAGGGATGTGAATCGTTTTTTGATGATTTAAAATATCGTCCGATATATTTTAAATCGTCAAAAATCGTTAGAGGCGATATATAATAGGAATTCCCCTGATTTATCGTCAAAAATCGTAAATCGGGGGAAGGGGGAGGGGAAGGGGGAGGGCGGAAAAACCGGCACACTAAAACAACCCTAAAACCCACCCCGACCCTTTAAAATAAATCCCCCACCCTCCCAAACCCCCCCCCAAAATGCTTTAAATTACCTGGGGTCCAGTGGGGAGATCTCGGTGTGATCTTCCACTCTCGGGCCACGTCTGCGTTAATGGCGCCGGCGCTATTTCGGTTCCTGTCCCCCGACGTCAAGAGCGCAGAAGATCGCTCCCGGACCCCCGCTGGACCCCCAGGGACTTTTGGCCAGCTTGGTGGGGCCTCCTGACCCCCACAAGACTTGCCAAAAGTCCAGCGGGGGTCCGGAACGACCTCCTGCAGTCGGCCGGCGCCATTTTGTGCAAAATGGCGCCGGCCGTACGGCAACACGATTCAACTGCAGGAGGTCGTTCCGGACCCCCGCTGGACTTTTGGCAAGTCGTGGGGGTCAGGAGGCCCCCCCAAGCTGGCCAAAAGTCCCTGGGGATCTAGCGGGGATCCGGGAATGACCTGCAGTCGAATCGTGTTGCCGTACGGCCGGCGTCATTTTGTGCAAAATGGCGCCGGCCGTACGGCAACACGATTCGACTGCAGGAGGTCGTTCCGGACCCCCGCTGGATTTTTGGCAAGTCTTGTGGGGGTCAGGAGGCCCCCCCAAGCTGGCCAAAAGTCCCTGGGGGTCCAGCGGGGGTCCGGGAGTGATCTCCTACGCTCCTGACGTCGGGGGACAAAAAACAAAATGGTGCCGGCGCCATTTCTACAACGCACCGGAGGCCCGAGAGTAAAAGATCACACCAGGACCCCCCCCTCTGGACCTCAGGTAATTTAAGGCATTTTGGGGGGGTTTGGGAGGGTGGGGGATTTATTTTAAAGGGTCGGGGTGGGTTTTAGGGTTGTTTTAGTGTGCCGGTTTTCCCGGCACACTAAAACACGATTTAAACGATATTTACAAACCTAAAACCGCGACGATCCGATTCCCTCCACCCCCCAGCCAAAATCGATCGTTAAGACGATCGATGACACGATTCACATCTCTAGTATGTACCATAGCCGTGTGAGTATGACCCTTGGAAGTGTCTAAAGAAGGGGACAGAGTTACATTAAAGTCACCACCTACAATTAGATGACCAGAAGCATATAGAGTAATAATATGGTGGAGATGTCTGAAGAAAACAGCCTTCTCCCTGTTAGGGGCATACACAGTAAGTAATGTGAAGTCAAGATCATACATTGTAATACACAGCAATAAATACCGACCCTGTGGGTCTGAAATAAACTTCTTACACTCAAACACCATATGAGAGGCAAACAAGATGCCCACTCCTGCATACTTGGCATTTTTATTGGCTGCAGAAAAAAACTGATGTTGAAATTTAGAGGATTGCATTAGGGATTCATATCTACGAGTAAGGTGCGTTTCCTGCACAAATACAATATCTGGCTTGGAGGCCACCATCTCCCTATAAAAAAGGGATCGCTTTTGGGGAGTATTGAGACCTTTAACATTTAAGGATACTACATTTATCATAACCATCCATGTAATGTTAGCTTGATAAAGAAATATATACGGAGTATCCATACTATAAAATGAGCAAGGAATACCAGTCATGGTAATAACAGGTGACATGGGAGTTTCATAAGCCTGAAAAATCATCTTTGGAGATATATCAAGAGTAATGTGGGATGAAAGAAAAGAATTGACCTGCCATTAGCAAAACATATGCAGCATGGAGGAGCGACACATCAACAACCATAACATCAAGAAAAAAATTAGCATGAACCCTGACATTCCTGTGATCCCCTATAGCACTGTCTGCCATAACCTCCAGGCAGACTAACTCCCATCCCAAGTTGGGGAAGTGAGTGATATCATGAAGGAGAGAGATGGTAAACCACCTCCCCCCCCCCCAAATCCACAGCATTGAAGAAACAAAACTGAGTTAAACAATTCAACAGCGTTCAGTATTCAATAAGACATTTGTATACATGCAGAACTGATTATATGACTCTTTTGTAGGAAAGGAGTTTAAAGCTCATTGTATTTGAAGCATTAAAGAAGATCAGGCAGGGCCCTGACTTGAGGAGGAACCCCCAGATTCTATGCGGAGCTGACTATTGCGCTTCCCCACCCGCTGCCATGCTGGGTAGGGAGGACGAGCAGAGACAAATCCAAGGGGTTTTTGAGAAGGCTGTGGGGCTGCATAGCCCATATTTGAAAGGCTAGGAATGGCCTCTTCCAGAGTCGAGCACTTATCCGTGGTGCCATCAAGAAAAAATGAGAGGCCAAAAGGATGGATTCATCTGTATCTCACAGATTTGCTGCGAAGAAAAGCTGTGACATCTCTAAAGGATTGTCGATTTTGAAGAGTCGCCAAGGAGAGGTCTGGGAAAATAGCTATGCTTTGATTTTCCCAAGCCCATGAGCTCCTCTCCCGTGCTGCCGCCGCTATCTGCTCTTTGATTTTGAACGCAGTGAAGCAGACAATAATGTTACGTGGGCGGTTAAGCTGGGGGGAGCGCAGGGCCCTGTGAGTTCGATCAAATTGAATTTCACGGGGTACAAATTCCCCATTCTTAATTGTCTCCTGTAGCATATAGAGGCAAAAGTCATGTACCAGTGCATGACAATCTTCGGGCCCTGACGCCTCGGGGAATCCCCGGAAATGGAGATTGCTCCTGCGCGCTCTGTTTTCCAGGTCTGCGATCTTGGCTGTAAGTTGAGCATTATCCGCTCGGAGCACATCGCATGAGTTTTTATTAGCAAGTACTTGCTCAGACTGGTCCTCGATCCGCACATCGATGTCTCCTACCCGGTGTCCTAAGGCCGTGAGGTCCTCCCCTCATTTCTTCCACATGTGCCAATAATTCCTGCCGATAAGCTTTTAGATTCGCTCTCAGCCCAGCGAACCATTCTCTAAATTTGGCCCGGGTCGGGTGATCTGATATTGAACCATCGGAGGGTTCGGAGAATATTGTGAATGGTTCTGGGAGGTCAGCGTGCGAACCGCCGCCATCTTGGCCTCTGTCCGCGTCGTCAGGGAAACCCCCCAATTCTTTATTGCCTTCTTTTTGATAGGAAAAGCGCTGGAGATCTGGATTTTTTTTCTTGCTAGCCATGTCTCGCAGCAGAGGCAAACTCCCAAAGCCAATTGAGGACCAATACAAGCAAGTACAATGCAGATTGCTGCGGATTTGTCAGGGAGACAGCGGGAGCCCAAAGATTAAGCTGCCATCTCACAGCATGACGTCACGCTCCCCCCAGGACATACCTTTTTAACTTTGTGCTTACGCTTGATTCGCAAGGAGAGCAGACAGTACAGACAGGTCTCAGCGTTTAAAGGGTCCAAAATTGGCGCCAAAAAATCAACCAATCAAAACACGCTGGCATTACATACAATCACCAATAGGAAAACAGAAGTACAGAAAATGAAAACAAGGCAAGGAGGGAGGTAGAAATTTTTCAGGTTAAAAACATATTGTAGACCATATATTAGATTGTAATGAGTCCAAGTAGTGTCCTTGTTTGAAGGAAGCACTTATTGTTTTCACTAAGTATGATAGGATTGGGTTTGGTAGGTCTTTGAGGAGGAGCCCAGGGCATGGATCTAATCAGCATCATGCATATATTAGTTGCTCTGTAATTTATTTTAATACTTTCAAGATCTACATTGTAGAATTTCTTGAGGGTGGCTGTATCTGTTTCTTCTGGGGTTTTTTGTGTTGTAGTATGACTCATGTCTCTCTCTCTCTCTCTCTCTTTTTTTTTTTTTTTTAGAGCATAAGAACATAAGAAATGTCCATACTGGATCAGACTGAGGGTCCATCAAGCCCAGCATCCTGTTTCCAACAGTGGCCAATCCAGGCCACAAGTACCTGGCAAGTACCCAAACACTAAGTAGATCCCCTAAAGTTGTGATACTCTGGTTCATGTCTATTTATTTATATCACCTATTTGAATTGTGGTGAAGGTTTTCTTTCCCTATTTTATGTATATTTTTGTGGAGGCTCTGATTTATGGAGGTGTTACATTATTTCATCTGGTATGGGTTTATGGACTACTTTTCTGGTTGTTTTATTTTCAGTATCTAGCCTTAATTGTCTTTTATGGATGAAGACTATTTTGTTATGGTATTATTCTGCAAGTTCTTTAAAATCAGGAGGATTTTCAATGTATGTGGGAACTTGTTAACAATGTGTAAGAATTCTTAGCTGAGGCTTTTTGTTTCCTTTATGGCATTGGAGTAGTAGGCCTTTTTATTGCTTCATTCACTATTTTCCTGTATCTTTTAAAGAATAGTACCCATTCTATCTTGTCTTCTTGATTTCTTCCATTTCTTTTTCCTTTTTTCATAGGCCATGTGACTAAATTTTGAATACCTTGTTTCAATGTAAACCGGTACGATAAGACACCAGTTTTGAGTATCGGTATATCAAAAGGATTTAAATAAATTAAATAAATAAATAATCTTTCACCACTGAGGAGAAAAAGTACCTGACTATTGGAAAAGTACTTGGCCATTGTACATTTTAACTTGTATCAGACTTTTGCAATTTTGTCTGTAATTCTTACCACATGCTGTGCTTATTTAGCTTTGTAATGTGTTGGCTTATTATGTCTGAGTTTAAAGTGCACATACCTTTGAGTAGGTTTTAGATTTCTTTTTCAATAAATAGTGTTATTAATCTTTGTCACTTCTCACAATTATACTTTTTCATTAGTATCCCAATAGGTTGTTATTCAAACATTCTGTAGAGTTATTTCTTCACTTTGTGCATACAAATCATATTACCCCTTTGACCATGGTATAGTGTGATTACAGCAAATTGTTTTATTTCTCACTGGTGTCACTTGATCCAGGGTCATCTTACAGGATTTATTTTTATTTATTTCTTTATTTTAGATTTTTATATACCGGCATTCGAGACAGCAGTCACATCATGCTGGTTCACATAAAACAGGGGTGCAAAGTAAACATAACAATAACAATTATTCCAGTGGTTGACTAATTTGTTGGCTGGCTCTTCTCGTTCAGTGTTCTGAATTTTATCAAATTGAAAAGCATCAATTTTCCCTCTGGTTTTCTGGATTAGTTTATGTGGTATTATGTCTTTAATAACTTACCATATTTTGAGCTCAAATGTGATCATAGTGTGATCAGATCAGATCATTGGGTTGGTTTTGAGATTATGAATCTATCCATTTGCCTCCTTGCTGTTGGAAGGGAGTATAGCAGGTCAATGAAGTGTCCATAATTATGGGTCGGTACAGCATTCATTTATTGCAGGGTGTTGCGCCCGAGGTGGACTCTTGGGCCAAGGTGGGGTTGATGCAACCTGTAGGAAGAGTCCTACGGGTCCCCACCATTGGCGGGCGAAATGGGCTGATGGATGGAGGCTGGATGGCGCTTCACAAATACTAGCCCTCGTTCCCCGCAGGTTGAGCCTTTGGGTTTCGGGGCCGGCTGGACTTAGGTGGGCCTCCGTATGTCGTTGTTGATGGAAGGATTGAGGTCAGCCCAGAGACAGCAACAGAAAAGTGGTAGAGTCTGTACTGGATGAGGTAGAGTCCCGGAGACCTGGGCGCCAAAGGAACAAAGTCAGACAGGGGGCGCCCGAGCAAGAACAGGCTGAAGCCTGAATAGGCCAAGTCCAGGATGTAGACTGAAGAGGTGTCATAGGGCAAGCTTGAGTCAGGACTGGCGGCAATCAGGAAGTGGTGGCAAGCAAGGTGGAGATTGTTAAACATAGTCAGGCAATGCAGAGGTCTGGTTCTGGAGGGAGGCAATGGAATAGTCAGGCAATGCAGAGTTCTGGGTCTGGAGAGAGGCAACGGCATGGTCAGGCAAAGCAGAGGTCCGGGCTTGGAGAGGGTCAACAGCGTGGTCAGGCAAAGCAGAGGTCCGGGCTTGGAGAGAGTCAAATTTCGTGGTCAGGCAAAGCAGAGGTCTGGGCTTGGAGAGAGTCAATGGCAGCGTCAGGCAAAGCGAGAGTCAAGATCCAAGAAGGCAATCTGAGGGTAGGTTGGAGAACAGGAATGAGGAAACCAGGAACAGGAGTCAGCGTGGATCAGAAATTCAGGAACGAGGAGAATCTCTCAGGAGGCAATGAGTACTCAACCAGCGAGGAGACCTATTGCAAAGGCAAAGCTAGGGAGCGGAGCCCGGGCTTATGTACCAGTGCGCCGCTGACATCATCATCCGGGGCTGCGGCTCGGTTCCCGCCGCGGGCCCTACTTAAGTCATAGTGATGCACGCGCGTGCCTAGGGAGGGGCACAGCGCCAAGTAACAGCGTCTCTCCGCGGGCCATGCAGGGAGGCTTGACGCGGAGCAGCAGGAGTGGTAGCTGAACTGGAGATACCAGGGTCTGTAGCTGAGCCGGAGGCACCAAGGGTGGCCCCAAGGACGGAGCCGGCGGCCTACCACTGCCAGAGATGATGGACCAGGCACTGGAGTTCCTTGAGAGAGGTGAGGGGGCCGAGCCGCCAGTCTGCCGCGGCTGGCACACGTCACATAGTGTGTGTGTTAAGGACAGAAAGGTAGTGGCTGCACTTTGTTTTGAGTTCTCAAAATGCCAGTTAACATTTCCAAGTATCAGGATGTATGGTGTGTCTAATGCTACTTTGGTCAGCAAGTTGATAAGTTCTTCATTTATTTTGTTTAGAGTTGAGGGAGGGTGGTACAATAGTATTGTTTTATGTAATTAAAGGGTCATTTTCAAAGAGACTTCTGTGGTAAAACAGCATTTTATGCACAGCAGTGGCTTTTTCAAAATTGTTCACCCTGTACGGAGGGATCTGATGGGTACTTCCACATGACCTAGACTGGCCTCTATCAGAGATAGGATCCTGGGCTTGATGGGCCATTAGTCTGACTCAGCTTGTCACTTATGTACTTACTAGAATTCCTTAATAATTTATTATATTTTGCTTGCATGAATTATTGATTTAATAGCAACTTTGTTTCTGATGGTAACAAGTGTTGCGTACTGGTTTACCAGTAGAAAAACCTAACCCATGCTGAAGTCACCTTGAATGACATCACAAAAATCCATAGAATTCCTCAGAACTATTTTAGATTTTCTCTGATTCTCTGCAGATTTTGCCAGAAATGCTGACTACTAGGGGTTTCATGTTATGTCATTTCATTTCTCATTTATTGTTGCTGCACGAGGACCCTTGGCCCAAGGTGGAGTTGGCGCATCTGGGGCAAACCCCGCAGGTCCCCACCGCCAGGAGGTGAGGCCAGTCAGGCAGCAGAGGCAAACGGTTGCTTTACCAGGGCCAGCTACTTGGAGGGCTAGTCCACACAGGAGGCCGGAAGCAAGCAGTAAGAACTTGTTGCCAAGTCATAGGGCGATTGAGGGAGCTCCCTTAAGAAGGCCAGGAGTCCTGACATCAGCTTGGCATGTACGATCTAGGGGATGCCTGGGAGGATCAGAGCCGGCAGTGTTGGAAACCCTATGCGACCGAGGGAGGGCCCGAGCAGACAGAGAGTGGCGGCAGTGGCTTGCCGCTGCAGCAAATGCCCTCGAGGGAGCCAGGACAGCCAGGCTGTGGGTAAGAGGAGGCACTCATGGCCTGTTAGTGCCAGCGGCGCTAATATTAGCCCCCTTTCTAGGCCCACTCCCAGGAGTTTAGGCTTCCGAGGATGAGCAGCATGGAACTGTGCAATGAGGTCCTTGTCTAGGATATTGGATGAGGGTTCCCAGGAGTTTTCTTCGGGCCTGAAGCCCTCCCAGGAGAGAAGATATTCCCAGTGTCGCCCATGTTTTCTAACATCCAGAACGTCCTGGACTTGATATGTGATGTCATCATCGGAAGAGAGGGGTTGGTGTTCCGGTGGTTTCTTAGAACGCCAGGACAACACCAAGGGCTTCAGTAGGGATACTTGGAATGAGTTGTGAATTTTTTGTGAAGATCTTAGCTGGAGCTGGTAAGAGACCGAATCCAGGTGGCATAGTACTGAAAAGGGTCCAATGTAGCGGGGGACTAGGCCCATGGAGGGGAGCTTAAGCCGGATGTACCGTGTGCTAAGCCACACTTTCTCGCCCGGTTAAAATTGCGGGCTAGGCCTGCGATGGACATCAGAAAATCTTTTAGCTGTCTGTCCCACCTTGCGCAGCAGTTGTCGAATGAGGGTCCAAAGTCAGTACAATTCCTTCACGGTTAATTGAGTCGAGGGAGAGGGCACTGCAATGGGCAAAGGTAGAGGTGGAAGCAGTTGCTTGCCATAGACTAGCTGGAACGGGGATGTCCCTGTGGCAGAAGGATGGGAGTTGAGAGCTAACTCCACCCAAGGCAACAGTTTGGCTCAGTTGTCTTGCTTGGTGTTCACATATGACCTCAAGAACTGCTTGAGGGTTCGATTTGTCCTTTCAGCCAGCCTATTGGCCTGAGGGTGATAGGCAGTGGTGAATTCAAGAGTGATATTGAACTTTCTGAAAAGCGACCTCCAATACTTGGCAGTAAATGAGACCCTCAGTTTGAGAGAATGTACTTGGGAAGGTCATGAAGCTGAAAGATGTGGTAAACAAAAATATGAGCTAGCTGAGGAGCAGATGGAAGAGCAGACAGGGCGATAAAATGTGCCATTTTAGAAAACCGGTCTACTATCACCCAGATGGTGGTGTTGCCCTTAGATGTAGGGAAGTCAATGATAAAGTCAGTCAAGACGTGGGTCCAGGGTTCGCTAGGAGGGGGCAGCAGATGCAGCAAGCCCCAAGGTTGACCAGTGGGGTTCTTGTGATGGGCGCAGGTATAGCAGGATTCGACATAAGATTGAATGTCCTTTTTCATGGTAGAGCACCAGTAGTATTGTTGAAGGAGCGCCAGAGACCACGGTTGGCCAGGATGTCCCACAATACATGAGTCATGGGCCCAGTCGAGGACTTTGTTCTGGAGCCTGGGGGGTACCAGGGTCTTCCCCAGTGGAACAGGTGTCATGGCAGCCAGGAGAATTCTAGCGGGCTCGATGATATGACAAGGAGGTTCAGGCTTGTCCTATACTTTGAATGATCGAGAAAGGGTGTCCACCTGTTGTTTTTTACTAGCAGGCCAGTAGCGGAGCACAAAATTGAACCGTGTGAAGAAAAGGGTGCATCGTGCTTGCCGCAGATTGAGACGTTAAGCCCGATGTAAATACTCCAAATTCTTATGATCCATGTAGATGGAAATTTGGTGTTGGGCCCCCTCCAACCATGGGCACCACTCCTCGAAAGCCATCTTGATGGCGAGCAGCTCCTTGTCTCCGACGGTATATATCTGTTCTGCTGGGGAGAATTGTTGTGTAAGGGAGTGGACAGTGGTGTCCTCAGGGATCTGTATTGGGACCCTAACTTTTCAATATATTTATAAATGATCTGTAAAGAAATACGACGAGTGAGATAATCAAATTTGCAGATGACACAAAATTGTTCAGAGTAGTTAAATCACAAGCAGATTGTGATAAATTGCAGGAAGACCTTGTGAGACTGGAAAATTGGGCATCCAAATGGCAGATGAAATTTAATGTGGATAAGTGCAAGGTGATGCAAATAGGGAAAAATAAACCATGCTATAATTACACAATGTTGGGTTCCATATTAGGTGCTACCACCCAAGAAAGAGATCTAGGCGTCATAGTGGATAACACATTGAAATCGTCGGTTCAGTGTGCTGCAGCAGTCAAAAAAGCAAACAGAATGTTGGGAATTATTAGAAAGGGAATGGTGAATAAAACGGAAAATGTCATAATGCCTCTGTATCGCTCCATGGTGAGACTGCACCTTGAATACTGTGTACAATTCTGGTCACCACATCTCAAAAAAGATATAATTGCGATGGAGAAGGTACAGAGAAGGGCTACCAAAATGATAAGGGGAATGGAACAGCTCCCCTATGAGGAAAGACTAAAGAGGTTAGGACTTTTCAGCTTGGAGAAGAGATGGCTGAGGGGGGATATGATAGAGATGTTTAAAATCATGAGAGGTCTAGAACATGTAGATGTGAATCTATTATTTACTCTTTCGGATAGTTGAAAGACTAGGGGGCACTCCATGAAGTTAGCATGGGGCACATTTAAAACTAATCGGAGAAAGTTCTTTTTTACTCAACGTACAATTAAACTCTGTAATTTGTTGCCAGAGGATGTTGTTAGTGCAGTTAGTGTAGATGTGTTTAAAAAAGGATTGGATAAGTTCTTGGAGGAGAAGTCCATTACCGGCTGTTAAGTTCACTTAGAGAATAGCCACTGCCATTAGCAATGGTTACATGGAATAGACTTAGTTTTTGGGTACTTGCCAGGTTCTTATGGCCTGGATTGGCCACTGTTGGAAACAGGATGCTGGGCTTGATGGACCCTTGGTCTGACCCAGTATGGCATTTTCTTATGTTCTTAAGAAGGAGCATGGGTGAAGGGTGTTGGTGGCGGAGTACTGGCTTAGAACGGCTCCTACCCCTTCGGAGGAGGCGTCTACCTAGACAATGAAAGGCCACCTGGGATCGGGATGGCGGAGGCAGAGTTCACGGAGGAATGTGGCTTTTAGGTTAAGAAAGGCTGAAACCGCTTCAGGGACCACTGTTTGGGGTTGGCGCCTTTATGCGTGAGGGCAGTGAGTGGGGCCACCAAGGTGGAATAGCTGCAGACAAAGAACCTGTAGTAATTCGCAAACCCCAGGAAGCTTTGTAGCAGGCATAGACCTGAAGGCTGGGGCCAGTTTTGGATTCCTTTGAGCTTCTCAGGATCCATATGGAACCCCTGACTGAACACCACATACCCTAGGAAGGGTACTGTCTCCTTTTCAAAAGAGCATTTTTCGAGCTTGGCATACAGTTGGTTCTCACACAGCCGCCGCAACACCCAAGCTACATCCTTGCAGTGCATCTGAAGATCCTTGGAAAAGACCAAGATGCCATCCAGGTAAATCACGACACAATCATATAAGCATCTCAGAATACCTCATTCATCATGTTTTGAAAGATGGCTGGGGCATTGCAAAGTCTGAAGGGCATCACGAGGTATTCGTAAGGCCCATCCCGTGTGTTAAACTCCATCTTCCATTCATCACCATCTTTAATGTGAATCAGGCTACACGTGTCCCTGAGGTCTAGTTTAGAGAATTTCTTGGCTCCTTGGAGCCGGTCGAAGAGCTCCAAAATGAGCAGCAGTGAGTTGTGATCCTTGAAGGTTATGGAGTTTAGGCCATGGTAGTCAATGCATGGATGGAGGCTACTATCCTTCCTGTTGAAAAATAATCCAGCCCCTGCCGAGGATGTGGAGTGGCATATGAAGTCCTTAGTGAGGTTTTCGTGGATGTACTCTGTCATGGCTTGAGTCTCGGCAGGGGATAATGGCTATATACATCCATGGGGGGGTTCTGAATTAGGCTGCAGGTTGATAGCACAGTCAAAGGTGCGATGAGGAGGTAGGGTATCTGCGGCATCTTTGGAGAAGATGTCAGCAAAGACAGCGTACTGAGGCGGTAGGCCAGACAGCACAGTAGTCATGGTGGTGCAGCAGAGGGGTGTAACCAGTTCGAGACACGTGGAGCGACATGCTGGCCCCCAGCTGGAGAGTTGCATCGTAGACCAGTTGAAATGCCCCAGAACTACCGGGTGTATAGCCCGGTCCAGAACATGGAAGAAGAGAAGCTCTATGGGTAGTACCCCAGTCCGGACTGTGAGGGGGTCGCTGGTTAAGGTCACCCGACCAGGCAAGGGATCCCCCTGGATAGAGGAGAGCAGCAGGGGAACTAGTGATCGGTTGACCGGGATGTGGAGATGTTCCATGAGTTGTTTCATGATGAAATTGCCTCCAGCCCCAGAGTTAACTAGGGCTAAGGTGTGGAAATTCTGGTTGCCCACCATAAGGGATATAGGTTAGGTGAGTGGAGGAAAAGGCGAAGTGTGACCTAGGAAAAGTCCTCCTACAGAACCTAGGCCCGGGAATTTCCCGGTCTTACTGGACAGGTAGCCAGGAGGTGACCTGCTTCCCGCAATGGAGACAGAGACCAGACTTCTTACATCGAAGGCATTCTTTAGTTGAGAGCTTTCTGTCACCCAGTTGCATGGGCTCTTTGCCAGATGCCCCGGGGGCAGTGGCAGGCTCCGTGGGCGGAGGTGAATGCCGGGGGTATCTCTGAGATGAGACTTGCCTCTTGGGGAACTGGGCCTCGCGGGGGCGTTCCTGAAGGTGCCGGTCAATGCGTCCAGCCAGGTCGATGAGCGAGTCTAGAGAGCCTGGCAACTCGCGTGCCGTGAGTTTGTCCTTTATCCTGGGGCTTAGACCTTCGAGAAAGATGGCCCAAAGGCAGCCAGCATCCCAATGGAGTTCGGAAGAGAGAGTTCAGAACTCGATTACATAATCAGCAAGGGATCAAGAACCCTGGCGCAAGTGTAGCAAGGTGGACCCGGAGACCATTTGCCTCGCTGGATAATCAAAGACCATGCGGAAAAGGTTTAGGAAGCTGGACAAGTCCCATAGAACTGGATCCGTACTTTCCCACAGCGGTGAGGCCCTGGCCAGCGCTCTCCCATCCAAGAGGGAGAGGATGTAGGTAGTCTTGGTTATGTTTATTTATTTATTTATTTAAGGATTTATATACCGGAGGTTCCTGTATAATATACATATCACCCCGGTTTACAATGAACAGTAACTATCGCTTCAAGTTAGCGGTTTACAATGAACATAGTTAATCCAAGAAACAGAATAAAATATATATATATAACAATGCTAACAATTAATAAATAACAATTAATAAATGAAAATAAATGCAATAACAATTAATAAATAATTAATAAATAAACAACAATAAATATCAATGAAAAATGGCAATAAAAAATGACAATAAATAAAATACAATAGCGGTTGGTAAAATAACATGAGGGTTAATGAGAAAATAACATGGTTAAATAACAAGGTTATGTGAAATATGCTGGGGTGATCGGAAAATATGTGACTGATTTTCTTCCTGCTCTTGGTTCTATGGGAATGCTTGTTTGAATAACCAAGTCTTAAGTTTCTTTTTGAATGTAGCGTGGGATGGTTCAAGGCGAAGGTCTGGAGGAAGCGAGTTCCAGAGTGAAGGGCCCGCTGTGGATAGAGCACGTTTCCTCAGCGAGGATTTAGCCGGTTGGGTGGTTAGTCTGTTTTGATAAGCGCTTCTGGTGGGTTTTGTAGATGTGTGTAGTTGAATTTGGAATGTTAACTTGAGCGGTGCGATGTTGTGCAAAGTTTTATGTATCATCATTAAGGATTTGAATTGGATCCTGAATTTAATCGGGAGCCAGTGGAGATGAAGAAGGATTGGGGTAATATGATCTCTTTTTTTGGCATTTGAGAGGATTCTTGCTGAGGCATTAAGGACCATCTGAAGTGGTTTTGTGGCGCATGCTGGTAGGCCTAGAAGGAGGGAGTTGCAGTAGTCCAGTTTTGGGAGTATGATGGCCTGTAGTACCATGCGGAAGTCTCTGTATAAGAGGAGTGGTTTTAGTTTCTTTAAGGTTTGTAGTTTAAAGAAACATTCTTTTGTAGTGTTATTAACGAATTTGTTGAGGCTGAATCCACTGTCTAGGATGACTCCCAGGTCTTTTATTTGTTGCGAAAAGGTATCTTGGCTTTGGCTAGCATTAAGAGGTGTGGGTGGGACATAGTTTTCCGGTTCTATAATGAGAATTTCAGTTTTGTTTGTGTTTAGGACTAGGTTGAGGCTGGAGAGAAGATTGTTGATAGTTGACAGACAATTATTCCAGTGTGACATAGCTTTGTGTAGTGAGTCTTCTATAGGGATGAGGATTTGTATGTCATCCGCATATAGAAAGTGAGTTAGCTTGAGGTTGGTGAGTAATTGACAGAGCGGGAGAAGATATATATTGAAGAGAGTCGGGGAGAGGGATGATCCTTGCGGTACTCCCCTTTTGGATTTGATGGGGTGAGACTCTTTGTTATTTATCTTGACCTTGTATGATCTGTTTTCCAAAAATGATTTGAACCAGTTGAATGCTGTTCCTGTAATGCCTATGGCCGTAAGTCGTTGCAGGAGGCACTGGTGGTTTACTGTGTCAAACGCTGATGAGAGATCGAGGAGAGCGAGGAGGCTAGGTTGGCCTTTTTCTAGATTAAAGATAATAGTGTCTGATAGGGTGGCTAATAACGATTCGGTATTCCTAGTCTTCCGGAAAGAGGACAGGCTGTAGGCAAAAGTACATATTGCACTGATTCAAAAAGCCACATCACAGCTGTGGATCTCCTGAGTAGTGCGAGGTACAGGCAAAGGAATCACTGGCCGGTGACCTGGCATGGAAGCCACTGGAGTGGCCGAGGGAGGTCCTGATTTGAGGCTGACTGCCGAGGCCAAGGTGGCCAAGGCCTTCTGTTTTTCCACGATTTTTTGAGCCAGGTCCGGAATGGCCTGGTTTAGAGAGGCCTCTGCTGGGTCCATGGTGGAGAACAAATGGACCAGCTTAATACGGCAATTAAAATACATTTACCTCAAAGGAATTAAGCTCTGCTAATAAAGGCCTTTTATCTATTCCATCAGTATGCTCGGCAGAGCTCACGCAAGTAAGGGAACGTGCAATATCCCTTGAAGGTCCAAAGATTTGGAACACACTCCCCACCCGCCTACAACCAAACACGCCTACAACCAAATGTAAAGATATTTAAGAAAGAGATCAAAACCTGGCTTTTTATGAAGTCTTTTAATGATTCTAAGTCGATCATATGCACTAATCTGTTATTTTATGTTTTAATATCTTAAGATTCATTTTGTTTTAGTAAACATGCCAACCATCCCCATGCCTCGCCTTAAGTTCCAATTATAATTTGAATGTATTTTTATTCTTACTGTATTAATATCTTGTTATGTTATTTTATTGTAAATTTTACTTTATGTTATTTTATACAATTTAAATTGTATTTTATTGTAATTTTATTACTGTTGTAATCCGTTATGATGGCTACACCGAATGACGGTATATAAAATCAGTAAATAAATAAGTAAATAAATACATAAATAAATCTGTTGCTGCACGTGGACCCTTGGCCCGAGGTGGAGTTGGCACAATCTGTGGAGCAAACCCCACAGATCCCCACCGCCGGGAGGCAAGGCTGGTTGGGAAGCAGAGGCAAACGAATGCTTCACCAGGGCCAGCCCATGTTTCCCGCAGGTTGAGCCCTTGGGTGCCAGGGCCGGTTGGACTTAGATGGACTTTCTGCGTGGCTGGTCCCGAGGGTGGCCAAGGAAGTAGGGCGAGGTCAAATCTGTTCCAAGGCCTGGCCAGGCGGCGGAAGGTGAGGTCAAATCCGTTCTGAGGTCTGGGCAGGCGGCTGAAGGCAAGGTCGAATCCGTTCCAAAGTCTGGGCAGGCCGCTGAATGCAAGATCGGTTCTGGTCTGAGATCGAAGTGAAGGGAGAAACACGAAGGCTACTTGGAGGTCTAGTCTACACAGGAGGCCAGAAGCAAGCAGTAAGAACTTGTTGCCAAGTCGTAGGGCGACCGGGGGAGCTCCCTTAAGAAGGCCAGGAGTCCGGATGTCATCTAGGGGCCGGGCCTGGTTTTCCCGCCACGGCCCCTTTAAGAGGCAGAGCCTTATTGCGTGCGCAAGCTAGGGGACGACCGGGAGGATCGGAGCCAGTGGCATAGGGAACCCTATGCGGCCGAGGGAGCCAGGACAGCCGGGCCACTGGTAAGAGGAGGTGCCCGCAGCCCATTAGTGCCGGCAATGCTAACATTTATATCATTGATACCATTTTGTTTCTCATTTCTGCTGTTTCCTTTAATGTCAATGGAGGAAGCAATGCTGGCATTTGAAACTGACCACTGAGGGTATCTTCTGGCTTGCTCAATACACTCTTGCCATTCATAATTGATGATCATTTGTGTCATGTCTTCAGTTAAGTATTTTCACATTGGAACTATGATTACAAATTGAATCAGTCTCCCTGGCTGCAATCATATTGGGAATGATTGATCATATACAATTGCTCCTATACAATTTGAAGACATAGTCTTTGCCCAGGTATTAAGTTAATCACCTCATTGTTATATTGTGTGACTGGATTCACTATTATTGTGACCACTTAACTAAATGGTCCTTATTAGACTAATATAGGGCATAATGTCTGGCCTTATTATTTCAGTACATTATACAAGAAATCCTTGGAAATACAAAATAGAAAGAAAATCAGAGGCTCAGAACTTGTGTGTGTGTGTGCGCTTCGAACCTTAACTCTCAGCATGTAATCTTTTTTCTTAGACTAATTTGCTAGAGTGGAGCTTCAGCTGGTTTTTTTTGGGTTTTTTTCTGTATTTATTGTGTGTGGGAGTTTAGCTCCCATCCATCTTCTTGTGTGGTTTAATAATCTGAGACTGAAGTATCTCATCGCACTTTCCTTTAATCATTTATTTTTCTTAGGACTAGAGCTCACCAAGATTTTGTTTTCAAATGATTGTAGACTTCTCCCCCATGGTGGTTTGATAGCGGGAATAAAAAAAAAGAAAGATTAATGTATTGGCAGTTTCAACCTCATTAAGTTGGTAAGTTTCTAAAGATGGAATTAAGTGGTGATGTACATGGTACAACAAAAGTTTGCCTCGTGGTGAGCTGCTTTTTCTGTACTCCAAGCATTTTGTATAAGCATATGTAAAATTGCAAGGCTCAATTGTAAATCTTTTGTTGATACCA
This sequence comes from Rhinatrema bivittatum, assembly GCF_901001135.1. Classification (NCBI taxonomy): domain Eukaryota; kingdom Metazoa; phylum Chordata; class Amphibia; order Gymnophiona; family Rhinatrematidae; genus Rhinatrema; species Rhinatrema bivittatum. The sequence goes on along the minus strand of NC_042616.1, from coordinate 285,802,936 downwards.
TGGACCACTATAATGGTCATTCTTTTAGTGAAGTGGATTTATAATCTAATTATTATATTTATTTTTTCATTGATTTTTATATTTTTCTTTTACCACATACAATACAAGATCCCCACACTGTCATTTCTAAAGAAGATATTTACAGGATGATAACCCAGGGAGTCCCAGTTGGTTTACTGGATTAGGAGATCTTTGTTCTAAAGTATGGAAAGGTATCCTCATACTGCACATAAATAGGCAAAAGTTGAGTAAAGAATTACAATTTTCTACATGATTTTCTCATCTGCTAAGTACTATTGAAGCCAAGAATTATTAATTGAATGGGCACAATATTTGACCTGAATGTCATTCATGATCTGTTCTTACCTCACTGACAATAACTGCAAGGAGCTAACATGACAGCTTTCATAATCAGGATTCACAGGATCTCACATTATAGGCAGAAATGTACTTTTATTATTTAGAAATACAAAATCTCAGTATTAACTTTATAGAGTGCATGCAACTGAAAGGGCACAGCTGACAGCATGTACTTTTGTGGCTGAAAGTTGAAGATGTGGTAACACGCCACAGTTTAGAAAGCACAAGGTGCAAAGCTTGTACTGTGTCTAAACATTTTACAAAGTTATACAAAATGGCATGAGTCTGAATGTCATTGCTGTTATGAATGTGGGTAGTCTGGTCTAAAAACACTGGAGGCATTCTGAGTCTTGATCCAGAACTTCTTTGAGATCATTAATTCATTTTGATTGACTATAGAGCTCTCTCTGGAGAGATTTGAGGCTCTCCTGTGATATCCTGTTACACTGCTAACCACTTTGGGGGTGTCCATCTGGTTCTTATGCCTCCCCCATAAGGGACCCCATTCTTCATATTGACCATACAGGGCTTGACTGGGGCCAAAGCCAGCCCTGGCAACAAAACTTCAGAGTGCTCATGGAGAGTGGAATGTCGGAGGACTGGCAGATTTCCACCTCTGGAATTAGGGGAATATATGTGGCCTCAAAAACGAACTCACCAATTGTTTTGTTTTGGATGCAAAGCTCTTTTTTTTCCATCTGTAAGGCTCTGGCAAACTGTTTCATTCAGCAGTTGTGGAATCAATACTATAGGGTGCTTGTAGAGGGGAGAATGATCAGATAGAATCAAGTGGGCCAGGTTCCTCCCCAGGCCACCCACTTCACACTGTTCTTTCAAGACCCCTACTGAAACAGAAGACGAATGGGCCGAAACATGTACTCATGTCTCCAATGTTCCCTTTAAACTCCTTTTCCAGGGTGCAGTACCTCTCCCACTTCTCCACTCAGCACTCAGGAGCTACCCTATGTGCTAGCTTTACTTTGATCCGTTTTCAAGCTAGGAGATGGAACTAACAATGTTTAGCATGCACACATTAATTAGCATCCCCAAATGGTAAGTAACATTTGCATGCTATTTTATGATTGAATATTTTGATTAACATGCAGTCTAATAGCATGAATATGCTCTTGGGGGAATGTTTTACCGCACACATGCTAAAATTTATTGCATCACAAGTTGCATTGCATTTTAAAGGGCAAACTATGAGGTAAATTTTCAAAGCCCAATACGTGCCAAAATAAGGGGATACACGAATATGTCAGGCCGGCGCGTATGTTATAAAATGGCCGTGTCCCTTTGCGTGGGCTGACATACGTGCACACATATGTGCCTGCGCACTTTCAAAGTTACCGTCTACATTTTTAGAGACTCACAGATTTTAGCAAACTGTTTCATTGCATATGCCCTACTGGGTCATAAGTACTTTTCAGTTTTTATATGAAAATAACATTAAATATTGTGTTATACTTTTCTCTTTAGGGGCTGACCCGATCTCAACTAAGGCAGGGAGGCCACAACCAGAGAGGTGCCCGCCTCTGGAGCAAGGGGGGGGGGTTTGGGCCAGCAAACAGAATCTAAAGGTGAGCCTGCCCGCCCCCCAGCCTCTTCTTTCAGTGGTATAAGGGCCGAGCAGCGTGCAATTGCGTAACATGGATTGGAGGGGGTCCCAAAATGGGGAGCCAGGTTTCAGGATCGAATCCACAGGATTGTACTGCAGATGGGTGATAGTGGTGGCACCACATCAGTCCCAGCTACGCTCTTGAGTCCCTGCGTGATCCTGCCCAGATCGGACACTAATTTTCGCCATGTGGGTTTTGGGTCAGGAAGCAGTCTGGCAGCCATTGGCCCAGCACTGGTTGCGGGCCTGGACTTCTTCAGCTTGCGGTGATCCCATTCGGAGCAGGATCTCAGGGGGATTTGGGTCTTCGCTGCATGGGACCTTGTGTGGCATTGGGCAGCTTTGGTTGGGTTCAGCAAGTGAGTTGAGAGGGCATAGGCTTTATTTTACCCTTCCAGTCACAGGCAAGGTGCCTGTTTAATATTAAAAAAAAAAAAATGCTTAGGAGCCTTGCCAGGCCTGCCTAGGGGAGCAGGAAGCGGGCAGTAGTTCTCTGGTTATGGACACTGGGGGGGGGGGGGGGGAGGAGGGCTGGTGCGACCAGCACAGCATGAGCGGCCTCAGTCCCCGGATCTCATGAGCTTCCCAAAGCAGTGGAGCTTTTCTCCTCCACACACTGGGAGTGTGTGGAGGTGGAGCAGTTTGCCAGTGGTCTTGGACTGTAGGTGTGTGACCAGGTCATCCATTATATGCCTTCAGGTCTCTTTATGGGACCATGCATGTGCTGTCACCAAGGGATAGAGGTGATCAGCAAACTCCCCTTCCCCACTATCATTCCCATGGGCAATGGACATGGGATGTGGCATCATACATTGCCCAAGGGATGATTCAGTACAGCCAGCTATTTTGTTTGTGTTGTGTCCCACAGATAGTGGCAGCTGTATTGCAGAGGGAGAACCACACACACACACACACACATCCATGTTGGTGGCGGAGGCTGGGCACCGAGACGTTCATGTGTTAAGACAGTGGAGCGAGTGCCTGGTGGGGGCCTCTGTGTTGGCCTTCCCTGGAGCTGAGCTGGTGATGTTATCTGGCACCAGAGGTGAGACCCATGCAGGAGAAGGAGAGGCTTTGCCGGTGCATTGGAGGGTAAGGGATTTTAGATCTGCAGTTTGGGCTTGGCATGCCCTGTTAAAAGAGATCAGAGCACAGGCCTTGGTGGGCCATGCAATACAGGATCCTTCACTCCTCTTAGTGCGAGGGAGGACCTCGATTCCCTTCCGCCCAGCCGAATATGCGTGCGGTTCTTTTCTGCAGCCTCCTTGCTAGGTCTACTCGCTACAGTGTTCCACTATCATGGCAGGTTTCACTGGAAAAGCCTGAACTTGTCCCCTTTGGCTGAGAGTCGGTCAGCGACGGGAAACCAGGGTTTGCTGGCAGGAGGACCAGTAAGGGCAAGGTCAGTCAGGAATGGAGTTTTCCACCCCCACCGGACAAACTGCAAGCAGTGGCAGGATGGGTGTTATGGTTTGGGGGGGCTCCATGTTTTCTGCTGTAATTCAGAAAGCGTGAGTCTGCCCCATTGTGGACTCAAGTGGCTCGTGCTTCGGGCTGGCGGCAGCATGCAGTGGGAATATGATGCAGGTGGCTCCCCAGCAAATGGGCACACTGGAGTAGGAGCTATTTATCAAAGAGTCCAGTGTTGTGGCTTCAGCTCATTTCTGGGTGAAAGCATAGGGACTTTCTCACCATTTATGTGCCCCAATGCACAGACTTCAGGCATGTCATATAACCCTTAATTTCGAGAATAAAATAAGAAAGGCAGTTGCATACTTTTATATTTTGCTCATGATGGCTTGCGGGTGCTTGTGGTTTGGTTTGGCTGCTGCTGGGAATGGGATGCTGGGCTAGATGGAGCCTTGGTCTGACCCAGTGTGGCATATCTTATGTTCTTTTGTAAGGCTCAGTGGGCTTGGACGTGAGACGTGAGGTGCCAGGTAAAAACACAATGTCCCTTCAGCTACATTTCATACTTGGGAACTGTTAACAGTGCACAAGTGGGGCAGTGTAGGCCACGTCCAAAGTTGGCTGTGAGGTGTTCATACTCGATGAACCTTAGAAACATGCCTCCTGTAAGGTAGTGACTGCCACTCCGTGCATGTCACTCCCATGCTTTCTATTAAAGGTATTAATTGACCCTCCAGCAGGTTGCACCCCTCCCCCTCATACTTCCTGTTGAGGGGAGTAGCTGCTTCTCCTTACAGGTTATCCACAGGTCTTCTATTAGGGGTGATGGCTGCCAATCTATGCAAATTATCACCATGCTTTCTCTCAGGGGAAAGGGCTGCTATTCGGTGCTAGTTATTCCATGCTGTCATGGATGGCATCTGCTGCCCTGTGCACGCTACCTCCCAATATTTTTCCATTGAAGGAAGTAACATGGTGACAGCATAAGCCAATAAGATCAGTGGCTACACAGTGCCATATGTGCAGGCTTCCAGTTTTATTTTCAAGATTTTAGCATTGGCAGAAAAGCATCTTGTTATGGTACCAGAGAAAGTCAGCAACCCTTGACTTATCCATTGGATCATAGACAGGTAGCGTTTTGCTCAGATATGGTACTTGGCTCATCGGTACAGCCCCAGCAATAGCCCGATAAGCCTTTGTTTCCACGTCACTGAATGCAAGTCTAGTAAACAGGTCAGCTTTATCCTCCAGGAGCTACAACTAGCAGCTGCCAGACTCGACATTTTGACACCTTGTACTTCAACTCATCAACATGCAGTAGCTCAAGTGGTAGCAGCGCTACCTGGTCACAATTGCATTTTCCTTCTGTTATTACTCTGGTGGGCAATTTCAGGTAGGATTAGCTATTAGGGGTGTGCATTCGGTCCCTACGTATTGGCAATCTGCAACAGATGTTGCCATTTTCATTGTATTTGTGGGGAAGTGAAATGTATCGTGATTCTCCACGAATACACGAATCTTCACCGAATTATTCGGCCACCTAAATAAATCAATTTAAACAAACCCCCCACCCTCCTGACCCCCCCAAGACTAACCAAAACTCCCTAGTGGTCCAGCTGGGGGTCCCGGAGCCATCCCCTGCACTCTCACACCCTCGGTGCCGGTTTAATCATGGCGCCGATAGCCTTTGCCCATACTATGTCACAGGGGCTTCCGGTGCCATTGGTCAGCCCCTGTCACATGGCCATTGGCAACATCTTGTGCTCCTACCATGTGACAGGGGCTGACCAATGGCACTGGTAGCCCTTGTGACATAGTATAGGCAAAGGCTATTGGCGCCATTTTGATTACTGGCACCGATGGCCCGAGGGCAGGAGATCACTCCGGGACACCCGTTGGACTCCCAGGGACTTTTGGCCAACTTGGGGGGGCCTCCTGACCCCCACAAGACTTGTCAAAAGTCCAGGGGGGTCTGGGAGCGACCTCCTGCACTCCGGCTGTCGGATGCCAGTACTCAAAATGGCACCTCCTCCATAGCAGAAGTAAAGTTATGGGGTGTAAGCGCTGATGTAAGTAAGTATTTATGCGCACATTGTTACTTACAGATACAAAACTGCCCATGTTCTGCCCAGACTCTGCCCACACCCCACCCATTTTTGTATTTTGGATTTGTGCGCATAACAGGAGATACATGTATACTCAGTTGCTTTATAAAATCCTCATAATGCACGCTAGCTGGAGAAAGTTGCATATTTCCCGTAGCTCCCATTAGCGCGCACTAAACCAAAATTCGGGTCCCCCGAATTACAAAGGTCCGAACTACGGGAAATATGAAATTTCCTGCAGCAAGCCAAAAATGAAGTCCGAACCAAAAGGTTCGAGCTTTGCACATCTCTAGAGTGTATTAGGGATGTGCAGCAGGGACGGATTAGGGCCATTTGGTATTCGTATTCATCGGCACCCAAATCCGTTGCATCCGTTCTCAGGGGACCCCAATCTGTTCATTAGTTACATATGTATTAATTTCCCAAAAAAAGCCCCATCCCAACCCTTTAAATTTAATTTACTGCACTCCCCCCACCCTCCTGACCCCCCCAATATAGCCTGACCGTGTGAACAAACCACCCTAGTTTAATAGCCTTCCCCCTGTTAGTCCGGATCCTTAAAACTTTGCTGATCTAATTAGTTTTTTTTGTTTTATGATTTACCCACCATCCATAGCAGAAGTAAAGTTACATAGCAGAGGACTCCAGTGTGCGCTTATATGTGTAAGTATTTATGAGCTAATTTCAATGTGAAATCCATTCCCCACCCAGACCATACCCTGCTCCCTTTTTGTAAAAAAAAAAATGTTGTTTGCGGAGCCGGAGATATAAGCGTATGCAGGCAGCTTTTAGAATCCATTCAGCATGCAGCGGCCCGACTTGTGCACATATCTCCCGGTTTTGGTGCCATCCGGGCTTTAAAACTTCACCTATTCATGTGTGCATGTGATCATTTTTACATATGCAACTCTTAAAATTCACTTTCATGTGTGTAAGTGTCCTTTAAAATAGCAATTTATGTGTGTAAATGTTGACCTTGCCCTATAATGCACCTAGGCCACACCCTTTTTATGTGCATATATGTGCACATTTTTATGCTTGATGTTTATAAAATAGCATATACATAAGTAGATACTACTTATGTGCATATACGATAACTTTTACATTCATAACTCTTTGAAACTCTATGGCAAGCTTCTTTTCAAATTCTCACTTAACCTGTTTAATTACTTGTTTTATATTTAACTTGCTAGTGATTGTGCCCTTCTCTATATTCCTCATTGGGGCCTCCTTTCCATTTTTTGAATAATGCCTTTTGGCTTTAATTGCCTCTCTCATTTAATTATTAAACCATGCCAGCAGTTGTTTGGCTTTCTGTAATGCATGGAATACATTTTGTCTATGCCTCAAGGATGGCATTTTAAAAAAATTGCCCATGCCACCTGTAATCTTTAACCTTCTGAATTGATCCTTTTAAAGTTATTTCTTTCAAATGCCCTCATTTTACCATAATCTCCCTTTCTATAGTTAAATGCTACTGCAGTCATTTTCCTTAGTATTTGTTCTTCAGTGATTATGCCATTATGATCACTGTTGCCAGGCAGATCCAGCATCTTTGTCTCTTGCACCAGTTCCTAAGTTCTACTGAGAGCTAGATCTAATATAGTTCCCTCTCTCTTCAGTTCCGTGACCAGCTGCTGCATGAAGCAGTCATTGATGTCATCTAAGAATATCTCTTTACATGTCCTGATGAGACATTTACCCATTCAATTCTTGGATAATTGAAGTCTCTCATTATTATTGCATTGCCTATTGTATTAGTCAAAATTTTAATGTTTCCTCTTTCTGGCCAGGCGAGCGTAATATTATCCCCAGTACTATACTCTTCCCTTTTACCCTTGAAAACTGAATCCATAAGGGATTCCAGAGAGCATTTTGCTTCCTGCAAAACCTTTATTCTTCTTTACTCTATGCTATCCTTAACAAATAGTGCCAATATTTCACCAATTTTAACTGCCCTGTCATGTTGATATGATTTGTACCCTGGTATCACAGTGTCCCATTGGTTATCCTCCTTCTACCAGGACTCCGAGATGCCTGTTATGTCTATTTCTTTGTTTAGTGCTTTACTTTCTAACTCTTAGACATGGCATTGACATACAGACATTTTAAAGTATCTGTTCTTATTTGTATTTCTATTATTAGCAAATGATGCCGGCAGTATGGAATTATTCATATCTGTGTGCTCTTTATTTAAATCTGTCTTGGCTAATTTAACTCTTACCACAGCCTCTTCATTGGGATATTCTAATTTGCTTGTTATGTCCGTATCTATTGAGAATACCTCGCTCTGAACTAGGTGCTGTTATGGTTGAGCGGTGTTTGGGTGGATCCTTGGGTACTGTGGCAGATGACCACGCCCATGGGGAGGAGCCCTGTGAAGAGCCACAGTACTAGGATAGACTCAGAACGCACAAACACAATAGTTCTTTATTTTACAGCTTGAAGAGTACCACCAGAGGTGGCAGTAGTGAGGCAGTCTGGTAGTTGCAGTCTCAGGGACCTCGACAGAAGGAGCCCTTCTCACCCTGTTGGTTTCCGCAGCAGGTTTCCCAGCAAGGTAGTACTGTGGATGAGACAGACTGAGAGTTAAAGTGTTCACTAGGTGTTTGCTGTAAGTATGCGATTCCACCAGGTTATAGAAGAAGGTACAGGCACCGAGGCAAGGAGAGCAGGCCCTCGAGGAGCGAGTACCTGTTCCCTGTAAGGCACCTGAAATAAAGCAGAGGGCCCCCGAGAAGCGGGTACCCAGGTTAGCAGTTACCCCATAGGGCAAGGAGAGAGCTTCCAGCAGCAGCACAGAAGTGGCAGAGTAGTGTAGACAGGAACGGATTCGAGTCCTTGCTAATTCAACGAGCTAGCAAATTAGAATAGGTTATATACCCGGATGGCATGACGTCAGCAAGGGGGAATGCCCCCGAGGTTCGCGCCAAGGTTGGAATAAAGACGTGGGTGACACGCATCCGTGCACCCTAGTAAGTACCTGGGAGGAGCATGGCAGGAGGCTGCACCATAGCCATTCTGGGGACGCCAGAGAGGTCGGCTTGTAGACGCGGTAGTAACCATCTTTCCTAGGTAAGCAGGAGGAGCCGTGAATAAGGTGAGGCAAATGGGGCGAAGCCATCTAGCACCGATGGACGCAACAGGTGCTTCTGAGCTTCTATTAGCTTTCCTCCATAATCTAGTTTAAAAAGATCTTTCCTTTGTAAAGATTAATTCAGCAGTCAGGGTCCACCCTGGAAATGGTGGAGTCCATCCTGTTGGAATAGGCTCCCCCTTCCCCAAAATGTTTCTCAGTTCCTATAGAATCTAAAGCCCTATACCCCTCACTACCATCTCATCCAAGTATTGAGACTGGAGCTCAGCCTATCTCTGGGATCTTGAGCATTGAACAGGAAACAATTGTGAGAATGAAATCCTGGAAGTTCTGGATTTCTTCCTTTAGCACTATAAATTCTAATTGTTATATTCTATTGCAAGGAGTTAGCAATCTGTTGTGATATCTGTTAATAATGAGCTCTTAAGAAGGAGGAGTTATCAATCTGTTATAATCTGTTATGCTGATGGGAGGAGCAAGCAGATGGAAATCTGTATTAGTAGACTGCGGAGTAGCAATCTGTAGCATTAGATATAGTAGTGGGTGGATCCCTGGGCCGGTGGCAGATGACCACGCCCTCAGGAGGGTATCCCGAGAGGGACCACGGGCTAGGCTTGAGTAAGGAGACAGACACACATAGTTCTTTTATTAAACAGGGTTTTAGAAACCACCAGAGGTGGCAGTAGTGAGCTGTTATGCCCAGCAGGGCTGTAGTCCCTCAGGTACTAGAACAGCAATCCAGGAAGGCTGAGCTGTTGAGAAACTGAAGAACATGAGTAGGCAGAGTAGACAAGGTTCATGAACAGAACTAGATGACAATACTTGCATAAGGTCTCAAGGAAGCTCAGGAGCTGGAAAGGTTTAGGCCCTCGAGGAGCGAGTACCTGGTTCCAGGGAAAGCTCTGAGAGAGTGATGGTAACTCACAATTGTTTGTAGTAGCGATGTTTTCCAGGCAGTAGAGAATCTTCAGAATGTCCAGGAACATGGGCCTTCGAGGAGCGAATACCGGTTCCTATCTGTAATCTGAAAGGTAAAGAGAGAGCGAGGCTCCCGAGGAGCGGGTACCTCTGGTAAGTCCGAGGAGACAGAGTAGCTTGGGTAGCGTAGCCGAAGCAATCCCCTTGCTAACTCAATTCAATAGTGGAAATAGAGACTTTTAAATATTGGAAACGGATGACGTCATCTCAGGGGGACGCCCCTGAGGTTCGCGCCCTTGCTGGTACTTCAGTCAGAGCACGCGCGCACGCCCTATGTCTTCAGGCAAACATGGCGAATCTGCAACTTCGAGCTGGTCTGGGGACGCCAGAGGGAGACGGCACGGAGACGCCGCAGCAGCCAGCCGTCCATCAGACCCGGAGGGAGTCGCCACAGAGGTAAAGAGGGTGGAGTGAGGGCGTCGCGCAGCAACGGATGCAACACTAACTTTCCAGTCCTATTTTTGAGACTTCTTGCATTTTAATACAGACATTTTAAAGTAAGTCTGTTTGTATTTCTATTTTTATATATACCCAGATGACACAGGAAGTTTGGAGTAATTTGTATCTGCATGCTCTCTACTAAAACACATCAGGGCTTTTTCAGAATTTACAACCATCTTTCTATTGGGATATTCTAACTTAATTGGATTGCCAGTATTCTTTGAAGATTCCTCCCGCTGAACCATGTGCTACTTTCCCCATATGTTCTAACTTAAAAGCTGCTTTATCTCTTTGGTTTTTTTTTTATTAACTAGCATCAACAGCCTGGTTCTCTCTGGTTAAGGTGGAACCCATCTGGTCAGAATAGATTGCCTGTTTCCCAGAATGTTACCCACTTCCTAACAAATCTAAAACCCTCTTTTCCTGCACCATTGTAGAATGGTGACAGCACCTTGAGTACTTTGACAGCCAAGATCAAAATTTTGAAAGTGATGTGATAGATTGGGAGCCATTGTATGTTCTTCATCTTTGACAAGAGTTCACCCCACCATACAGAGATCACATAATAGAATATGCCATCAGATTGGAATATATTTGTAACACATGAATCAATGCAACAATCTTCAAACTACAGATCCTTGTATAGAAAAGTGAAGAAGAATTTTAAATCCTTCTACCCCCACATATTTTACAGAAAAAAAGCTCACAGTAATTTAGAGAGTAATTTTCAAAGCTATACATTTTGAAGCATAATTTGTGGGTATGATCCACTTACAATGGGTTTTCCCAATGTAAGCATAATATTTAAAAAAGTAATAACTAAATTAATAAATACTTTTACCAGCTGTCTTTACCAATTTTCAAAGGGGAAAAAATGCATACTTTCCCTTTAAAAATGACCTAGGGAAAAATACCCACAAATATGTCCTACTCCTTTTTCTAAGGATACTATTCCCTTGAAAAAGAATTCTCCTAATTTTCAAAATGCAAAATGAGGCATGCTTTTGCATTTCCCACACTAACTCTGCTCCCACAAATGCTTTGGCTCTGCTCAGTATGGGTAAAAGTAGAAGTTTTTAATTTCATTTAGCTTTCATCATTTTTAAGATTAACTCAAAACAGTATAAAATATAAATACTGTAAAACTTTCAATAAACAAACAGCATGTATTATAATGATAAATATAAAAGTATGCATACAACACAGACAATATCTACAAAACAACAACAGAACATAGATCCACAAACACTATAGCCCATGTCTGAAATCTCCCCACATGCCCATTGTGTTCCAAATATGAAAACATTCTTCAGCATATATTTACCTGCATTTAGGCTGGGCAGTTTTCAAAAAGGTCTTTTTAGCCAATTAACTAGTCATTTACATGGGGCAAAGGCTTTTGAAAATTGTCCTTTTAGGGGATAATTTTATAATAACCCACCTAAATTGGGCAATATATCTGCATATAAGTTACACAAATTTTCAAAGTGGGCTTAAAAATTTTCAAAGTGGGCTTCTTTGAAAATTATCCCACCAAATGTATCTACACACAATTGTATCTTCTACTATGTGCACAGAAAGTTTTTGTGAGAGTTTACATGCCTACTTTTAAAAAAGGCAAAAGCATATGCATAAGCCCAAACCTTTTCTCAACTCCTCCCCCAGGACCACCTCCATTCCTTTTGGATAAACTAACATATATACAGGGCTTATGCATCTAAATTTACCCCTATATTGGGTGGGCAATTTTAGAACAGGCCATTTTCTAGTTAAAGCACTGTTTTACCTGCTGTAACAGCTTTCAAAATTACTCCCTTAAAGGGTAAATGTATGTGCATAAAGGAAATACGTTAGTTTACACGGTTCCCATAGGCAGGGTTGGGGAAGGTTTTCCACTCACATACTTTTGCATTTTCAAAAGTTTGCATGTAAAATTTCAAGAAAAGTTTTTGTGCTCTTAACAGTAGGAATAATTGTGTGTGGGTAGATTTGATGGAATAATTTTCAAAGTAAACTAATACAGATAAGCTTGGCTTGAGGTAACTTATGTGCTTTTTTGCCATTTAATTTATGCAGTCTATTAAAAAATGATCCCCCTAACTAGTTTTAAGCACATACTTAATGGATTTAACATGTACTAAAACAATTTACTATGTGCTAAATTGCAGAAATGACATGATGGGAACATCAGTTTAACACAAAACTTGGCAGATGGTGCAATCAAAATGAAGTTGATGTAAAAATATAAAGATGTTTGATGACTAAAAGGGATTGTCATCTTATGGGGACGGATATTCAACCCAATGCTAAAAATTCTCTGATGCTTCTTTAGGAGGACTGAGAGACTGGTATAATCTCAACTCTATACTGATTTCCAGAACAGCTTTCACTCACTGTTTCCTCTGAAATGCAGCCTATACATACATTTTTCTTTGTAAATAAAGTCAGCACAGTTGGGAAACAAAACAGAAGTGTAGTTTGAAGTCATTCTGCAGTCTGCCAAAGGCGTTTATAGGCTGCCACAGAGAGGACAGGCTGTCTATCAGAATGAGTGATGTTCTACACATGGTTCACTGTGCCATCTGCTTGACCCAAGGAACCCTAACATGATCAGGACATTTCCCCTGCTTCCATGGTTACATGAATGGAAATTATGACTTGCCTCAAACATGATGATCAGGCATCTCTTGTATGCAGAACTCGGATCTTATTTATTTATTATTTATTAAATTATTAACCCGAGTATAGGCACAAAAACAGCCATGGCATGTGGTCTCTGACGTACAATTAATGCTAATCAAGTTTTCACCTTGAAACTAATAATAATGGGGCAGATTTTTAAAAAATACGCAGGCGCAAACAAAAGTACACTGGATTTTATAAGATACGCGCGCCGAGCCCAGCGTGAGCTGCATGTTCCCTCCGAGGCTGCTCCGATTTTGGAGCGGCCTCGGAGGGAACTTTTCTTCGCCCTCCCCCCACCTTCCCCTCCCTAACCCACCCCCCCGGCCCTATCTAAACCCCCCCTTACCTTTGTCGGCAAAGTTACGCCTGCTTTCAGCAGGCGTAACTTTTCGCACGTCGCTGGCAGCCCCGCTCCGTCCTCCACTCCCGGCAGCCCCGCCATGCCCCCAGGCCCGGCCCCGAAAGCCGCGGCACGCCCCCATAAACGCCACATCGTTTCGGGGACGCCCCCAGACACTCCCCCTCCCGCCCCTTTTCGAAAGCCCCGGGACTAACGCGCGTCCCAGGGCTTTACGCGCGCTGGCGGCCTATGCAAAATAGGCGCGCCAGCGCGCAAGGGCCCTGCGCACGTAAATCCAGAAGGATTTACGCGCCGGCCCTTTTAAAATCCGCCCCAATCTGAGCAACTGGCAGTTTAAAAGTCAAGAGTTCTGACCAAAAATTGTCACTGCAAACTAGGGTACTTGTGATGTGAAACGGACATATTAAAAACCTTTGGTGATTACAAAAAAAAAAAAAAAAATTCAAGCATTTCATTTCTTTTATGAAAAACCAAGTTGATAGATTTTGTGTTGATCTGAGTCTCTCCTATTATTACCAGTGGTAACAGACTATCAGTATGTAGCCATCCAGAACTGAAGAACTTTTTTGCTTTCGTTTAGCTCCGGAGAAGATGAAAACACACGATAAACCTATCAAAAACCTCCCATGCTTCAGCTCTGCTTGGCAGTCTGGATGGCAGAGGCTGCTTTACAGTCAGGCAGAAGACAAATTAGATCAGGCTCAACTCAGCATTCACATTCCACGCTTTCAGGAGGACCAATCCATCTCATGTCATTCACCAAGACGTACCAGTAGAGCATTAAATCGAGTATCCAATGAAAAAAAACGTCTTTTAGAAACACTCTGTTCACCTGCAATGTTAACCTTTTCTCCTGTGCTTTACATACTAAAGTATCAAAGTACACAAAGCCAGTAGGTGCAAGAGATTGATCTTCCTTAATAGTAGTCTTGTACGTTTGAAATAAAAAGAACAATATCAGTTTGGGTTTCATACACCTGTATTCATCCTTGCAAATTTGATTAAAATCTAGAAAGGTAATATTCGGGGGGGGGGAGGGGAAGCAGATGCACTAGATCAAAGTGAACACAAATCCTCACACACTAGTTAGTTTTGGATCAGACTTCTATACTGATATAGCAACAATTTCAGTAATCCAAGAAGCAGTTTGGAGAGCAATGGCTGTGACATCACTTTTGTATCCTGATCTAAAACTGGAGATGTATCATGGAAGACAACAACTAAGAGGCTGCATTTCAAATAACTCTGCGCAGCCGCATATACATGATTATATGGCCGCATGGAGATCTACGATAGTATTTTATAAACCACATGTATCCGATATGAACTTTTTATAAAATACATATATGTCTACCCCAACATATGTGCATATTTATGCTTATGTGCATCCAAATGCAATGCAATGTATATTTTCCATGTGAAAAAAAGTTAGGACTTACTCATGTGAATGCTGATTTATGCATGGAAGTAGCAGAATTAAAATGACCAGTTTTCCAATTCCTCCACCAATTCTGCCAAGTTCTTCTCCAGGTCATCGAGACAATCCTGTTTTGTCAGCCTGAACTTCCCCAGTTCACCCAGACCTCCTAACCAGCCAATATCACACCATAAATAAGTCTGATATTAATTGCATAAGGTAATTAGCAAGTGTAAAATTAATAGAAACATTGTAAAATTAATAGAAACGTTGAAATGACGGCAGAAAAGAACCAAACGGTCCATCCAGTCGGCCCAGCAAGCTTCTGCTGCACCATACAGGTCACCCCCTTATTTAGTTTCCCAAACCTTCAAAGTCAGGGCCTTTGTTGGTTGCTGTCTGAGTCGAATTCCCTGTTATCTCTTGCCGTTGAAGCAGAGAACAATGTTGGAGTTGCATCCAAAGTATCAGGCATATTGGTTAAGGGTAGTAACAGCCAGTCAGCCACATTACAAGTTACCCCCATGCTTATTTGGTTTCCCCCCATGCTTGTTTTCCCAGACCATAAAATCCAATCCTTGTTGGTTGCTGTCTGAATCTTATTCCCTTTTTCCCCTGCCTTTAAAGCAGAGAGCAATAATGGAATTGCATCAACAGTATGAAGGCTTACTGGTTAAGGGGAGCAACCCCCACACCAGTAAATTACCCTCATGCAGTGTTTTCTTTTTTCATCCTCTAGCCTTTAGGGATCTACAGTGTTTATCCTATGCCCCTTTTAAATCTTTCACTGTTTTTGTCTTCACCACCTCCTCCGGAAGGGCATGGTCTGGCCGGGGAGGGGCAGGATAGAGGCCTGCTGGGACAGTGGCCATTATCCACTGTTCCGGGGAAGCACATGCTGGCAGTCAGCTGGCGCGCGTAACTTGCAGCAGTAAGTAATAAAATAAAATATTTAGGGAAAGGTAGGTTAGGTTTAGAGGGTGGGGAGGAGAGGGTAACAGAGAGGAAGCATAGGTAGGGGAGTTAGGGAATTTGCCTCCGAGTCTGCTCATTAATTGGAGCGGACTGGGAGGGAACTGGGGAAGGTCTGGTTGCATCACCGCACGTATTTTATGAAAATTTCCCATCCCTGCACACCACCAGCAAATGCGAGCCGGATTTTAAAATCCGATGTGGATGTGTGCGTGGCCACCTGATTTTATAACATGTGCATCCATGAGCCGTGATGGAAACCACCCACACATGAACATGTGTGCGCTGCTTTGAAAATCTGCCCCATATTTTTGATGTTTACAAAACACTGATTAAGCAAATATAGGCTGCTTACATGCGTATTTGCTAATTTTACATACATAACTTTGAAAATTTACTTCAAAATGTATGTTTTGTTAAATCATTTATATTTTAATAAATATAGAAAATGTAATAAACATTGCTTTATTTTATTTCTCAGTTTGTTTTTTTAATATAATGATAACATAAGAACATAAAATATGCCATACTGCGTTAGACCAAGGATCCATCAAGCCCAGTATCCTGTTTCCAACAGTGGTCAGTCCAAGTCACAAGTATCTGAGCTACTATCACTTATTAATTAATAGCAGTTTATGGATTTTTCCTCTAGGAACTTATCACCCCTTTTTTAAACCCAATTACACTAACTGCTGTAACCACATCCTCTGGCAATGAATTCCAGAGCTTAACCAATGAGTGAAACAAATTTTCTACAACTTATTTTAGATGAGCTACTTGCTAACTTCATGGAGTGTCCCCTAGTCCTTCTATTATCTGAGAGTAAATAACCGATTTACATTTACTTATTCAAATCCATTCATGATTTTGTAGACATCTAACTTATCCCACCTCAGTCGTTTCTTCTCCAAACTGAAAAGTCCTAACTTCTTAGCCTTTCCTCACAGGGCAGTTGTTCTATGCCCCTTATCATTTTGGTCACTGTTCTTTACACTTTCTCCTGTGCAACAATATCTTTTTTTGAGATGCGGCGACCAGAATGGTGAGATGCAGTCTCACCATGGAGCGATAAAGAGGCATTATGACATCCATCGTTTTATTTGTCATTCCCTTCCTAATAATTTCTAACATTCTGTTTGCTTTTTTGATCACCACAGAACACTAAGCAGACAATTTCAATGTATTATCCACTATAATGCCTATGCCTAGATCTCTTTCCTGAGTGGTAACACCTAAGATAGAACCTAACATTGTGTAACAACAGCAAGGGTTATTTTTCCCTATATGCATCTCTCTGAACTTGTCCATGTTAAATTTCATCTGCTATTTAGAAGCCCAATCTTCTAGTCTCATAAGGTCCTCCTGCAATTTATTACAATCAACTTGAGATTTTACTACTCTTCATAATTTTGTGTCATCCACAAATTTGATCACCTCACTCATCGAAACCCTTTCCAAATCATTTATAAACATATTAAAAAGCACAGGTCCAAGTACAGATCCTTGAGGCACTCCATTGTTTACCTTTTTCCACCGTGAAAACTAACCATTTAATCCTACTCTCTGTTTCCTGTCTTTTACCAAGCTTGCAATCCACAAAAGGACTTCCCTCCTATCCCATGACTTTTTCATTTTCTTAGAAGCCTCTCATGCAGAACTTTATTGAACACCTTTTGAAAATCCAAATACATCATATCTACTGGTTCACCTTTGTCCACATGTTTATTCACCCTTTCAAAAAAATATAGATTTGTGTGGCAAGACTTCTCTTGGGTAATGGCTGTGTTCCATTAAACCATGTCTATCTAAATGTTTTGTGATTTTATTCTTTATAACAGTTCCCATGATTTTTCCCAGCACGGAAGTCAAGCTCACCCATCTATAGTTTCCTGGATCACCCCTGGAGCCCTTTTTAAATATTGAGGTTACATTGGCCATCCTCTAATCTTGAGGTAAAACAGATGATTTTAAGGATTTAAAAATTAATTGATAAAGGTCTGAAATTTCATTTTTTAGTTCTTTCATAACCCTGGGGTGATTTACTACACTTCATTTTATCAATCTGGCCTACCACATCTTCTAGGTTCACCGTGATATGGTTCATTTTTTCTGAAACATTACCCTTGCAAATCATCTCAGGAATGGGTGTCTCCCAAACATCCTCTTTAGTAAACACCGAAGCAAAGAAATCATTTAATCTTTTTGTGATAGATTTACTTTCCCTAAGTGCTCCTTTAACCCTTTGATCATCTAATAGTCCAACCGATTCCCTCGCAGGCTTTCTGCTTTGGATATATTTTAAAAAGTTTTTATTGTGAGTTTTTGCCTCTACAGACAAATTCTTTTCAAATTCTCTTAGTCTGTCTTATCAATGTCTTACATTTAACTTGTCAATGCTATGCTTTATTCTATTTTTTCTGTTGGATTCTTCTTCCAATTTTTGAATGAAGATCTTTTGGCTAAAATAGCATCTATCAGCTCACTTTTTAGCCATGCTGCAATTGTTTGACCTTCCACCTTTTTTTTTTATTTATATTTTAATGAATTTTAAACAATTACAATCAAGAAAACACTTCTTGTTTGAAACAAATACAAATCAAATACATCAAAGAAATTTTACTATATCAGCAAATAACGTTTGTATCATAAATCAAAGTCCACAATCCGAGATCTAGGTTTAAAACCTCAGGAATTCTGTATCTAAACTTTTAAAAGAAAATTGAAACTAATGGCACTGTGATATATATCATCAATAAACAAATCTTGTATCAGATTTCCCTAATCTTTTGGGGATGAACTTTCAGGCATTAATTTTTTCCCCACCAGAAAAGCTGTAAGCTGGTTTGGATGAAAAAAAACATAAGATAAACTTTGATATTTAACTAAACATTTACAAGGAAACTTTAACAGAAACATTGCACCAATTTCCAGAACTCTTGATCTCAAAATTAGGAATTGCTTCCTTCTTTTTTGAGTATTTTTAGAAAGGTCAGGAAATATATTCACCTTATAACCCATAAACAATTCCAATCTATGTCTAAAAAACATTCTCAGTGTCCATTCTTTATCTGCTTCCATTAAATAGGAAACAATCAAAGTAGCTGGTATAGTTTGATCATTCTGAGACGTTTCCAGGAATTCAGTTAAATTTAGTTGTATGGGATCATCATTAACCTTTCTTTTTTCTTCTTCTTTGCTAACACTACTAGTTGGGATATAATATATCCTAGATGTTACTGATAGGGCTTGTTCTGGTATTTTCAAAACCTCTAGCATATATTTTTTCCACATCTCTTTTGGTGAAATTAACTGACTTTTAGGGAAGTTGATAAAGCGCAAATTTTTCCCCCTTAGGGTATTCTCAATATTTTCCAATTTATTGGTCAAAATTTGGTTTTCTTTTATTATTGCACACTGTTGTGCTTTATTACTATCTATTTCAATTTTTAATTTAGCTGTATTCTCTTTTTCAATTTGCATTCCTTTTTCAACTTCTATAAGTCTCATATCCATTTTCTCCATATATATATATACTGGGGACATCTGAACAAATATATTCTCATTCAAAGACTGAATAGCTTCCCATATTGAGTCAAGAGAAATGGTTGTTGGTTTTTTCAATTCAGTTCTCTTCATTTGTGGGAAAATAATTTTAGCCTCGGGGTTCTCCCTTTCATTAGGTTTTCTGACATCAACCCCAGGTTCCAGTGATGTTATAGAGGGGCTAGGCGAGTCCAAAGATAAAACGCATCCCTGTTCCGGTGTTTTTAGGCCCTCACTGGCCTTCTCCGGATCAGGGGTTTGGAATTGCAGCCTCATCTCTGCTGGATTACCTGGGGGTATTCGTTCTATCGGGGATAAGGTGGTACAAAGTTCAAGAGAGGGGCAGGTAAAACTTCCTCCTTACCCTCTCTCAGCGAACATTCACCCGATATCAGTGCTCCACGGTGTACATGTGCATCCATCGGGCCCAGCTTAGTTGTAATAGATTCGGATTGGGCCTCTTTTTCTTTGGCCCTCTGTTTTCTAACTGAATGCGGCATTGTCAAAATATATGCAGGGCCTACAGTTACTCACGTTTACCGGAGTTTCAACTCAATCCTTAGATCTCTCGCCACCTTTCTTAATGCGTGGAATACATCTGGACTATGGTTCTAGGATGGTATTTTTTAACAATGCCCATATTTGTTTCACACTTTTTAACCTTTGTAGCTGCACCTTTCAGGTGTTTTTTTTTTGTTTTTTTTTTACTATTTTTCTCATTTCATCAAAGTTTCCCTTTTGAAAGTTTAGTGCTAGAGTTGTGGATTTACTTACTGTCTCCCTTCTAGTCATTAATTCAAATTTGATCACCAAATCCTGTTCTCCACTGAGAATTAGATCTAAAATTGCTCCCTCTCTCATTGGTTCCAGAACCCATTGCTCCATAAAACTGTCATTTATTCCATCCAATAACTTTATCTCTTTAGCATGTCCTTATGTTTCACTTACCCAGTCAATATTGGGGTAACTGAAATACCCATTGTTACTGTGCTCCCAATTTGGTTATCTTCCCTAATTTCTCTTAGCATTTCACTGTCCATCTCACCATCTTGGTCAGGTGGATAGTAGTATACTATTCACTTTAGTCTTCCTGAAAACACAAAGGATTTCTACCCAAAAAGATTTGATTGTATATTTAGTCTCATGCAGGATCTTCATCTTGTTGGACTCAGATGGATAGTAATACCCCAATGAAAAAGTATCTGGTGGAGTGTTAAGCAGCACAGAAAAGTTATCCCAGCAGATATCTATGCTTCATCTACAAGTATCTCTGTTTTCTCACAAAACTTACATGAAAGTGAGATGAAAAATAAAATGATACCCATTAAAGTCTAAAATAAAGGCATACTGATTTTAAAAGGCCTATGTATACCAAAGCCGGGAAATATGCACGTTTCTCCAGCTAGCGTGCATTGCGAGGATTTTTATAAAGCGACCGAGTATACGTGTATCTCCTGTTATGCGCACAAATCCAAAATACAAAAATGGGTGGGGTGTGGGCAGAGTCTGGCCAGAACATGGGCAGTTTTGTATCTGTAAGTAACAATGTGAGCATAAATACTTACTTACACCAGTGCGTATCGGGGTCCCCTACCCCATAACTTTACTTCTGCTATGGAGGAGGTGTAAGTAGAAAATCAAAATAAAAAACTAGGCTTCTCAACAAGGTTTTAAGGGTTGGGGCAGGTAGGGTAAAAGAAAGGCTATATTGCTAGAGGGTAAGCAATTCCTATCCTTTAACTGGGCAAACTGGGAATGGACTGGGGAAATGGATATGGGCATTGGCATTGGCATGCATATCTTGTAAAATCCCCCCCACTTATGTAGACACAGCATTTCCGCACACCCATATAAAATGGTGTGCACATATACGCATGTATGTTATAAAATAGACGTGTCCTTGTACGCGCATGCGCCAGTATTAAAGTTACTGTCTATTATTTTTGGATTTGTGCACTTACGCGTGTTCTCAGATGTTTTATCAAATCTGTGCAGTGCGCACTGCCTGGAGACACGTGCATATCTCCCTGCTTTGGTGCGAGTGGGCCTTTTAAAATCTACCGGATAGTGATGATGATGATGATGACAATCTGGGTTTCAAATGAGAAAAATGTGGAAGAATCTCCTCATCTATCAGGTCCTCCAATTTTCTCATCTCTTTCATATCTATTACCTTATCAGCTACCTACCCATTTGTACATCCATCATGCACGCTTACTTCTCTCACTCTCTTTTATACCTATATCTTCCCTCCATCAATTATGTCCCTTCTCTCTGTTTTGTGCCAGCTCTCCACAAAGAATCTCCTCCTGTTCCTTCTTCTCTGTCGAGTTGTGAAAAATATCTTTTTTCCAGCTCTCTCTCAAACATCAGTTTTCATGACAATTGTTGTTTACATGATTTCCTCTGGTCACCCTCCAGTAGCCATAAACAATTTGTTTGAACAAGTTATGTTATATATTTTGAGAATAATATTTAAAACGTTTGACATGTGTCAATGCATTAACCCATATAAAAAGTCCCTTAAAAAGAGTCACCCCTCCCCTACCTCAGTGGGGGTAAAAGAATGCATGATGTTTCACAGTGTATATACTTTTGTCCTAATCATAAAAGGGAGGGGATTAACTTAGGGAAGAAAAGTACATGCAGCAATTTCATTTTTAATTCACCACATAAGGTTTCTGGTGTGAACTTTGTACTTGCTTCAATGCAGGTGCAAAGTTCAGGGATACCTTTGTACCTATAGTGTGAATACCAGTTCTTATTTTCAAGGGAAAACCACATGGGGTGCCTCCCTTTAAAAATGAGTTTTCAGGTATAGAGGCCTTCAAGCTAGCCATGGGGTATGAAAATTAACCTCCATACTATTAATACAGAAAACTGATATTAATCTATCTAGACAGGTGATACCAGCTATGTGCCTGCTGGAAGAGAATTCCCAGTCCTAGAGAAGTTATTTTTCAACTTGAATTAATGATGAATAGTTCTGTGTGCAGCAGCAAGACAAGAAGATAACGTAGAAAATCAGTGTAATATACTAGAGGTTTGTTTTGCCACTTGTTTGCAAAAAGTTTGAAAAAAATTAGATCCTACAATCAAGGATCATTATAGGCCAGTTTTGAATTTGCCTTTTTTAAGCAAATTGATAAGATGGTGTCTTCAATTATTCCACAATTTGGAAACGTCAGCCTGGTTATATTACATCATAATACTGAAATTCTCCTGCTTTCCTTGTTGGATAATCTGTACTTGGAATGCAATAAGGACCATGATTCAATTTTGGTTTTACTTGATTTGCATGTGGACTTTGATATGGTTAACCATAAGTAACAGCTAGATTATTTAAAAACTGCTGGATTTGGAGGTCTTCTCCTGAAACAGTTTGAGTCTCTTCTATTTGATAAATATCAAGGTGTGCTGGGCCATTGTCATTCTCAATGGAGTAAAATGTATTGTAATGTACCATAACAACATAAGAAATTGCCATGCTGGGTCAGACCGAGGGTTCATCAAGCCCAGCATCCTGTTTCCAACAGAGGCCAAACCAGGCCACAAGAACCTGTCAATAACCCAAACACTAAGAAGATCGCATGCTACTGATGCCAATAAAAGCAGAGGCCATTTCCTAAGTCAACTTGATTAATAACAGTTAATGGACTTCTCTTCCAAAAACATATCCAATCCGTTTTTAAACCCAGCTATACTAACTGCACTAACCACAGCCTCTGGCAAAAAATTCCAGGGCTTAATTGTGCGTTGAGTGAAAAATAATTTTCTCTTTTTAGTCTTAAATGTGCTACTTGCTAACTTCATGGAGTGCCCCCTAGTCCTTCTATTATCCGAAAGTGTAAATAACTGATTCACATCTACTCATTCAAGACCACTGGGATCAATTTTATCTCCCTACTTTTTATAATATTTAAATGGTCTCATTATTTGCCCTTATATGGATGGTAACTTTCAAACCGGCATTAGTGTTCACATTTGTGCACATACTTCAGCCCATGCCCAGGGGCATTGCCATTTTATGACATATACATGCATGTTATAAAATAGCCTGGCCGCTTGCACATGTGTGCCAAAATTTAAGTGGGCATGTGCAAATCCCGCTTTTACCATGCTAACTGGGGGATTTTAAAAGGGGTGCGCGTCGACTCCATTCCCAGTTGTACCAGTTCATCTCTGTTTTGCTCAGTTAAGAGATAGATCCTCCATCCGCCCCCCCTGGATTGATAGCCTTCACTCCCCCCAGTTAGCCACAACTCTTAAAACCTCACAGATTTGCTTTGGTTTCTTTAAATTTTAACTTACACAGCATCCATAGCAGAAGTAAAGTTACGCAAGGAACCTCAGCGTGCACTGGTTTGCATAATTATTTACACGAACATCTCATGGCCTTGACCAGACCATGCCCATGCCCCTTTTGGAAACTTTTGAGATGTGCGATCTGAGGCATTTACACACGTATCTGGGTGCTTTTTAAAATACAGTCGGCGTGTCAGAGCTCGACTTATTCGTGCACTCTGTTTGATACGTACATTGGGCTTTCAAAATTCACCTCTAAAGATGCAGGCCTAACTTTCACTGTTATACCAATGGCTTGCAAATCTTTCTCTCAGCTATTGATGGTCTTGAGGAACTATGTAATTTTAATAAAGGGTTTGATAATAAGTTAAATCTCAATGCTGTAAAATCAGAGCTGTTTTGAGTAGGAAAAATGATATCTTCAATTTGAATTTTTGATTCCAATAAAACCTTTAGGATAAAATTTGGAGGTCTATCTGGATTCATTTTTAGCCTTCCATGCACACATTACTACAATTGTAAAATCTTGCTTTTTTATGCTTATGCAAGACAAGGTAGCTATGACCCTATCTATCTTCTCACCATCTGATTTTAGTAGCATATGCAATATGCATTGGTAATCACAAATCGTGATTACTACAATTGCTTTTGGGCCTGCCAGAAAAGGAGTTGCATAGACTGCAACTGATACAAAATACAGCAGCCAGAATTATTGGTAATGTGAAATATCATGATCATGTATCCCCTAATCTCGGGAATCTTCACTTGGCTGCTATGGCTCATGGGAAATTTAAAATATTGACATTGATGTATAGGCTTTTGTTGGGAGAGGAGCTTTGCTATTTACAAGCGAAGTTGATTAAGTACTGCCCTTCCTGTTCATTGTGGACCTCTCAGGATAATCAGCTAGCCTTCCCCTCTGCAAATGCAATTCCTTTCCAAAAGACAAGGAAGTCTGCTGTTTGGCATAGTCTGCCACATGAGATCAGTTTTTTTTTAGTTAATCTATGGTGACTGTCCTAACATCTGTGTGGGGTTTGGTTATAGAGAATGTATTCTGGTGTATGGGATGTGGAAATTATCTTTAATTTTCAATGGCTGAATTTATCATTTAGAGACTGAATGTTGCTTGAAATTTTATGATAATTATTTGATTTTCTTATTTATCTTTGACTTCTACCCCTTGTAATGCATTTTCTTGGATGATTCTACTTGTCTATTTATTATAGTTTAGAACCCAATATTCAGTAGGCCAATTAGTGGACAAGTTATTCAGCTAAGGTTAGCCAGATAACTTGCCCCATATATTTAGTGGGATAAATGTCCCTCTGAATATACTATCAAGTTATCCAGCTAAATGTAGCTGGATAACTTTAACCCTAACTAGTCAGCATTTGAATATGGCCAGTTAGAGCTAACATTATCTGGCCTTATGTGGTTGGATAACCAGCTACTTAACTGGATATCTTCAAAAGATATCCAGTTAAGTAGAGCTCCTTAAATTAAAAAAAGAAAACACAGTTGCGGGCCTCCCGGCCCAGTTCTCATACCCCACTACAAAAGTACCAACCCACCAACTGGCCAGAAAAGCCCCCCACCCCTCAAAACCCTTGAAATTTAAAAATTAAAAAGATATCAACACCAGCTGGGTCTGGCCCTCCCTCCCTGCTAAATGGAGCAAAAAAAAAATCTTCCCAATCACCTTCCCAATCACCTCCCATGTGGCTACCCTCATTGCTGAAGCCCTTTCACTCATCCAATACCTGAATCATGCTCCCTCCACCCATTTCTATCCCAGAATCACAGTGCAATGTGGTGCAAGGCTCTTCCAACCCCCAAGGTAGAGTCAAGGCTCCAGAGATCCAACTGACCCATCCAGTCCCTCCTCCTCCCCTGAAGCTAGAACCCTGCCACCCCCCCCTCCCCCCCCCGGCCTACCTTCTCTCCTTCTCTTCTACTGTCCACAAGCTGATGGGGATAGGAGAGAGGACTCTTTTTTCAAGGTCCCATTTGGCAAAATGGTGCTGGCTGACCTCATTCTTTGCCCCCATGGTGGCCTTAACTCTGCCTTGGGGATTTGGTGGTGGCGTGGCTTATTCAATTGAGAAATTTGATTCTGCCTTGAGGGTGGAGTAAAGTAGAGGAGTAGGAGAATCAGCCTACAGTGGTGTTAATGTGACAATCATAGAGAATGGGGATGATTGTGGTCCATCTTGAGCCTTGCAATATTCACCACTGACAATACCAGTGTGTTACTCTCTGTTGTAGTAACATGATGTAATTAGTAAATGATGGCAGATATAGGACCAAATGGTCTATCAAGTCTGCCCAGCAAGTTGCTTTTGGTACTAAATGCCACTTCATTCAGGTTACCCCATGCCTTCTGTTAAATGTAGTAACTTCCACTTTGTGTAGGTTACCCCTATGTCATCTGTTAAAGGTGGTCGTGACTGCCACAAATGTGCTACATCTAAAGTTAACATAGATTACCCCATTTTTTCTGTTCAATCCTCTAGCCTGTAGAGATCTGCAGTGTTTGAATTCCATCACTGTTTTCACCCTCACTGTGAAGAAATATTTCCCAATGTTGGTTCCCCACCCCCCAAGAGTTTCATATTATGATTCTAATTCTGCAGTTTCCTTTCCAGCAGAAAATTTTTGTTGTTTGTGCATTATTAATACCTTTGAGGTATTTGAAGGTCTGTATCATATCTCCCCTGCAAGTCCTCTCCTCCAGAGTTAACATACTCAGGTCTTTCAGAGTCACTATTGAATTTGTTGCAGATCCTACACCATTTTGATCACGTTTCTCTGGACCGCTTCCATCCTGTCCTTATCCTTTTTGAGATAATGTGCCCAGAACTGAACACAATACTCCAGATGAGGCCTTACCAAACCTGTACCGGGGCATTATCACCTTCTTTTTCCTGCTAGATATATCTCTTTCTATGTAGCCCATCATCCTTCTGGCTTCTGCCACCATCTTGTCACATTGTTTTTGTTGCCTTCAGATCACCAGACACTATCATCTCAAAGTCTCTCTCCAAGTCTGTGCATATTAGTTTTTCACCCCCCTGTCTCATACAGTGCTTTTGGATTACTGCTCCCCAAATGCATCACTGCACTTATTGGCATTGAATCCTAACTGCCAAGTCTTCGATAACTCTTCAAGATTTCTTAAATCCCCTTTCATTCTCTCTATGCCATCATCTCCCATGTGTTATACTCACCGGCTGTGGAACCCCGCGGCTGGCTCCACCTACCTTCCAATGCCTCTCCGATGCTGTGCCGGGTCCCGGGTCCCTGGCCGCTGCTGGACGTCCCTCCTCTCTGGCTCTGTCCATTCCCCCATGCCGCCGGGAGCTCCTCTGCTCCATCGGGGCATGGAACGTTGCCAGCTTCCTCCTCAGCCCGGTATCTATCTGCTGTGATTTAAAGGGCCAATGGTGTGAAATCACCGCCAGCTTTGGGAGATGACATCATCAGTCCTGGCCTATTTAAGGCTCTCCCAGGTTCCCTACAGATGGCTTGGCAATGAGTATCTCATGCTGAAATCCTCATGGGTTCCTGCGTTGTACCTCTGAAGTATCTGCTCCTATATTCTTGTAGGGATGTGCAGAGGGATGCCATATGTTGCATTCGTGATTCGGATTCGTCGGAGAGCAGATACGTTGCATTTGGCTGTATGGTGCCACGATGCGTTAATACGGAAATTTCTATTCATGTCCCAGCTAAAATTAAAATTAACTACAACCCCCCACCCTCTTGACCCCCCCAAGACTTAACAAAACACCCTGGTGGTCCAGCCGAGAGTCCGGGAGCTATCCCTGCACTCACACCCTCGGTGCCGGTTTCATCATGGCGCCGATAGCCTTTGTCACAGGGGCTACCGGTGCCATTGGTCAGCCCCTGTCACATGGTCATCAGCGCCATCTTGTGCTCCTACCATGTGACAGGGGCTGACCAATGGCACCGGTAGCCCCTGTGACATAGTATGGGCAAAGGCTATCAAAACCATTTTGAATACTGGCAGCCAATGGCTCCAGGACCCCCCCTGGACCACCAGGGACTTTTTGCAAGTCTTGGGGGGGTCAGGAGTCCCATGGTAGGAGCACAAGATGGCACCAGCCATCCATTGCTCCTACCATGTGACAGGGGCTGTCCAATGGCACCGGTAGCCCCTGTGACATAGTAAGGGCAAAGGCTATCGGCGCCATTTTGAATACCGGCAGCCGACAGCCCGAGTGCAGGAGATCACTCCAGGACCCCCGCTGGACCACCAGGGACTTTTGGCAAGTCTTAGGGGGGTCAGGAGGGTGGGGGGGGGGGTGTATTTATTTATTTATTTGAAAACTTGTCTATACCGTTGCTAAGTTATATACCATTGCAACGGTTTACAAATAGGCACATAGACTAAGGTAAGTAAATGTAGGTTATCATACATTCTAACAGGTGCCAATAAAGTTCGGTTACAATTTCATAAATAAAATTATTATTTGAGAATTGTTGGTCAAGTCTAGGTATATTATTGAGTTACTATCTGAGATATTACTTTGTATTGTAAGGGTTGGAATGGGTTTGTTTTTTTTTGGGGAAACAAATACATATGTAACTAATGAACGGATCGGGGTCCCCGAGAATGGATGCAATGGATTTGGGTCCCAACGAATACGAATACCGAATGGGACGAATCCGTCCCTGCTGCATATCCCTAGCAGGCCCTGGCATGCCACAAGCAAAGGTCTCCCTGCTCACAGTGAAGGAGCAAGCCCTGGTGTGCTACAAGAGGAGGCTGTCCCGCCCTGCTTGCAATGATGATGAAGCAGGCCCCCATGAGAGTGAATGTGTGTGTGTTAAGACTGTGAGCTGGGGAGTGAGAGAGAGAGAGAGAGAGCATGTGTGAGGGAACATGGGGTTGGGTGCCAGAGAGAGGAAGTCTATGCGAGGAAACTGTGAAGGAGCATGTATATGTGTGAGAGATTGGGAGCTGGTATGTGTGAAAAAGTGTATATATGTTTTTGTTAGAGAGGGAGCCTGTGTGTATGTGTGTGTGTGTGTGTGTATGTGTGAGAAAGAGCCTGTGTAAAAGGATGTGTGTGTGTGAGAAAGAGAAAGGGAGTCTATGTGTAGGGGGTGTGAGCAAGAGAGGGAGCCAATATGCAGGGGTGTGTGATAGAGAGACATAGGTAGCCTGCGTGAGGATGTATGTGTGAGAGAGAAAAGGAGCCTGTGTGTGTGTGCGCAAGAAAGAGAGAGGGAGCCTGTAGGAGGGGGTGTGTGTGGATGAGTGTGTGTGTGTGTGAGAGAGAGAGAGAGGGAGCCTGTATAATGGTGTGTCTGTATATGTGCGAGAGAGAGAGAGGAAGCCCATATGAGAGGGTGTGTATGTATGTGCACTAGAAAGAGGGAGCTTCTATGTGTGCGTGTGTATGTGAGTGGTGTGGGAGAGAGAAAGAGAGAGAGAGTGTGACAGTGGGAGCCTGTGTGAGGGGCAGTACTGAGAGAGGAGTCAAACTCTGGAAGTGGAGCCTAGAGGAAGAGGAGAGAGGTAGTGGCAAGTGGAGGAGTTGGGGACCTGAGAGGGTAAAGTGAAAGGAGATTGGACAGGGGAGTAGGAATAGAGGGTGGAAGGGAAACTCTTAACAGTGAACTTCAAGGGAAATTCTGCTCAAAATATTTAAAGCTCTCCATCTTTAAGTAATAACATTTTCTGTATTACATTTTAAATTAAATCCTTAAAGACTGTCATGTACATTGTGTTATTTTGCTCAATATAAAGTATGCAGAATTTTAATATTTTTGTGCAAAATTTTACATTTTTTGTGCAGAATTTTACATTTTTTTTACACAGAATTCCCCCAGGAGTAAAGGATTATGTAGACTTTGTTGTAGTAGGGACAGAAGAAGAAGCAGCAGCAGAATCGGAATAAAATAATGGAACCATCAAATGATTTTTTAACATGCTCTAAAATTAGTGACAAGAATGATAGCTTGTGTGAAGAAGCTCTCATTAGGATTTCTTCAGGATGAGAGACTTTTCCCTTCATCCTACTATACTTATGATTTATAAAGGGCATCTTTTTTAAAACCTTCAATACTCTTCTCCATATCTATCCCATGGAAAAAAAATATCCTCAATCCTCATTTCTTTCTTTCTGTCCATATTTCATTCCCTCTTTCAAGTTTCTCCCACAAAACAAAGGGAAAATTCAGTGCAGGTGGAAAAAAAATTCCTATTCTCTTCCTCTCTGATTCTCTCTTATCCTTTTGCTGTTTCAGAGAACTGATGTTCAGAGTGCTCGTGCTATAATTACTATTATGTGCATGGTAAATAATTTATCAATAAAGAAAATGAGCACAAAATTATAAGAGAGTCTGATCAATAATCAATTAGCTTGATTAGGTTAGGTAATGCACACCTAATTTGAGATACATAATTCCTACTACTTTATGACAATCTTATCTTTCCTTTTTGCGAAAACTGGGAAAATGAGCATTTGTCCGTAAAGCCTTAAGCATAATGAAATCTACTGTAATAAAATATATTTCTTCAATAGTAAATGCCATCTGAATACCATCTGATGCTTCTGGAAAGCATTTTTCAAAGGCTTCATGCCAGAGAGGACCATCTGTCTCTCAGTTGTTAAATTAGGCATTGAGTTACATCAGAAAAACATTTCAGAGTTGGATTTAAAGAGCTGACTTTGCTGTATTAAACTTGTTTTAGGCTTATACTAATTTCAAAAGTTGGATGGATTATTTTTAAGATTCTGAGGCACTAACTTTTTTGGGGGGGAGGGGTGGGGATGAAGGAGGGAAAAATATTAAGTGGAAACAATGACAGTTCCTTTATTACCCTCCTGTAGTTGTTTTCAGAGTAACCCATAGACCAATGTTAATTAATGTGCTTGAATATAGACAACAGCAACTATAATATTTACAGTAATTGAATTCGGACTATAATTATGCATATTATCTCAGTTGTGCATCTTATCTTCTAGAAGGGTCCTGTTAAATAGAATGCTTTTCCTTTGTATTTACTCAGAGTGCTCCTTTTTTAAAAGGATTAATTCAATCAGCTCTCGTTGTCTGGCACTTAAAACAACCAGTTCACTCAAGAACTTTTTTTTTTTTTAATAGTTTTGTGCATATTACTTTATTTTAAAATGACCTTGAATGTGCTGCATTCATGCAAAATTCATAATGTGAAGAAATTAAAAAGTTTCAATTCAATTAGAAGTTCTTAGAACGAGGAATTGCTTTATAAAAAAATTCCTTTCTCCCTCCAAACATTGTCTATCCATTGTTTTCTTCTGGTATCCCCAGTCAAGTGCATTAGCCTTTATTCATGTACCTTTTCATTCTGGTCAGTATCTTGTAACGTCAATCATTCCTATTAGGGTTGTGCATGGAAAAAAAAATTGTTTTTGCTTGTTATTACAGTTTATTTTACTTTTTATCTAATTTCATTCATTTTGGTTCCTAAGTTAATTTATTTTGTTATGTCATTTAATTTGTTTCTATTAAAGTTAAAAGGGGTAGCAATGCATCCTATTTTGGACTCATAACACTGAAGTTTTCCATCCAAATTTAATGAAACTTGCAAACAGACATCAGCAGGAGAGGGAATAGCAAGCCACAATGCCAAGAGTGGGGAAAAGTGGCGCCAACAGTGGCATAAATAGTCCAAGACACTGTAAGAGGGGTAAAGCAGAATAGTGTTATGAACAGCCCAAGGCACTATGAGAGGGGCAAAGCATCACACATAGGTGGATTTTAAAACCCTATGCATTTCAATGCCGGGAGATATGCACATATCTCGGGCTGGTGTACGCTGTGCAGATTTTAAAAATTGCATGATTACGCATTTATCTCATGGTACGCGCACAAATCGAAAAGTTAAAAAAAAAAAAAGCCGGGGAATGAGAGGGGCTTTGGCATGGAATGGGTGGGCCAAGTCTGTTACATGAAGTGTGCATTACGTATTTGCACATGCCAGGGTCTCCTACAGCATAACTTTACTTCTGCTATGGACAGTGTATAAGTTATAAAATAACAAAAACTAGGCGAGTCAGCAGAGTTTTAAGGATTCGGGACTAATAAGGTAAAAAGAAGGCAAGCTAGCTAGGGGGGTTAGGAACTCCTTTCCTTTACTGGAGCAAACTGCATGCGTGCACACGTGCGGGTCTTAAAATTCACCTCAGTGGTGAGAACACTCCAAGGCACAGTGAGATACGCAAAGTAGTACCAACACTGGAATTAACATCCCACAACACTATGAGAAGGGTAAAGAAGTATGAACAGTGGCAGAAACACCCCACAGCAGCTTGAGCAGGGCAAAAGGGCACCAACCGCACTATGAGAGGAGCACATCTGCACCAACAGTGCCAGGTCAACGCCAAAGCACTGAGAAAGGGGCAAAGCAACAGAAATGGTGACCTGAAGCCAGAGGAAACTCTGGAGAAGGGCAAATCAGTAGCCAGGATTGGGTTCAGGGGTAAAAGACTAATTGGTCCATCAAGTATCTAGCAGATGGTGATCTTACTATCACTGGGCAGATCAAAGTCAGAGGAAATCTCTGGAGGTACATAGTGACCCTGACACATTATCTATTGTATTAACTGAGGAAGGGCCTAGAGACCAAATTCCTTTTTGCTATGGCTTTTCTGATTTTAATTCTTGTGGTAGATGGAGTCTCTAGTTTGTCATTCCCCCCCTGAAATAAAGGGAGGTGTAGGGTAGCAGGAGCAGTGACATAAATATGTCGGAGCACTAAGCAGCTGTTGCATTAGCATTCCAAGGTGTTGAGGGAGGACC
Organism: Rhinatrema bivittatum; assembly: GCF_901001135.1. NCBI lineage: Eukaryota > Metazoa > Chordata > Amphibia > Gymnophiona > Rhinatrematidae > Rhinatrema > Rhinatrema bivittatum. The sequence continues at coordinate 285,770,827 of NC_042616.1, read as the reverse complement.
AGAGAAGCAGAAGCAGAGATAAAATCAACACCCCAAGGCCCTACCAGAGCGGAAAGCACCGGAAACAGTTGAATGGAGGCTGACATCAACAATCCAATGCATCATGAGTGGGGCTGGGCAGGCCACCAGGAGTGGTGGCACATCCTGCAACATTTTGTAAATCATAACCTCCAGAGAGTGTTTCTCCTGGAATAAGAAAGCCTCTAAAATTCTTCCTTTTGCACTAAAGAAATATTATCCCTCAAACATATTCTTGGTAAAAAAAAAAAAAAATCAAATTAACTTTTATCTCTGGCCTGTTAAGGTATGACAGAAAAAAAGTCATGATTTTACTCCGTGATGGTTACTGGAAGTTTGTTTGGAAACAAAGACTAAAATGAGTGGTATACTCTCTGGAAAGTTAGTCAGTAAGATCCATAAGGGAATTTGAGAAAAAACTTGAAAGACAGAAGAAACAAAGACAAAAACACCCAAAGGCACCAAGAGAGGCACAAAAAAGCAGAATACTGACATTAACACCGAAAAACATTGATTGCACAGCAAGACAGCAAGAAAAGTGGCATCAATACCCCAAGACACTAGGGATGTGAATCGTGTCCTCGATCGTCTTAACGATCGATTTCGGCTGGGAGGGGGAGGGAATCGTATTGTTGCCGTTTGGGGGGGTAAAATATCGTGAAAAATCGTTAAAAATCGTGAAAAATCGAAAAATCGAAAAATCGAAAAACCGGCACATTAAAACCCCCTAAAACCCACCCCCGACCCTTTAAATTAAATCCCCCACCCTCCCGAACCCCCCCCCAAATAACTTAAATAACCTGCGGGTCCAGCGGCGGTCCGGAACGGCAGCGGTCCGGAACGGGCTCCTGCTCTGAATCTTGTCTTCAGCCGGCGCCATTTTCCAAAATGGCGCCGAAAAATGGCGGCGGCCATAGACGAAAAAGATTGGACGGCAGGAGGTCCTTCCGGACCCCCGCTGGACTTTTGGCAAGTCTCGTGGGGGTCAGGAGGCCCCCCACAAGCTGGCCAAAAGTTCCTGGAGGTCCAGCGGGGGTCAGGGAGCGATTTCCCGCCGCGAATCGTTTTCGTATGGAAAATGGCGCCGGCCATACGCGTATGGCCGGCGCCATTTTCCGTACGGAAAATGGCGCCGGCAGGAGATCGACTGCAGGAGGTCGTTCAGCGAGGCGCCGGAACCCTCGCTGAACGACCTCCTGCAGTCGATCTCCTGCCGGCGCCATTTTCCGTACGAAAACGATTCGCGGCGGGAAATCGCTCCCTGACCCCCGCTGGACCTCCAGGAACTTTTGGCCAGCTTGTGGGGGGCCTCCTGACCCCCACGAGACTTGCCAAAAGTCCAGCGGGGGTCCGGAAGGACCTCCTGCCGTCCAATCTTTTTCGTCTATGGCCGCCGCCATTTTTCGGCGCCATTTTGGAAAATGGCGCCGGCTGAAGACGACAAGATTCAGAGCAGGAGCCCGTTCCGGACCGCTGCCGTTCCGGACCGCCGCTGGACCCGCAGGTTATTTAAGTTATTTGGGGGGGGGTTCGGGAGGGTGGGGGATTTAATTTAAAGGGTCGGGGGTGGGTTTTAGGGGGTTTTAGTGTGCCGGCTCACGATTCTAACGATTTATAACGATAAATCGTTAGAATCTGTATTGTATTGTGTTCCATAACGGTTTAAGACGATATTAAAATTATCGGACGATAATTTTAATCGTCCTAAAACGATTCACATCCCTACAAGACACAGAGTGCGGGATAAGGGAAGAAAAAGAGTGGCATGAAAACCCCAAGGCAGAGAGTGCATTGACACTACAAACACAGTGACACAAAGACCTCAAAGGATTGTGAGAGGTGAAGCAGGTACGTAAAGCATCAGATCAGTTTGGTAATGGTATTGGTATCGGCATGATTGCCATTACTTTTACTACATTGTTTGATCAAGCCAAAGTGCACTGTAGGCATTCAGAAGCTGATTCTGGATGACTATTTGGATACATCCCTACACCAGACAAGAACAAGAGTAAGTAAGTACCATAAATGATTTTTAAAATGTTAGAAGAGTATAAGGGTATAAAACCATTAGAGCTAAATTGGTAAGATCCATGCAATGTGCCTGGAGGATTCAGCAAACAGAAAGTACAGTTCGTCAGAACAGAATGGCAGATTACCTGTGTCATGTGCAGCCAATCCTGACACCCAAGACATTGAATAAAAGCCAATGCAGCAGGAGTAGAGGCAGAAATATTGCAATGCACCAAGAGAGGAACAAAATCAGGAGCACTGGCATTAAAACCTCACAGCATGGATGCAGATTAAGGCAACAATAAGAGTGGCATCAACACCCCAAAGCACAGAGTAAGGAATGTCATGCCTCTGTGCAGGAAGCACAGAGGCATGAATACCCCTAAGGCACAGAGGGGCCAATGCAATACAGTGCACTCAGCCAAGCACTCTGTAGAACCCGCAGTTGGATGTATAGGCACTAACGAATCCTCTTATGCAGTAAGGGGATTAGCGCCTCTACAACTCGCGTCTAAACTCGGCATCGGTTTCCCTAACCTGGGGCGGCCGATGCCAATCGGGTTCTTGTTAGCAAGAAGGCACTAGGGGCACGCAAGTGACTCTGGTGCCTCCTTGCTAACGTGACCCCCTAATTTAAATATTGCATGGCACCCCCAGGGGGAGGGTGCATGAGGGTGCATAAAGAAAGTGGCCGCTGACTGTTCAGCGCCCGCTTTCTGTGAATATTTATTGCATCAGCCCCCGGAATGTGGAGTAGCGCATCCAGCACAGTGGCACAGAGTTTCCTTTCACTACCGCCTGCAGTGCAAGCAGTAGAGTAACACAGAAGAGCTGACCAGTACCGAGTATTGAACTGTTGACTAACAGCATACTTCTTTTTGTATACCTTTAATGAAACTCTGAACAGTGATGTAGAAAAACCACAACTTGTGTCTGACACTTTCAAATTCTAACACAGGAGGACTGAATGAAAGTAGTGTACATTTTAAGTTTAGGTTTTACTTTCACTTTCAACTTTAAAAAAGAAGATTTGAGAAACTCATACTGGTATAATCTAGTTGGAAAATTGCTTCAGTATAATTGGTCTTGCTTCTTCCATGCCCCATCTCCACCAAATTTTGCTCTGTCTGGCTTGAAGTAAAAAAAAATGCACCACTTTGCTTCTCCCACAGACTTTAATGGAACTGAACTGAATTAACTAAAAAGGATTTCATGACTGCTTCTGCCTGGGATCTCCCCGCAACCTCCCAAAACCCCTTCAGTTAAAAAAAAATGTGGCTGCTGCCACAAAGGACACCAAGGAGTAGGAGCTACACTTGCCTCTTCCAATCCTGGTCTGTGGTGTAGGGATCGAGGATGTTGGATTCCCCTGCAGGTTTTACAGCTCTCCTATTTTTTATTTTTATTGTATTTTTTTAACATTTGAAAGGGATGAGGATTAGGGATATGAATCGGGTGCCCAATCGTTCCCATTATTGGGATAATCTGGCCGTGGGAAAAAATCATTTTCCTGCGTTTCTCCGGTTTTTTTTTTTTTAGTGAAAAATCATTTTTCGGGTTTGCGCACTAACCCGAAAAAAGATTTTTACGAAAAATTGGGGGTAAAATTGATCGTTTCCTTCTTTTAACCGATTTTTAACGAATTTAGAAATATCGTACAATATTTCAATTCGTTAGAAAAATGATTCACATCCCTAATGAAGATGATTTGGAAAAAATTGGTGTTGGAGAATAAATGTATTTATCTGTTTGGATTGGGAGGCTAACTTAGCCACTGAATATCCTGACTAAGGGGGTCATTTATCAAAGTGCTATATGGCGTTTTCGCATGCATTATGCGAAAATAGCGTTTTCAGTATTTTAAGCTGCTAGGGGCATTTTCAGCTGAGAGAGAGAAAGAGAGAGAGAAAGAGAGACTAGCTATATGGCCCTCATACTTGGCGGGTATTTATACCTCTATAGGAGGCCCACCTAGCTACTCGAGGTGAGGTTTAGGTATTAGTGTAGGGGTTAGGGACCACTTTGACATGCAGAGCACAACATATGAACAGATCAGTACACTCTTGTGAAGATTTGATGATCTTCGGAGTGAGGAAACTCACCCAAAGATGAGATTTATGCAATGTTCTCTCAACCTATCTTGATGGACTCTTCACAAGAGTGCACTGTTCTGTTAGTACATCATGCCAAGCATGTCAAAGTGGCCCCTAACCCCAACACTAATACCTAAACCTCACCTCGAGTAGCTAAGTGGGCCTCCTATAGAGTTATAAATACCTATTGAGTATGAGGGCCATATAGCTAGGTGCTCTCTCTCTCTCTCTTTCTCTCCCCTCCCCCAGTGGTTGTAGGTAGGAATTGCAACAATTGTGGTACTTACCGCAAAGTATGAAAAAGTTATTGCAGTCTGTGGTAATACCTATGCTAAGATAGCACATTTTGCGATAAACAGTCTATTACCATAAAATATGCCCCTTTTCCTATTTCATGCGATATTTAGTGCATTTTGATAATTCCAGGCTTAAGTTAGCCAGATAAGTGTATTTGGCTAACTTGCTGAACTGCACAGTGGCTGAATATGGATCCCAGCTGATACAAAATTATTCAAAGTAGCTAAAATATTAACTGATTTTAAGAAATTGCAGTTATACCTTCAAAGACTAAGGAATTTGGCATCTAAATAGCAGATGAAATTTAATGTGGTCAAATGTACAGTGACATATATAGGGAAAAATAATTCAAACTAGTAGGACAATTTTGTTTTCTTTCTATGTGTAGCCCCTGGGCAGGACGAATCCTTTAGATACTCCCAGGGGCACATAGAAAACAAATGAGGATGGACCCTTTCTGCACAAAGCTCCTCTAATGTTTCTCTCTGTCTCTCCTTTACACCTCAGATAGCTTAAACTCTGAGCCCCAGGATTCCAATGTGTGAAAGAACAATATTTGGGCCGGATTTTAAAAGTCCCGGGGCTTGCAAAAAGGGGTGGCTGGGGGCGTGGCTAGGGGGCGTGGTTTAGGATCGGGGGCGTGTTTCAGGGGCATGTGGGTGGTCCTGGGGCATGGCCGAGTGCCCCAACACAGCGGCCTGTGTCGGGGCCTGCCGCGCCGGCGCGCATAAGTTACTACTGCCCGGAGGCAATAGTAACTTTTCAGATAAAGGTAGGGGGGGTCTAGATAGGGCCGGGAGGGTGGGTTAGGTAGGGGAAGGGAGGGGAAGGTGCAGGGGGAGGGAACGGGCAGCGCTCGCAGGGCTCGGCGCGCGCAAGTTGCACAAATGTGCACCCCCTTGCACGCACCGACCCCGGATTTTATAAGATAAGCGTGGCTACGCGCGTATCTTATAAAATCCAGCGTACTTTTGTTCGCGCCTGATACGCGAACAAAAGTACGTGCGTGTGCTGTGTTTTAAAATGTACCCCTTTGTGTATTTATTTATTTATTTATTGCCTATTTACAATTATAGGCAATTTACAATCAAAATACATAATCCAATATACACATCAATAGCATATAAAAAACCCAACACTAATTAAATCAATAAAACTTTAAAACTGCCCAATAAATGGTACACTAAAATCATGAATAGCATCACAGTAAATTATAACTGGCAGGCTTTTGCATAGTAAGAGAGCCTTAAAAAATTCAGTGCCTAAGTCAAATCCAATTCTGAACACATCAAACATGGACAATAATAAGATTTCCATACTATAGCTGGGTCTAAAGCCAAATAGTTGGACATCTAAACAAGAATGTAAATCAAAAAATTCTGGGGTTTGGGTTTTTTTTTTTTTGAGGACCTTAGTTACAAAAGGCAAATTTAAGATAGGTCTACAGTTATTAAGATTATCAGGGGGGGGGGGGGGGGATTGGGCTTCTTGAGAATTGGCTTAATATAAGCCATTTTTACAACAGCAGGAATGCTTCCTTCACTCAGGGAAAAACTCACTAATTGGGATAAAAAGGCAAGTTCTTCCTTCAAACATTTAAACAATGCATTAGAACATTCCTTTAGGGGACAATAATTGGAATTGAATTTCCCATTAACAGTGCACAGTTCAGCAAGAGTAGTTTCATCAAATAATTCTCATAATTCTGTTAATTGTGAACCGATGTGAGGTTACTAAACAAATGTCAGTATATAAAAACTGCAAATAAATAAATAAATAAAATAACACTGGTTCAGAGATATTTTATTTATTTATGCAATTTTTATATACAGTTGTACAGAACATGAGTTTCTATCTCTACGGTTTACATAAAATCAAAAACTCATCATAAAAGTTAGAAAAAAGAGCAAAAATTACAATACCATTCAATATAAAATAATATAAAAAACCATATAACTAAAAAATGTCTACTTATTAAAACAGAGTAAAAGTATAAGTGCAGGTAAAACAATAAAGATAAGAATGTTCCCCTCTTTTACAGTTCTCCTGTTTCTCAGTTATCCTCTTTGGAATTGGTTCCATACGCTTGTTGAAAGCACCATGTTTTTAAATCCTTTTTGAATCCTTCAGATTGTCTTGTACTCTAAGCTCTTGTGGCAGACTGTTCCAGAGTTTTGGCCCTGCAATTGAAATAGCCCGGTCGCTGACTTCACTAAGATGAGCAGATCTGACAGTGGGTACTGAGAGCAGCCCTTTATTAGCTGACCTTAGGTCTCAATGAGGAACATGTAGTTTAATAATTGAGTTCAGCCAGTCCGTTTTGTCACCATATACAATCTTGTGAACTATACATAGTGTTATTTGCTTAAAGACCTCAGGACCAGAGTAATATGATCCTTTTTTCTTGTATTCATTAGGATCCTCGCTGCAACATTTTGAAGTACCTGCAGGGGCCAAATAGTTGGTTTTTGGAAGGCCTAGCATAGTGGAGTTGCAATAATTAAGTTGCAATAATTAAGTCCCGAAAATAACATCACCTGTAAACATCACCTGTAAAACATATCTAAAATTATTATATGAAAGTAAAGGTTTCAAACGTTTCAGCAACCTCAGTTTACCAAATCCTTCTATTCATAATCTATAGAAAGTCCTAAATTCCTAGTTATATCCTATCTAAAATCATAAAAACATTTATCTAGGTTTAGAATCAGCTTCATTTGCACAATTGCTTCAGCTTTAACCACCGGAAGGACAGAGGTTAGCAAGTCAACTTTATCAACAAAGAATTGGCCTACTTTATTTAAACCTAAAGGAGGTTTAACACATTCAGATTCCCTCCGAGTGATCATAGTTTTAACAATGTGGAAAAGTTCAAGGGGTTGATTAAGGGCAAAGTGAATCCTGTTTGAAAAAATGGTTCATTTGACCTCATCTGTTTGGTTTCTGTACATACTAATTTTGGACAGATAGATTTGCCTATCATGTTCCATCTGGCTCTTATGTCAGCGACATTCAACAGTTCTACATAACTGCTTTCTGCAATACAAGCCCCTTCTCCATCCTCTGTGCACAGCACTAATAATTGCCACTGTCCTTGCATCCAGTAAACACACTGAGAAAAATGGTGGTTTCCAACATTTTCACTGATAGTGGTTAGATGACTGAATGATATTTATAGCTTCAATTTCTGTTTTGAGCAATAAATAATAAGATAGCAAAAAGATTAATACATTTTTGACTCCACTTCTTTAGCAAAGTCTTTGCTTTTCTCTGGAAACTTTGGGCCAAATTTTAAAAAGGTTACGCGCATAAATCCGGAGGGCTTACGCATGCCGGGGCCTATTTTCAAAAGGCCCGGCAACCTGCATAAAGCCCTGGGACGCGTGAAAATCCAGGGCCTTTACTAAAGGGGCAGGAAGGGGGGTGGGGCGTGGGTGGTCAGAGGCTCCAGGCACAGCGGCCATTTGCCGCCGTACTTGGGATCGCACGCAAAAGGTAAATTAAAAATTCTGGGGGGTGGGGGTTAGAGTAGGGCTAGGGGGAGGAAAGGTTAGGGGAAGGGGTGGGAATGTCAGGTTAGGGGGAAGGGAAGTTCTCTTCCACGCTGCTCTGATTTCAGAGCGGCCTGGGAGGGAACGGGGGAAGGAAGCACAGCTCGGCACGTGCAAGGTGCATAATCGTGCACCCCCTTGCACGTGCTGACCCCCCGATTTTATAACATGCGCACTCCTGCGCATACATGTTATAAAACCGGGCGCACATGTGCGTGCGCTGGGTAGCGCGTGCACATGTAGGCTGCGCGTGCTTCTTTTAAAATCTACCCCGTTGTATTTACACTGAATTCTTTCTTCTTCCCAATTACTCAGGATTTTCAGATTATCAATTATATTCTCATCTCTTCCCACTGAATGTGTTAAGAATACAGTCCCTATATTTTATCAGAACTTAGTCCCAGGCTTAATACATTTCCTAAATCCTCTTGAATCCTTTAACTCCTTAAGCAGCTCCTGGTGGGCACCTCACTCTTCCTTGCATTTTACTTAAGAGAGCCGCAACAAAGTTATTGTTACTTTTACTTTGTATCTTATGGTTTCCTTCTCTTTGTGCCATTGGCTGGGATGTTTCCTACAAATGAATCTCTTTACCTTTCTGGTTCTTTCAGAATAAAAGATACCACTCTCCCAATAGTTCCTGGGTACAAAGGGCCATTAGCTGCAGAACAAAACAATCTCTGAACTCAAAAAGGGGAAAAATCAAGCAAGAGACAGGAAGGATGGCATAATACTTCCTAGCTTCAAAACAGAGGAAATAGTGCAAAAAGACAGTAAATTCAATGTTGAAACTCCTCTGCATCGGGTCACTGCCAGGCCCTATCCTCTGAGGGAGAGATAGCACACTGCAGGTCTTCCTTATCCCAAACCCAGCCTTGAATACAGGGATGCTGTCATAGGGAATTCTCCAAACATTGGATTAACAGTTCATTAGGCAGACAGATAAATGGTAGGCTGACCTATTACTCCTTTCCCATCAATTAGGAGAAAAGAAATAGAAGACATGAGGCAGAAAGCTCCTGTTTCAATACAATCCAAACTGAAATCCAAGAGGATAAATAGTACTTTGAGATGATAAACAGCTAGGACTTATCATCAGCTGTTCCCACATAGGTGAGCAAAACCCAAACCTCTCATAGAAACATAGAAATGACGGCAGAAGAAGACCAAATGGCCCATCCAGTCTGCCCAGCAAGTTTCGCACTTTTCTTTTTCTCATACTTATGTTACTCTTGGCTCTTAGTAACCTTTTGGTTCTATTTCCCTTCCACCCCCACCATTAATGTAGAGAGCAGTGTTGGAGCTGCATCTAAGTGAAATATCTAGCTTAATTAGTTAGGGGTAGTTACTGCCGCAATGAACAAGCTACACCCAATCTTATTTGTTTACCCAGACTATGTAATTCAGTCCTTGTTGGTTGTTGTCTATATATAGATCAACTTTTCTTCATTCCCCTGCCATTGAAGCAGAGAGTTATGCTGGATATGCATTGAAAATGAAGCATCAGACTTTCTCCCCTGCTGTTGAAGCAGAGAGCTATGCTGGATATGCGTGAAGTATCAGTCTCTCTCCCCTGCCGTTGAAGCAGAGAGCTATGCTGGATATGCATTGAAAGTGAAGTATCAGGCTTATTTGGTTTGGGGTAGTAACTGCCGTAACAAGCAAGCTACTCCCCACTTTTTTGTGAATGCAAATCCTTTTTTCCACATTCATTCATATCCTCTAGACTTTATGGATCCACAGTATTTAACCCATGCCCCTTTGAAGTCCTTCACAGTTCTGGTCTTCACCATTTCCTCCGGAAGGGCATTCCAAGCATCCACCACCCTCTCCGTGAAGAAATACTTCCTGACATTGGTTCTGAGTCTTCCTCCCTGGAGCTTCAAATCGTGACCCCTGGTTCTGCTGATTTTTTTCAGACAGAAAAGGTTTGTCGTTGTCTTTGGATCATTAAAACCTTTCAAGTATTTGAAAGTCTGTATCATATCACCTCTGCTCCTCCTTTCCTCCAGGATGTACATATTTAGATTCTTCAATCTCTCCTCATAAGTCATTCGATGAAGACCTTCCACCTTTTTGGTTACCCTTCTCTGGACTGCCTCCATCTTGTCTCTGTCTCTTTGGACATACAAATATCTACCATGAACCTGTCCAATTAATTAGTACACTCCTTTAAGGGAGGGAAATCAAAGGTTCCCTAAACATATAACTTGCAGGCGCCCAGTTTTGTTTTGTTTTTCTTTTTTACATGTGGGGGGACTGCAAGCTGATTTTCAAAGGAAAAACTCACTACAGTTTCCAATTGGAAACCTTCTTCCTGCCAAGGACCGCAGGTACAGATATACCCACAGAGATTGCAGGTGCAAATTCCCTTCCTGGAAATACATATGGAGAGTTAAAACAGAACACCCATGCATATTTATTGTATGAGCAAGTCCTGACCCCTCCCCCAGCACTAGAGGGAGGGCAATTTTTAAAAGTTGGGTTTCTCTGGCTAAACACCCATTTACTATGAAATTTATTTTTAAAAAGTGCCCCTCTAGCAATGCTCACAATGCTAGTTTTCACATTAGTAGCCACCATACAGCAAAACATTGAAATCCTTGGCTCTATGTGCAGCAACAGCCAATAAAGCAAATAAAATCCTAGAAATTATTCGTAAATGAATCCAAAACAAACCTGGAAATATAAATAATGCCTCTGCATCAATCCATAGTCTGACCACACCTTGAGTATTAGGGGGCAGATTTTTAAAGCCCTACATGTGTAAATGCAGGAGGATTTACGCGCTTAGGGGGGTTACGCGCGCAAGGCCTATTTTCAAAAGGCCTGGCAGCGCGCATAAAGCCCCAGGACGCGTGTAAGTCCCAGAGCTTGAAAAAATAGGCGGTCTGGGGGTGGGGTGGGGCAATCCAGGGGCGTGACAAGAGGCCTCTCCGTAGTCGCTGAGCTGGGGGATCACGTGCTGGCAGTCAGCAGGCGCGCGCAAGTTACGCCTGCCTGGAGAGACACAAATATGTCAGACTGGCGCACAGTGATTGGATTTTAAAAGCCGCCCAAGTACTAAGTGGGAAGTTAGCTAGTTAAAGTTAACTGATTAACTTTGGTTGTGACATTTAGCAGGACTTAACTGGGTAATTCTTCCATGAGTACTCAGCCAAACCTACCCGGGTAACTTTGACACTCACTGAGCTTTTGAATATTGAAGAAAATAAAATCCTATCATACCAAGTGAGTGCCACTTCCTCCCATTCCATACTTTAAAAATGACTAAGGGGTGAATTTTTAAAGAGTTATTTGTATAAAAATTGGCATATAGTGTACCGGTATGTGAGTGTAGGGAGGGTGTAGGGAAATTTGACATATATTAGACATATAAGAACATAAGATATGAAATACTGGGTCAGACCAAGGGTCTATCAAGCCCTGTATCCTGTTTCCAACAGTGGCCAATCCAAATCACAAGTACCTGGCAAGTACCCAAATGTTAAATAGATCTCAAGATACTATTTATTTATTTATTTATTTATTTATTAACTTTTATTTACCGACATTCGTGAAACACATCACTATTGCTTATTAATCAATAGAAATTCATGGATTTTTTCTCTAGGAACTTATCCAAATCTTTTTTAAATCCAGTTACACAAACTGCTGTAACCACATCCTCTAGCAATGAATTCCAGAGTTTAACTATGTGCTGAATGAAAAAGATTTTTCTTTGATTTATTTTTAATGTTACTTGCTAACTTCATGGAATGCCACCTAGTCCTTCTATTATCCAAAAGTGTAAATAATTGATTCACATCTACTCTTTCAAGACTTCTCATGATTTTAAAGACCTCTATCATATCTTCCCTCAGCCGTTTCTTCCCCAAGCTGAACAGCCCTAACCTCTTCAGCCATTCCTCATATGGGAGTCCCTTATCAGTTTGGTCACCCTTCTCAGTACTTTCTCAAATGTAGGGATGTGCATTCGTTTCATCCATTTCCTATACAAGCATGTAATATGAAACGTATGAAACATATGAAAGGAATGCACATCTAATTGACATGTAATGGGAAAAGTATGAAATGAATTAAATGAATGAAACGAATGCACATCCCTAGTACACAGTTCTTGTCTTATAAGTTTATCCTTTACCCCCATTGTAGGATGGTCATGTAACTAGCCTATTATTGTATATATTGCTCTCACCTCTACAGTATACTAATAGTATACTAATATTAATTTTAATTTCAATCTTATGCATGCTTTATTAATTTTAAATTTTACCTTAATTTAATTAATTGTCTCGTAACATGCTACACCTGTTTGAGTTATCTCTACTATGGTCACACTTACTGCATTCTCATCCCTCCTCCCCCACTCACCCCTCTACCTTATTAGTGGCTTTGTAATACTGATCAACTTGCTTTTTTGAGAATATAGTTCAGATGTAACTTCCTTTCAATTTCCACTTGTAATGTAAACCGATATGATGTGAAAATGAATATCAGTATATAAAAACTATTAAATAAAAAATAAATGTTGGTGTGTGTGTATTTGTGTGTGTGTGTGTAGGTGTACAGAGAATCAATACTTTGGGGGAGGGAAGGAGCAGTACTGCTGGGTGTGTAGAGTTTTGGAGTTGAAAATAGGCTTAAATGTAGTTGTCAAAATGTGTGATTGGCATGCCTATTTTTGATTGGTTTAGTTGGCCAGCTAGTACTGGCAAACTTCCCTTCCTCAACCTAACTCTCCCTCCCGGCCACCCATAATTAGAGTACCAACATTTAGGTTCTCTGGATATCTTGTAACACTGGATTTGGCCCAGAGATGCCAGAATTCTGAAGGAATTGCTGATTCTCCAGGCCAATATCCCATAATTCTGGGTACCGCAGAATCAAGCCCTGGAAGAAAAGATGCCAGAGCCATGTGGACAGGAAGGAGCAGGAGCATCAGACCTACATGGTGAAGAAAGAGGAGCAGCATTTGTTCCAGTGGCCAAAAGAGTGGCCCTATAGAATATCAAGGCTGCCACAGAGCCCATCTCATGTTACCCTGTGAAAAGGAGGCCTAGCAGCAGGGCCACCACGGATATTATCCTGTGATGGATTGAGAAGAAGAAAACCAGAGGTGAGGGGTAGGCCAAGACCCTGATAGAGTGTGTGTGTGTGTGCGTGTACATGTGCGTGTGTGTGTTTGTGTTTGTGAAAGAGAGACAGCATTTGAGATTGAGAGCCTGTGTACCTGTGTGTATGAAAGAAGAAGCATGTGTGAATGAGAGACAGCATATAAGAATGAGAGCCAAGACTGGAGGGTGGTCAATGTAACCCTGATCTTTAAAAAGAGCTCCAGAGTGATCTAGGAGACTATAAATTGGTGAGTCTGATATGAATGCTGGGAATAATGGCAACTACAGTATTCTAAAGAATAAAATCACAGAACATATAGAAAGACATGGTTTAATAGGAAAAAGCCTGTATGGATTTACACAATGGAAATCTTACCTCACCAATCTGTACAGTTTATTTGGTGAGCCAGTGAATATAGTGTATTTGGATTTTCAGAAGGTGTGTGACAAAGTGTCCCATGTGAGACTCCTGAGAAAATTAAAAAGTCACGGGATAGGAGGCAATGTCCTATTGTGCTAGTTAAAAGATATGAAGCAAAGCATAGTTTTCTCAGTGGAGAAGGGTAAACAGCGGAGTGCCTCAGGGATCTGTACTGGGACTGGTGCTTATTAATATATTTATAAATGATCTGGAAAAGGAAACAATGAGTGAAATGATCAAATTTGCAGAGCATATATAATTTTTCCGAGTTGGCAAATCACAAGTGGAGTATGAAAGATTGCAGGGGGATCTTGTGAGACTGAAAGCCTCAGCATTTAAATGGCAGATGAAATTTAATGTGGACAAGTGCAAAGTGATAAACTTGTGAAAAAGTAACTCACACAGTAGTTACGTGATATTAGTCTCCATATTAGCAGTTACCATCCAGGAAAAGGACCTGGGCATCATATAGTCAATATGGACTGCACACTGCACACTTCAGTGTGCAGTGGCAGTCAAAAAAGCAAACAGAATGCTATGAATTATTAGGAAAGGAATGAAGGCTAAAATGCCAAATGTCATAATGTCCCTGTATCACTCCATGGTGAGGCTGCACTTATAGAATACTTTGTGCAGATCTGTTCATTGCATCTTAAAAATAAGATATAGTTGCACTGCAAAAGCTACAGAGAAGGGTGACCAAAATGATAAAGGGAATGGAATGGATCCCCTATGAGGAAAGGCTAAATAGATTGGGTCTATTCAGCCTGAAGAAAAGACAACTGGGGGGGATATGATAGAGGTCTATAAAATCATGAGTGGAATAGAACGAGTAAATGTAAGTTGATTATTTACTCTTAAAAAAATACAAAGACTAGGGGGCACGCCATGAAGTTAGCAAGCAACTCATTTAAAATAAATTGGAGAAAATTATTTTTCATGCAGCACATAATTAAGCTGGAATTCATTACCAGAAGATGCGGTTAAGACAATTAGCATAGCTGAGTTTAAAATAGTTTTAGACAAATTCCTGAAGTAAATAAACTGTTATTAACCAAGTAGATTTAATAGCCACTATTTTATTTTGATTTCATTTTAAAAAGCATTTCTGTCCTGCACCCTCCAAGGTGCAGGGTGGGTAACATCATAACATACATAAAAATTCATAGTGAACAAACAACATGACATACATAATAGTGCTGCCAATAAAGCTTGAGAGGAAAAAAGCTGGAAGGAATATTAGTTCTGAAACACTGTTTTAAATAAATGGATTTTTAATGTTTTCTTAAATTCATTTGAATCAATGATGGAATGAATGGCTAGATTTAGTGAGTTCCTTATAGTGGGGCTGGTAATTAAGAAGGCTCTTTCACTTGTAATTGATAATTGAACTTGCCTTGCAGCGGGAGCATAGAGTACAAATTTATTGGCAGACCTAAGATTTCTGGTTGGGACGTAGAAGTGTAGGATAGAACTGATACAATGGGAGAAAATGTTGTTGAGTAAGTTATGTACAGTGACAGCTATCTTCTAATATATGAGCCATTGGATGGGTAACCAATGTAATGATTGAAGTAGGGGTGTAATATGATCATGTGACTGTACCAGTGAGGAGGCGAGCAGCTGAGTTTTGAACCAATTGTAGTGATCATAAGGTACATTGAGGAAGGCATATACAGAGGAAATTGCAATATTCTAAACCTATGAAAATAAGTGATTGGAGCACAGTCCTAAAATCTGTTGGTTCTAAAAGAGGTTTGATGTGATGAAGTAATCTTAGCTTAGCATATGTCGCTTGAATGACATATTTAATATGAGGTCTCATGTATAATGTTGGATCAAGTACCATGTCTAGATTGCGTACAGAGTGTGTAATTGGTAAGGTGTAAGTATCAAATTAAAAAATAGTTGAAGTTTGATAAAATGACGATCAGCCCATGATAATTTCTGGGGTATTTTTGGAGATTAAAAGGTAAATTTTAAAAGCCTGCCACACGCATTAATTAGGGGATTTGCGAGTAAGTTGCGCTCGTGCATGCCAAGCAGGTTTTAAAAGCCGCCCAGATACACACGTGTCCCCCGCAGCGCGCACGTCTCCATAGTTTTCAAAAAGGGGTGAGGGGTAGGTATGGTCTGGGTGGGGCATGGGGGTTTCAGGGCTGAACCAGAGGTGTTCGCATAAATACTTACATGCCTGGGCGCACGCCCAGATTCCCTGCTGCGTAAGTTTACGTCTGCTATGGAAGAGGGGTAAGCTATAAAATAAAGAAAAATAGGAAGATCTGTGGGTTTTAAGGGTCGGGATTAAGTGGTGGGAATGAAGGCTATTAAATTAGGGAGGTTTGGAGGACCTGCCACTTAACTGGGTGAACTGGGGATGAACTGGTATAATTGGCAATGGCATTGGCATACACCACTTTTAAAATTCCCAAGTTATGCAGTAGAAATAGGATTTTTGCGTACATGCACATGCCCACTTAAAATTTGGCACACGTGCACATGGCCAGACTGTGAAGTTATTTGCTTTGAACTGCCATGAGGGCCAGGTAATAGTGATTATGTGGGCTATACATTTTTCTAAAAATAAATGGATTTAAAATAGGTTTGGACAGGAAGCTGGAGGACAGCTCCATTAGCAATCATTAGCCAAGTAGATGCAAGATTGCCACCTCTTACTGTAGAAGTGAGCAACAGGTAATGGATTTTGCTTTTAATTCCTGCCAGGTACTTTGAAGTGATCCAGACTGGTCACTGTTGGAGACAGGATACTAGGCTCGATGGACCATTGGTCTAATCCAACATGGCACTTATGTTCTGAAGTAGGCGCTTTGGTGGTCAAGAGGTGAAGGTAAAGCCAGAAATATACTATGATCTATGCCATGCAAAAGGAGGCAAATTGAGCAGGCTACATGGGCTTTTATGATTCTTACTTTTCATCATATTAAATATTTATACGAGTTGCTTATCTCAGAGAACTGCAAAATAATATTCTGTTTTCAAATGAGAACTCAAATGGTCAAGCAATTGATTATTCTGCAAACTTAGAGCCTCAACTACTAAGCATTTTTACTATAGACACATAATGGAAGAAAAGCCTAAGCAAATCAGGCCCTTATCTTGTTAAGCAAATGCATGTGTCTGTTTGAATTCAGAAAGTGAGCAATTATTAAAATTTTAATGGGCAAAGAGCAGAGACAGAGCACAGGCATTAACTGTTCTAGAAATCTGTTTCAAATGCTCTTCATTTGGGTTGCAAATTTATTGGGTTTTGTAATTCAAATTAACTTCATTTCGAGTTTGCTTTCAATAACTAAAAAAAAACAATGTGCTATAAAGTCCTGATTTAAGAATTAGGGAAAGATAGATGTAAGGAAAAAGTATTGCAACTTCCACTATGCTACAAAATATATATATATACCCACACATCCCTAACATTTCTCTCCTTCACCCCCTCTTCTCAAAGGAAATAATGCATACCATTTGCTAGTGCAACTTTGAAATAATTCAAGATTTGCCCAAAACATACATTTGCCACTAGAGAAAAATGAGCACAAAAAAAATGAGCATGAAAAAATGTTCAACAGCACTGCAGTCCTTAAATCTGGTCCTTAAAGCAAAACTCAGCCAGTTTTGCTCACTTTGGACAAGAAAGCCCTCTGACCCTTGTCTCTTTAGTTATGTTTTTCCATAGTCCTCATAAACCCCTAGTAGACTCACTATGATTTTACCCTTATGCTATAGGAAAATGCAGATGGATAGCGTGATCTTAAGAAGGAACATATAGTCACAACCAAAGCAAGTAACTCCGTGGGACTTCATAAATTATACTTCTCTCTTTCAGGGTAGAAGAACTCATAATTATTGGCATCCAATAATACACAACATCTGCAGTGAATGCTTCAGGTTGAGGGGAAGGAGGGATGGACCTAGTAACACAATATTCTCCAGAACTTCATGCTCCAAGTATGCAGGATGCTGCTCTAAATATGAGCCCATGTGCAGCACACACATACTGGTGAGGAAGCAAATTAGTCTGTGAAAACATATGGCATTTGAAAACTGAGACTATTTTCAGTGGAACTTGTCATATTTTATGCAATAAGCTTCAGAAATAATGAGAGCTATTCACCTTTTCATTTGCATTTCTGTTGTGTATTTCAAGCTTTATTTGACCTCAAGAACAGTGGCTAATCCTGAGCTGCTTTTTAATTTTGTTACTAATTACTGAGTGAACTATAATATCCCTATGGAAAATGATCGTTTTATGAAAGTAGACAGCTTTCACAAATTTTTCTACAAAAGGTATAGAAAGCCATGTTTTTGCAGTAAATATTTTGTGCACCTCTAATGATGTATCTGCTTAATTTGTTATATGACTCTCGGAGGGACTGCAAATCATAGCTCAGAGGAAATGGTTCCTTTTATCTATAAAGATATGTAGAACGTTTGGAACATTTGGAGCATGAAGTGGATATCTCAATAAAATTAAAGGCATAGAGA
This sequence comes from Rhinatrema bivittatum, assembly GCF_901001135.1. Lineage (NCBI taxonomy): Eukaryota > Metazoa > Chordata > Amphibia > Gymnophiona > Rhinatrematidae > Rhinatrema > Rhinatrema bivittatum. The sequence goes on along the minus strand of NC_042616.1, from coordinate 285,752,820 downwards.
GCAATATTCAGAAATATCCAGCTAAATGAACTCACATGGGATATTCAGCAGCATGGCTGTGCTGCTGAATATCACAATAAAAATTGGTAGTTATCTGAAGTCTTATTCGGCTAACTTTAGACCCACTACTGAGCAGGTCTAATTTATCTAGTTAACTGGATAAGTCCGAATATTGGCACTTATCCAGCTAAGATAATCAGATTAATAATTCCTCCCTGAAATGACCATATCCCACCAACCACTTAGTCAGATAAGTCCCTACTTATCTATCTAATATTGACCTCAAAGGGTTCGACACCGTTGTGTTATAGCTGCACTTTGAAATAGTGAACATCTGATTAAGGAGAGACAAAATGTTGTCCTCAAATCCAAACTGACACATATTGGGTCAGTTCGGATACAAACTAGTCTGAATAAAAATCAGTAATTTGAATTTGTTTCACATCAGGTCTAGTACCCTCAGAATATTTGGTTTGGGGATGATGGATATCTTAAATAATGGCTTTAATTTCATCAGTAGGGATGTGCATTTGTTGGAACCAAATGTATAAAATAGGACAAATAGAAATGACATAGAAATGATGGCAGAAGACAACCAAACGGCCCATCCAGTCTGCCCAGCAAGCTTTCACACTTATTTTTCTCATACTTATCTGTTACTCTTGGCTCTTATTAGTAACCTTATGTTTCTAATTACCTTCCACCCCCACCATTGATGTAGAGAGCAGTGCTGGAGCTGCATCAAAGTGAAGTATCAAGCTTAATTGGTTAGGGATAGTAACCACCGCAATAAGCAAGCTACTTCCATGCTTATTTGTTTACCCAGCCTGTGCAATTCAGTCCTTGTTGGTTGTTGCCTGAATGTAAATCATTTTTCATTTCATTTTTCATTTTTATTAAAATTTCTTAATTGCCTTTCACAAAAGGTCAAGGCGAATTACAGTAAAAACATACACAAAATAATTGTAGAACATACTAGGGATGTGAATCGGGCTTCGGACGATTGAAAATATTGTAAGATATTTTCAAAATCATCAGAAATCGGGGGCTCCCCCAAAACGATAGGAAAACCCCACAAAATTGTTTGTGGGTATTCTCTTATCGTTTTGGGGGAGGGCGGGAAAAACAGCACACAAAAATAGCCCCTAAACCCACCCCAACCCTTTAAAACTAATCCCTTAGCTTCCCCCACCCTTCCCAACCCCCAAAAAAACTTTTTACAGGTACCTGGTGGTCCAGTAGGGTTCCCGGGAGCGATCTCCCGCTCTCGGGCCATCGGCTGCCACTAATAAAAATGACGCTGATGGCCTTTGCCCTTACCATGTGACAGGGTATCTGGGCCATTGGCCAGCCCCTGTCACATGGTGGGAGCACTGGATGGCCCGCGCCATTTTTAAAGATGGCGCCGGCCATCCAGTGCTCCCTCCATGTGACAGGGGCAGGACAATGGCACGGATACCCTGTCACATGGTATTCACTTTGTATTCTAAGTGAAGTATCAGGCTTAATTGATTCGGGATAGTAACCGCCGCAACAAGCAAGCTATACCCACGCGTATTTGTTTACCCAGACTATGCAATTCAATCCTGGTTGGTTGTTGTCTAAATGTAAATCCTCTTATCTTCATTCCCCCCGCCATTGAAACAGAGAGCTACGATGGATATGCATTGAAAGTGAAGTATCAGGCTTATTTGGTTTGGGGTAGTAACTGCCGCAACAAGCAAGCTACTCCCCCGCTTATTTGTGAATGCAAATACTTTTTTCCACATTTCCTCTTGCCGTTGAAGCATAGAGCAATGTTGGAGTTGCATTAACCATGAGTATGTTTATTGAATAAGGGTATTAATCACCAGGTAGTAGCTGTCATTCTTGCAAGCCACCACCATGCCTCTTCTCTTCATTCACATCTTCTAAACTTTATGGATCCACAGTGTTTATCCCATGCCACTTTGAAATCCTTCACAGTTTTGTTCTTCACCACTTCCTCTGGAAGGGCGTTCCAGGCATCCACCACCCTCTCCGTTAAGAAATACTTCCTGACATTGGTTCTGAGTCTTCCTCTCTGGAGTTTTAAATCATGACCCCTGGTTCTGATGAATTGTTTCCAACGGAAAGGGTTTGTCATTGACTTTGGATCATTAAAACCTTTCAAGTATCTGAAAGTCTGTATCATGTCACCCCTGTTCCTCCTTTCCTCCAGGCTGTACATATTTAGATTCTTCAATCTCTCCTCATAAGTCATTCGATGAAGACCATCCACCTTTTTGGTCGCCCTTCTCTGGATTGCCTCCATCCTGTCTCTGTCTCTTCGGAGATATGGTCTCCAGAACTGAGCACAGTACTCCAGATGAGGCCTCACCAAGGAATTGTACAAGGGGATAATCACTTCCCTTTTCTTACTCGATATTCCTCTTTCTATGCAGCCCAGCATTCTTCTGGCTTTAACTATCGCCTTGTCACATTGTTTTGCCGACTTCAGATCGTTAGACACTATCACCCCAAGGTTTCTCTCCTGCTCCATGCACATCAGCCCTTCACCCCCCATCAAATATATTTCTTTCGGATTTCCACACCACATATGCATGACTCTGCACTTCTTGGCATTGAATCTCAGCTGCCATATCTTTGACCAGTCTTCCAGCTTCCTTAAATCTCATCTCATTTTCTCCACTCCTTCCGGTGTGTCCACTCTGTTGCAGATCTTAGTGTTATCCACAAATAGACAAACCTTATCTTCTATCCTGACCAGGATGTCGCTCACAAAGATATTGAACAGGACCAGTCCCAACACCAACCCTTGTGGCACTCCGCTCATCACCGCTCTCTTCCGAGTAAGTTCCATTAACCATCACACATTGTCCTCTGTTCTTCAACCAGTTTGCTATCCAGGCCACCACTTTGGCACTCACTCCCAAGCTTCTCGTTTTATTCATAAGCCTCCTGTGCGGGACCGTATCAAAAGCTTTGCTAAAATCCAAGTAGATGACATCGAGCGCTCTTCCTTGATCCAATTCCTTAGTCACCCAATCAAAAAAGTCGATCAGATTCATCTGACAGGACCTTACCTTGGTGAAACCATGCTGCCTCTAGTCCAGCAAGTCTGCTGCTTGTAGATAGTTCACTATTCTTTCCTTCAGCAGTAACTCCAATACTTTTCCCACCAGCGAGTTGAGGCTAACCGGCCTGTAGTTTCCAGCCTCCTCTCTGTTCCCACTCTTGTGAATAGGGACCACCGCCGCTCTTCTCCAATCACTCGGCACCACTCCCATTTCCAGCGATCTATTGAACAGGTCACACAGCGAATCTGCCAGCAGATTTCCGAGTTCCCTTAGTATCCTGGGATGAACTTCATCAGGCCCCATGGCTTTGTCCACTTTCAGTTTTCCATCTCTTCCCATACATTCTCTTCCATAAGTAGAGTTTCATCCATTCCACTCCCCTCCAGTTTCTTGTTAACTAGCGATGGTCCTTCTCCAGGGTCTTCTTTAGTGAACACTGATCTGAAGTATTCATTTAATATTTCTGCCATTTCTTCATCTGTTTCCACCCATTGATCCTTTTCACCTTTCAATTTCACTATACCACTTTGGACTTTTCTCCTTTCACTGATGTATCTGAAAAATGTTTTGTCACCTCGCTTTACCTCTTTGGCAATCCTTTCTTCTGCTTGACTTTTTGCTTTCTTTCTTCGTCTCCCTCAGTTTTACCAGATATTCTTCCTTGTGATCCTCCCTTTGGGATCTTTTATATTTCTTAAACACTGTTCTTTTAACTTTTATTTTATCAGTCACCTCCTTTGTGAACCAGATAGGTTTCATTCTTTTCTTGCTTTTCTTTACTTTTCTAACATATATATTAGTTGCTTCAGAAATTGCTCCTTTTAATTTGGCCCACTGTTGTTCCACATCTCTCGTTTTATCCCAGCCTTCTAGTTCTTCCTCCAGGTACTTCCCCATTTCAACAGTCAGTGTTTTTGAAACTCAAAACCCAGGTCTTTGTGCGACTTCTCCGTATCCTATTTGTGATATGAAACCATACTGTTTGATGATCACTGGTGCTGAGGTGGGCACCCACCTGGACATTAGAGACATTATCTCCATTAGTGAGCACTAAATCGAGTATAGCTCCCTCCCTCGAAGGCTCCATTACCATTTGTTTGAACAGAGCCCCTTGCAGGGCATCCACTACCTCTCCACTACTGTTAGATTCCGCAGAAGTTATTCTCCAGTTTACATCCGGCAGATTAAAGTCTCCAACAATCACCACTTCTCCCTTCTTTCCCATCTTTTGGATGTCTTCAACCAGATCTCTGTCTAGTACTTCCATTTGATTAGGAGGCTTGTAAACCACGCCAATAAAAACGGATGTCCAATCATCTTTTTTTTAGGATGGCCTATAAAGCTTCTTTTTTGCCCCATCTTCCTTGCAGCTTGGATGCTTGGATATTGTTTTTGACAAAGAGCCACTGCTCTCCCTTTTCTGTCCTCTCTGTCCTTCCTTAATAAGTTATATCCCGGTATGGCAGTATTCCAATCATGTAAATCTGTGAACCACGTCTCCGTGACAGCAACAATGCCCAAGTCTGCCTCCACCATTAGGGCTTGCAGGTCTGGGATTTTATTGTCCAAACTATGAGCATTTATGCTCATAGCTTTCCAGCTATTCTGGTACAGGTTACTGCTTTTCTTTGACTTTCTTTGTGACTTATTTAGCGACTTTTGTTATCCACTTTGCCCTTTTTTATTGCATTTGTATTAGTATTTGGGGGGTGTCATTCTAATGTTGTATTATTTTTATAATTGATTGTAATTTCCTCACTTTATATTTATTGAAATGTTAATCGCTGTGAAGGCTAAGCTGAGACAATGGTATATAAATGACAATAAACCTTAAAACTTAGTGTCCTACTGTCACCCCCGTCATCTAGTTTAAATGCCTTATGACATAGGATTTGAATTTATCTCTTAGGATCCTTTTTCCCTCCACCATCTTTGACAAAGAGCTTTTTTCTGTTCCATACATGTCCCAGCCTCCAATATATCCAAAACATTTTTCATTCTACCAGGATTTGAGCCATACATTGAAGTTATCAATACAGCTTAGCCTCTCCTTCCCCTTTCCATGAACAGGTAACACATCTGAAAAGGTAATGGTTGTTGCCATCTGACTAATCTGTTTCGCTAGAGACTGGAAATCTCTTTGTTTCGCTTGGATGCTGTTACTAGCAAAGTCGTTGGTTCCCAGGAGGATGATATCAGTTTTTGAATCTTTGCTTTCTTCTTTGATCGTGTTGACTATCTGAATAGCATTTCTGCCAGCCGATGATCCTGGAAGGCATTTAACTGTAGTGTTTCCCTCTAGAAGAGTTCCCAAAATAGTGCCTCTGATGACTGAGTCACCCAGCACAATGAGCTTTTTCCTTTGGTTATTGATTGTATTTTAGAATTTCTGAATGCATTTGGTTTCTTCTTTCTTTTCAGATACCACGTCAATCTCTTTCACCAGAGCTTTATCCTTTTGTGATACAGATAAGACATTTTTTTACTTGTGTCACTTGAGAGAGCATGTGTTTCCGCATCACCAGTCATAGTCTACCAGAGCCCACAGTAATCCTGTTGATTTTGGGGTTTCTTGTCACCCTGTGTAATTGGTGTGTGGGGGGGGGGGGGGGGAGACATGTGGACTGCACAATTATGTAGAATGGGTGTCTGTGGGTCACAGATCTTATTCTACCTGAGCCCACTGTAAACTTCTTTTTTCTTGAGTTTTGTTTTTTCTGCGGTAATGAGGAATTAATTTCGGAATAATGTGAAGTGGGTGAAACTTTTTTTTATTGCAGTCAATTCAGCTTTAGCCAGTTCCTTTTTGAGGGAAGAGAGTTCTGAACAAATGGGGTAAGCCTTAAGTTTCCATACAATTTCCCTCAATATAAAGGCTCCACAACAGTTGCATTGGATAATCCTCATTTTATTAAATTTGATCGATAACACCTGAGGAATTACCATATTTCCAACTTATATTGTTGACAATTATGTTTTCAAGCAGACTATATCAGAAACCCAACCCCAGGGGTGGGTGGGTAGAGGGGCAGGGTGGGAGGGAGTAAAACAGTTAACCCTTGGTCAAGGTTGTTCTCAGGATCCTGTATCTGCAATTTATTTATTTATTTATTTATTTATGAACTTTTATTTACCGACATTCATGAAGCACATCATGCCGGTTTACAAAAAGACCCTCCCCTAGATTGGCTTACTAAGTTAAACTTTTTACTTAGCTGGACACAAGAAGCTTTAGTACTTCCTGTCTCCTGGCTGAGCACAGCCCACAAAGGATCTGATTGACCCCTGCTGGCTTTATGAGTCAGCAGCCCCCAAGCTAGTTGCAGCAAGACTCCTTCTGGAATGTTTGACTTTTGCTTTAAATGAACCCCACAGCAAATTTATACCCCAATATTATTATCTAGACAAAATAATTTTTAATGACAGCTATATCCAAATAGAGAGATTTTAGTGAAGAGAGAAATTATAGTGACAAGATTATCTGATTAGATCAAGAGGTTTTTCATTTTTTGGGGGGTTTTTTTGTCTTGAATCTTAATTAACCCACAGATAATTAATATATATATATATAACAATATCTAGAAACAGAGAGAGAGATTATAATGAAAGCACAGACAGCAATATATTCTATCACAGAAGCCCTCTAAAATAAGTATAAAATAATTTAATAAACAGTTATTCCTTAGCTGGTTAGCTGGACACTTGAACAGAGTCTGTCTCCTGGTTGAGCACAGCCCACAAAGGAGGTCATTTTTCTTTTGTTTTCTTTTACAAGAAAGAAATGCATAAAACCCCAAATTTTCATGTAATTTATTTTCAGCAAATAAATTACACACAAAAATGACTTTCAAAAAGCCTGGAGAACAAAAAAATGAATAAACAAATCCTCAAAAATGAATTAATGAAATGAACTGAAAAATGTTCTTGTGCACTTCCCCTTATTATCAGCATTTCCCACCAGGCATTGACATGAAATTCAGATTTTCCAGAGAAAAAAGGCTAAAGCTCCATGCATATACAGTAGGGATGTGCATTTGTTTTGAACGAATGCACAATCCACAACGTATAGGTCCCTATTCGTTACATTTCTGGGTTCCTGAAATGTATGGCGAACCCCCACGAATGCAACGTATCATTAACGAATAAAACCCCCACCCCGATACCGGCAGCCGACGGCTATCAGGGCTGTCGGCTGCCAGTATTCAAAATGGTGCCGATAGCCTTTGCCCTTACTATGTCACAGGGGCCATTGGTCGGTGCCATTGGTCGGCCTCTGACACATGGTAGGAGCAATAGATGGCCGGCACCATCTTGTGCTCCTACCATGTGACAGGGGCCAACCAATGGCACCGGTAGCCCCTGTGACATAGTAAGGGCAAAGGCTATCGGCACCATTTTTAATACTGGCAGCCGATGGCCCGAGTGCAGATCACTCCAGGACCCCCGCTGGACCACCAGGGACATTTGGCAAGTCTTGGGGGGGTGGGGGATCAGGAGGGTGGGGCGGGGGTTGTAGTTAACTAAATTTAAAGGGTTGGGATGGGGTTTTTTCAAATTTAATGGGAAACAAATACCATATGAAACTAATAGATGAATTGGGTTCCCCCAAAAACAGATGCAACGGATTTGGGTCCCGACGAATACGAATACCGAATCAGACAAATCCGTCCCTTCTGCACATCCCTAATATACAGTAGAGCAGAGCTTCCCAAACCTGTCCTGGGGACCCCACAGCCAGTCAAATTTTCAGGATATCCACCATGAATATGCATGAGATAATTTGCATATACTGAGTCTCCATAGTATGCAAATGTATTTCATGCATATTCATGGTGGATATCCTGAAAACCCCACTGGCTGTGGATTCCCCAGGACAGGTTTGGGAAGCCCTGTAGTAGGGTAAAACCAGGACAGGCTGAGTTTAGTTATCTGGTTACCCTAAGTCCAACTATTATCTTGCATACATAACAAATATGGTTCCCTAATAAAATGAGCAAAAGTCAACTGAGAGATTCTGAACTGGCACAGAAAATTTAATTTTGATTACAGTTTTGTTAGATCTCACCTAGAAAAGCAGAAAAAATCTAATACTTCAAGTTGATCTTGATCTCAACTAGTAACCTCCTAACCTCTTCTGTGTTTCATTTGTAATTTGAGAGCTCAAAATATTTGTGCAAAATGTTGATGCATTCTCATGATTTTGGACATTAAAATAACGATACTCTAATTTTAGAAGAAACAAATATATTTTAGAAGTTATTTTTTATATTTAAAAGAAAATTATAGACTGCATGATCCTGCATTCTCGGCGGTGAACAATAAAAACATATGTTCTGTCCCCAGCAGTGGGTACATTTTGGTATCTGTATATACATTGAAGTTTAACTGTGCCTAGTACAGTCTTTATTTGTAACCCATGATAAAAGCCTGTGAGCCCTGCCTTTAAGGGTAGTTTTCCTTTAAGAGAAACTCCCTCCCCCCCCCCCCTTCTCTCATTGGGAAGGGTCTGCATGCTCTCTCAATCTAACTTGAGTCTTCTAAAGTGCCTTATTGGCTCAAGGAACTGCCCTTCATGCCCCCCCCTGCGTCACATGAATCCTAGGCTTGCTGCCATTGGATCTCACCCTCTAGCCCCAGCTTGTTGGGATGTTTCCTGTAATCACTCTCCAGAACTGTTAGTCAGTCTCAACCATGCTGCCTAAAGGCTAGAAGTACCTGCAGCTCCTGAAATACAATTAGCTTTTTTATACTTTCCTCATTGCTTTCATCCTAAAGACTAATCAGCTTCAGAACCCCTTCCCTTCTCATCCTGAATCCCAAGAAACGCCATCTTCCTTCTCCTTCCTATCTCCAGCTACAAAGATCTCTGCTAGAAGCATATGCGTTTGGAATACGACAATTGTGATTAATGGAAAATTATCTGTGCAATAAATAATTTCAAACTTAAAAGATCTTTGCCTGATGACTGATTAAGTGGAGGAGTTAGCTGTCTGGATGAGGGAAATTCGTATATTTCTTATTGAGCCAGCACAACATATTTTAATGTTTAAATCTTTTTATTTAATTTTATTAATGACAAGTTCCAGCAGCAGGGTGTTCTTAACCACCACTGAGAGAATATTAGAAGAAATACAAACTTGTATAATTTAAACCCCTAGATCCCACACATTGTTCCCTTTCTCCTCCCTGTCATGCCAGGGTACATCTCTTTGGGAGCAAAGTACAAATACACAAAATAGCATAACAAGTTTAACTACATTAGGGGGTCATTTATCAAAGTGCTATATGGCGTTTTCGCATGCATTAAGGTATTTTTGCATGCAAAAATGCCTTTAACGCATGCAAAAGCACCATAATGCATGGTGCGATGCAAATGAGAAAAAGGGGAGGATATTGGGGTGGGATTTGTGGCCAAGGCTCACAGTTTTGTGAAGCTGTAGCTCCTGAAGAGCCAGCCTACCTATCAGAGCCCTCCTACAACCACAGGAGGAGGGAGAGTGAGAGAGAGAGAGAGAGAGAGAGAGACTAGCCATAATGCCCTCACACTAGATAGGTATTTATATCTCTATGGGAGGCCCACCTAGTAACTCAAAGTGAGGTTTAGGTATCAGTGTAGGGCTTGTGGACTCTCTACCTGGGTAACATTAAGCTAGGTTGAGAGAACATTGCACACATCTCATCTTTGGGTGAGTTTCCTCACTCCGAAGGTCATCAAATCTTCACAAGAGAGCACTGTTCTGTTTGTACGTCTCACTTTGAATGTCAAAGTGGTCCCTAACCCCTACACTAATACCTAAACCTCACCTTGAGTAGCTAGGTGGGCCTCCTATACTACTAGGAAGACCCCCAGTGGTTGTATGTAGGAAATACAACAATTCTGGCTTCTGGTACTTATCGCAAAGTGCGAAAAAGTTATTAAAATTTATGCTAAGATAGTGCTTTGCATAGGTATTAGCGCAAATTGCGATAAACTGCCTATTACCATAAAAACACTAGGGATGTGCAGAGCAAAATTTTATGTTCATATTTTTTATGTCCGAAAGGGGGTCCCACTTGCGGCCAATATGGACATAAAAAAAATCCAATGAGTTGGGTATATGTACATATGTGCAAAAAAAAAATTTAAACCCCCTCACCCTCCTTAATCCCCCCCCCAGACTTACCACAACTCCCTGGTGATCGAGCGAGGAGTGAGGACGTCATTTCTGCAATCCTTGGCGAGAAGCATGTGACGTCGGTGGCACGTCGAGTGACGCGGCGTCACGTGATTCCCGGCTCGTTCGCGCCGGACGGCTCGTTCGGCCCAAAAAGAACTTTTGGCCAGCTTGGGGGGGCCTCCTGACCCCCCCAAGCTGGCCAAAAGTTCTTTTTGGGCCGAACGAGCCGTCCGGCGCGAACTCGCCGGGAATCACGTGGCGCCGCGTCACTCAGACGCGACGTCACGTGATTCCCGGCAAGTTCGCGCCGGACGGCTCGTTCGGCCCAAAAAGAACTTTTGGCCAGCTTGAGGGGGTCAGGAGGCCCCCCCAAGCTGGCCAAAAGTTCTTTTTGGGCCGAATGAGCCGTCCGGCGCGAACTTGCCGGGAATCACGTGACGTCGGCGTCACGTGATTCCCGGCTCGTTCGCGCCGGACGGCTCGTTCGGCCCAAAAAGAACTTTTGGCCAGCTTGGGGGGGCCTCCTGACCCCCCCAAGCTGGCCAAAAGTTCTTTTTGGGCCGAACGTGCCATCCGGCGCGAACGAGCCGGGAATCACGTGACGCCGGCGTCACTCAACGTGCCGCCGACGTCACATGCTTCTCGCCAAGGATTGCAGAAATGGCGTCCTCACTCCTCGCTCCATCACCAGGGAGTTGTGGTAAGTCGGGGGGGGGGGGGGATTAAGGAGGGTGAGGGGGTTTATATTTTTATTTTGGCTCAACAATCGCGATTTCCCACATATCGAACATATCTATGTTCGATATGTGGGAAATCCGATCGTTTATGTCGAATCAATTTTTTAAGTAAAAAAAAAATATGAGTTGCGTTTTACTAATGCGGTCAATCCGAATGCACACCCCTAAAAAACACCCCTTTTCCTATTGCATGTGATATTTAGTGCATTTTGATAAATCCAGGCCTTAATTATTCATTTGAAAAATCATTCATAATCATACTGTGAGCTCTTTATATCAAATCATGAACAAACAATAAATAAAATACAAAGAACTAAGAATGACAGCAAATAACATGCTACACAACATCTATCAATTTTACTAGCAGTACCCACACCAAGTCCTGTTATTAAACTACTTAAAAATATATGCTGATATTCTGCCACAAAAGGCATAAGACTCAAATCAGCTACCTGCTAATTATTATTTCTAGCCTTACTTGTTTACATGTTTAATGTAGATTTCTACTTAATATCCTGATTCTTGAGAAAACAGGAGTCTTTTTAGATTGTGATAACTTGTTGGCTAACAAAAGATATGTAGTACAAAAACTATCAAGTTGTTACTGCTGAAGGGGCTCATCTGGTCTCAATGCTCAGGCACTATATCAACTTTTTTGTTGATCCACTAAAAGTACAACCTAGAAAAATTCCAGTTTTACATATGTTGAAGGTTTAAAATCTTAAAATTGAGTTTGGCTGCTGCTAAAGTCCTGTTTCTGTCTACCTTCCTTGATTTCTGTATCTTTTTGTCAAAGCTTCCATATCAAAATATTTGCCAATTTTTCTGTTTTTCTATCAATTCTTTTATATTTCTGTTGTGATTATTGGTCTTTGTTTCTCCCATTTTCTGGATGTGAGGTAGATATTTAAATATTCAGTACAGGAACCTCTGCTTTTCTTTTCTTTTATATGTTGGTTTGCCACTATATAACAGTTATTTGTGTTTCTGCCTATTCCAGTCTTATCTATTCCCCCATGACCTTGTATTGTTATACATCCACATCCCTCATACTTATATTTCTCTATGCTTCTTTTCCCCTTTCCCCATTTCTAGTTTTTCTTTCCTCCTGGTCATTTGTTCTCTGCATTCTCTCCTTTTTGTTTTTTTCTCTCTCACCCACCTGCCTTTTGCTTACTCACTTTTACACTTCCATCTTTAGATTTTGTCCTTTGTCTTAGTTCTCTCTTGCCCTCTAGCTCTGAAGAGATCTCTGTTCTCTGTTTTGCTTCATTTTATGTGTGATGTCCTTATTCAGACTCACCATGTAGGCGAACAAGCCTTTAATTTTTCTATTTTCTGTGTGACATATTGGGTTACATAAGGGATTCTGTGGCTAAGTATCTAAATTGGAGGAATACTCGGCAGACTGGATGGATCATTTTTGTCTTTATAGATAATAATTTGCTGTGTTAGTATGTAATACTCATGTTTCCAGTATGGGTATGCTAGCAGCATGAGGACGGCATGATTGCTGGGACAAACCTCATTAAGCAGATAGGAAGTCTATGAGTAAGTGCTGAAGATTCATGTGCCAAAGAATTGCGACTCATGATTGTACTTTGTAGAGCTTGGAGTCAGCAACTTACAGACGTTTTAAAGTTCTTCTACAAATTTCTCTTGCTTCCTGGAACAGGGCTAACTATGGCCTGGATTCATCATTCTTCGCAGAATGATGAATCCTGTGAAAACAGGGGGCAGGCCTGCGAAAGCCCGCAGCCTTCGCACCATGGCAGTACGCCGGCTGCTGGCTTTCGCACCGAATAGCGCCACCGTGAAAGGTGGTGCTATTCGGCGCACTACTGCCAACGATAATGTTAGTAACATTAACGCAGACAGTGAAGCCACCACCGTCCCCGCCCCTCCCCTCATTTGCATTATATCGCATGCGAAAAGGGCCTTTTCGCATGCGATATGGCCCTAACGCACGCGATAAAGCTTTAGAAAATACCCCCCTATATGACCCTGAATTCTGGGAAGATTTTATTTTATTGGACAGACTTTTAATCTCCAAAATGTTCCATGACTGCTTGCTCAGAGTTACAACTTAATTGTCATCCTTCCTTAAAGACTAAGGGGGAGATTTTATAACATGCGCACGTGGCGTACATGTGAGCACGCTACCCAGCGCATGCACATGTACACCCGGTTTTATAACATGTTATAAAATCCAGGGTCGGCGCATGCAAGGGGGTGCACAATTGTGCACATTGCGTGTGCCGAGCTTGCTCCGAGCCACACTGCCTTTCCCCGTTCCCTCCCAGGCCGCTCCGAAATCAGATCACCCCTTTTGTAAAGCCCCAGGACTTACCAGTGTCCTGGGGCTTTACGCACACCGCTGGGCCTTTTTAAAATAGGCCTGGCATGTGTAAGACCGGTTACGTGCATAACCTTTTGAAAATCTGGCCCTAAGAATTTAAATTCTGCAGTCTTTCCTATTCAAACTGATCCAGAGACTCCAGCACAGAAATCATCAGCATTTATACATGACCAACTGGCCACTACAGCTCATAGTTTTTATAAAGTACAATTTTTGTCCTTACTTACATCTTACTTGCAGAGTATTTCCCAGAACTGCCAACCAACTTTACGTCATAGTTGAAACATTGATCCAATTCTACTTTTTTTTTTCTCTTTCCTAGAAATCTTGGAGAAGGGAGCTTAAATAAGGCAAAACTGGGTCAATGTGTCATTGACTTGGAGTCAGTTGGCTGCTCTCTACCCCATGTCTATTTACTTTATTTTTTTTTATTTATATTCCAATTTTCAGCTACTTCAAAGTGGATTACATACAGGAAATAAATGGGTACAATGAAGATAATGTATTAAAATAAAGGATTAAGGTACATCACTGAGGAACTTGACAGAAAAATATGTTTGTTTTCATATGATACTAAAATTTGTAACAGTAGACATGCTGGAAGGGAGTATAAGCAACTTGAAAAAAATGAAAGTAGTATCAATGTTATAAACAATGAGCTCCAATAGGAAAAATTACAAAAATCACATATTTGGAATACAAAAATCCATTAGCCATGTGTAGCCCCTTCTTCTTCTGTCCTTTCTAGAAGGGATGAGTTAGAGGATTCATTCCTAATGCGGGATGGGAGAAAATAAATAATTGTTTTTTCACAGAGAATACAGGCTATCAATGTTCAAACAAACTCCATACAGCAAGCAAGGTTCCAAAAGAAAGACTTCATGGAAAATAAATTTCTGTGCCCTGTATAGGTCATTGGTGAGGCATCACCTGGAGTACTGAGTTCAGTTCTACAGCCAGCATCTGAGAATGGATAAAGACAGGGCAGAAGCAGTCCAGAGAAAGGCAACAAAAATGGTAGGGGTGTGCATTCGTTTCCAACGTATTGGTAATCTCAGAATCTGCAACGTATAGGGCCATATTCGTTGTATTCATGGGGAAGCGAAACGTATCGCGATTCCCCACGAATACAACAAATCTTCACTGAATTATTTGGCCATCTAAAGGAGCAAATTTAAACAAAATCCCCAGCCTCCTGACCCCCCCTAGACTTACCAAAACTCCCTGGTGGTCCAGCGGGGGGTCCAGGAGCCATCTCCTGCACTCACGCCATGGGCTGCCGGTATTCAAAATGGCACCGATAATCTTTGACCTTACTATGTCAAAGGGGCTACCGGTGCCATTGGTCAGCCCCTGTCACATGGTAGGAGCAATGGATGGCTGGCTCCATCTTATGGGGGTCAGAAGGGTCCCCCAAGACTTGCCAAAAGTCCCTGGTGGTCCAGCGGGGGTCTGGGAGCGACCTCCTGCACTCGGGCCGTTGGCTGCCAGTATTCAAAATGGCGCCGATAGCCTTTGCCCTCACTATGTCACAGGGGCCAATCAATGGCACCGGTATGAGAGATAGTAAGGTCAAAGGCTATCGGCGCTATTTTGAATACCGGCAGCCAACAGTGTGAATGCAGGAGATGGCTCCCGGACCCCCCGCTGGACCACCATGGAGTTTTGGTAAGTCTTGGGGGGGTCAGGAGGGTGGGGGGTTGTAGTTAATTCAATTTTAGCTGGGAAACGAATAAGAATTCATGCATGAACATATCAGGAGCCCCCCTTGCCAAATGCAATGTATCTGCCCCCCGACGAATACGAATTACGAATGCAATGTATGCCGTCCCTCTGCACATCCCTACAAAATGGTTGGGGGTACGCAGAGAAATACATTTATCTATTTTTTTATTTACTGTATTTAAAAGATTTATATCCCATTTACTCTAAAATGTATGACAGGATACACTGTAACAGTTAAAATCATACAATACATACAATCATACAAGGCTGGAGGACCTAAACATGTATAACCTGGAGGAAGAGGAGAGACAGGGGAATACATTTACTTTTATTTTATCTTATTTTCTGCATATTCCATAATAATCAATTTATTGCAGATATAGATTTTGAATTACCTAAAAAGTATAAATGATGCACATTAATTAAACCTTTTTTGATGGAAAGGAAACTAGAGAACTAGGGGTCATGAGATGACATTCCTATGGGACAGACCCAGGACCAACTTCAGGAATTATTTTTTCACAAAAAAAGGTGATGGATGCATGGAATGTTCACCAAGAAGAGATGGTAAAGACAAGAATATTCATGGAATTCAAAATGGCATGGGATAAAAGATGGAAATGAAGAAATGGAGAAACCTATGGGAACTTTAGTTGGAACATTTCTGAATGGAGGTAACCTCCACTGAGTGGCAGTTACAACCCTTAACAACTTTCTGGGCAGACTGAATAGATTATTGGGATATTTATCTGTTGTCTTGTATTACGTTAATATATTTTCAACTGAAATAACCTCACAAATGATAGATTTAGATGGAGAAGAATCTAAATATTCCCATTATTTAATCCACAGGACTTCTAATGGTCATATACTAGCTTCAAACTCCTCCAAAGAGTAAGGATACATATACTGTATACTTCATTCAAGACTAATTGGTCCAAGACTTATACTTTCTAGGAATGTGCATTCATTTAAAATGAAAGTACAAAATGCAACAAATAAGGAAAATGTGTTTCATTCAGGGGATCCTGAACAAAATTGGGGGCCCCTCCAAATGAAATGGACCTCATTTGTTTGTTTTGTTTTAAACAAATGCATCGGGCCTAGGTCTAGGCCCAAAGTGGGGCCTCGCCTACAGCATAGGCCGAGGCTCAAAGCAAGGACCATGTCTAGGTCTGAGCACAATGCCAGGGTTTCAGTGGAGGCCCAAAGTTGGGGCCTCAGCCGAGACCCCCAAAAATAAAAAAACCCCCAAAAAACAAAACCTTACCTGATCCATCAGGTATCCATTGAAGGCCTGGTCCCAATGCCGGGGTCTCAGCCTGGGCCCAGACCCAATGTTACACCTGAAAGCTGAGTCCTGACTCCTGGGCCTAGGACTGGACCCATGCTGTCCAATTGCTGTACATCAAAATGGCACCGTCTGCTGGGTGAATGCACCGGAATTAATTAACACCAGCGTGACCCCAGTTGACGCTGTCATTGTGCTTTGGAGCAAAGAAAGAAAAGGATGCATCAAGAAGAGCTCCCAGGCCTGGGCTCCAAGGTCTGGGCCTGATCCTGGGCCAAGGCCCAGGCATCAAGACCTGGTCTCCTGGCTGAGGCCCCCGCTTCAGGCCTAGGTCCAAGTCTAGGCCTTGGCATTGGAACCCAGCCTCCGGGTTGGGTCGCAGGGTCAGGCCTAGGTCTGGCCAAAGTTCAGGCGTTTGACCCAGCCTCTGCTCCGTGATGCGGTGTCGGGCCTAGGTCTGGGCTAAGGTCTAGGCCAAGGTCCAGTCATTGGACCTTGTGTAGGCTGAGTCTGCGGTGATCTGCTACAGCCTTGGCCTATGCAAGTCCGAGGCTTTGGCCTAGTCTGAGCTGGCAGATCCCCACTGGATCAGGTAAGTGGAGTTCAAGGGGGATCATAGCCCCAGCATTTTACCAGGAGAGTGGGAAGGAGGACTCATTTTTGTTTTTTGGCCATTTTGTTGTTGGTTTTTTTTTAAATCGCTTGATTCCTTTTTTTTCACATAAATGAAACAAATTAAGCAATCCACAAACTGAAATTTATGGGGAAAGATCCTCCTGAAAACAACCCGAAAAACAAAAACATTTTTTTTTCCCTGCACATCCTTAATACCTTCCAGACTCAGGGAATGTTGTTTCCTAGTTTCCTTAGTAGACTGTTTTCATCTTCAAAGAATCAAAGAAGAAGATGTCAATGCCTCGAACAGCCTACTATCTGAGATGATGGAGGCAAACACTGTATCAGAATTTGGACTGAGGTAGGAGAAGGGCTGAGAGGTTGAGTAAAGAACATGGAGGGAGGAGGAGGGGCTGGAGTTTCAGCATGGGAATGAGGCTACCCAAAGTGGTACAGAATCATAAATTAGACTGGGCAGTCTAGATACCCTAAATGGTTACCTGCTGTTTTGTCAGACTTCCAGCATTGGAACAAATTCCACTAATACTTTTTATCTGCAAAATCGGCATTCATTTTCAAAGAGTACGCAAGCACTTTCATTTTTAAACTTGCTGCAGGAGCAAAGTAACTGCAGACATGTGCAGGTATTTGTTTTCATGGAAAATAACTCGGGCAGGGCTCAAAATGCAATCGATGCATGCTATTTTCCTCTGGTGACCTAATATATTCCTGCTAATGCCCCCTCTAAATTAGGCTTAAAATACACACATGCTACTACTTTTTACTGTAATGAGGGAGGACAATTTTTAGATAGCCAATTTAAGTGCATAAATCACTAACTTCGTTAAAGACTGAAACTTGTCCTGTTAGTGCAATGTCAAGCAAATAAGCAGGTGGGGGGAGGGGAAGAAGTCACAAAATATTTCGAGCTACAACACATACTACAACTACACTATATTAATGCATACTACCACAATTTAAATTACGTTACTTTTTATATGCATCTATTATTAGTTTGTGTGGATTCAAGCAAGATCAATATTGACATACAAACTGAATTGGAATTTCAGCAGATGGTGTTTGTGTAACTTCAGAAGTTCAGTTAATATTATCTAGCATGGGTGATTGCTTCACATTAACACAGCCATGCTGAAAAGCTTTCCAAAAACAGTAAGATATTCCATTGCCAAAGCTAAATTCCTCGGGCATGTTCTGATTATATTTAAACTTAAAAGAACAACATGCACATAGTTTAGAAGGAAAGAAGTATAATTTTGCATAAGTGATGGCAGTAAAGTAAACATCTGTTGGTTTCATCTAATACTCATTTGGTGAAATCTTGTACTGAAACTGGAAATCCTAATATCTTATCTAATCATATTTTTAAGGGCCGTATTGTTCGTCAGTGATGTACTATTGATATGTTACTTTTTTAATGGTGTCTAGCAATTTTTTTGGGTGCAGTTTGAGTCTAAGTTTTCCTTTCACAAATCAAAATTTAGCCTTGCTAAAATATATGTAAGACAGTTATGGCTAGATCATTAGGAAGAGATGTAGCAGTTCAGTTTTGTTTTTCCATTCTTATTTCAATTGTAGTATTTTTTCATCATAGAAACCTTTGGAAACAAATGATTAAAAATCAAGACTGACTCACTTTTTCCTGTTGATCCAAAATTGGATGGTGGTCGAGCTGTAGGGAAGACGGACCACACAATCTGAGGATGCATAGGGACTCAGATTCACTGTCAGACCTTCAGTACCTAGCACTAAATTGTGTACAGTATACCCAAAACAACTAAACCTCTCCATACTTGCAGTTTCCTACCTTATTGCCATGATTCAGGATCTCCACTACATTTTCACTTCTCTTCTCCTTACATACTCCATTCTCCATTTACTCTTTTAATCACCCTGGCTTGGACTCTTGGATATTGTAATACTATTTGTGTGCCTTTTCTTAGTTTAATTTAATCAAAAAGTCATGACAATTAAACTTCCATATTTTAGTAACACAATATGAACTACGCAATTATACACCATACAAATTATGTATGGAAAAGCTCTTGCTCTCCCCATGGCTTATTAATTTTACACGTTCTTTCCTTCCTGATGCCTTTCAGGTTTTGTTTACTTTTTGATTTTGTTGTTTACTCATTATCACCTGCAGGGCACACTGAGGAGATCAAATGCTCAGCACAGTTCCCCTTTTTTTTATCTGTGTAAGAAAAACACTGAGACAGAATCTAAGAATATGAAGCTTCACCCTCTTTTGCCTCCAGGAAGCTTTGCTTCCGTCTTCTCAGTTGTCAGGAGCTCTTTGATCTTGGCTCATAGTTCTCTGGCTTCAAGGGTGGGTTTTTTTCTACACTTTGTTTATTGCTGCATTATTTTAAGAATTTTGCCACTGTGTTCTTTTATTATTGATATTATTAATACACAAAGGATCATTACAAGAAGCAAAAAAGCAAAGATAAATAACACTACAGAATACACATTATAATGTGACCCCAAAAGATGCCAAACCAGGCTATAAACAATGTATCAAATAGGTTCAGCCTCCGTGGTAAACATAAGGAGGTACTAAGAAGGTGAACAGGAACAGTAAACAAGAGCCCTGCTAAGGTGGTCCCCTAAACTACAAATTACAAGAATAAGGAAATGCAAATTCCTAACATATAAATGCAGCAAAAAATATATATATATATTTATTTATGTATTTATTTATTTATTTAAGGTTTTATATACCGGCATTAGTGTGCAAACATCATGTCGGTTTACATTGGAACTAAGAAAGGACGGAAAGGAAATACAATGAACAGGGGTGAAGGGAAGGGACATAGCAAAGGCTGTAGAGGAGATAAGGCAAAGATGCAGAAAAACAGTACACGGTAAAACTGTAAAACGGTAGTGAACTATGTACAGAATGGAGTAAAAATATATACACTAGATACAGGGCCAAAGATCAAATGCTTGTATCAGGGGGACTTGGGGGGGGGGGGCAGGTATATCTATATCTATATCTATAGTTATAGATATAGATAAATATAAATAAGAGAAATAACTGATCAACAAGGGGCTGCAAATGCCCCAGAGGCTTTACCTCCTCTCCTTATATATCATTTCCATAAACATCCAAATAAGAGTTCCTTACTTGCGGTGTCAAATGTGCCATGGCATATATGTTACAGATTCTGGAGCCACAAGGAGAGCTTTGAAGGGGAATTCCATTGTAAAGCAATGAGGCACCTCATGGCTACTAACATGGGACTCACTAAAGAAGGGTGATTAGCTGCATCAAGAGTAAGTCTTAAAATTGTGTCCTAGCAGTATTAGTGTAGGATCTAAGGGGAGTTTCACCTTAGTAATACAATAAATCCAAGTTAGTATTTCAGACAAAAATAAGGATAGAGTGGGACAAGGCCAGAAATCATGGCAAAAAAAATGCCCTGATCTCCACCCTCTCTGCAGCACAGAGGGTCCTTCTTACAATGCATTTTATAAAGCTTCACTGGCATAAAATTCCACCGCTAAATTTTAAACCCATGCTCCTGAATAGATATATAAATCAAGTCCCCTTTATTCATCCTAAGAAAAACATCTGTCCATCCTTCCTTGCTCATCTTAATACCAAGGTATTTTTCCCCAAGCACTCACAATCATATCCAGAGAGTGAGCTTCCCTACCCATTAGCATCATAAAAATGATAATAATCAAACTTTTATTATCCGGAGAATTCAAAATTAACTTTTCAGACTCTGCAAAGTCCTCTGCCGCATGAAGATTTCACTGGCTCCTGATTAGCCCACCCTTTAAGCTGCAAATATTGGAATATGGGGGTATTTGCAAAGCGAAACCTCTCTAGAGATCCTCCATTGAAAAAAAAAAAACCCCCAAGAATCACCACTAAAACGTTGGCCTACCCTTTGCAGGCTGCTGGCACGCCATAGTGAGAAGTCAGCCCTAGTTAAGTGAACAGGGAAGCCCGGGTTCTTCCAAAGGGATGAGAGAGGAGAAGGAAACGTTGTGAGCTTCATGGCAGCAAAGATCTAATAAACAGCAAGGTAAGCGATCCAGAAGTGGATGCCACAAAGAAGTCTTTTTCAATTCTTTATTGGTGGGCAGCTTTTAACAAATTCCAAGCATCTCAACCAATAAAGAATTGAAAAAGACTTCTTTGTGGCATCCACTTTTTTGTTGTTTCCTTACAGCAAAGATCTAACACCACACTGTCAAGACCGATGAAAGAAAGGGATGAGAGACCAGAATGTGCTTTCTCAAAGATGGGGAAGACCACAGATGTATAGCAAAATGGTCGTTCCTAGCTACTCGCTTTCCCCAGGAATCCAGTGTTTATCTGCAAATGTATTCGCCCAGAGCACAACACTTTTCGGCAGGATTACCTTATAATAGATCAAAAATCAGGAAATCCCATACCGCTCTTACCCTGAAAAAGGAGTTAATACTTTGAACTGCACTCTAGGCTTCCAACCCTGCCAAACAAAATCAGAGATCAATTTTTGGAGTCTCTTCAAAAAGCTGGGCAGAAATCTGAGATCATGCAGCCCGTGCTGCTGCTGTTGCTCTGTACAGTTTCGAACAGTGCCAGTAGGTTGGCAGAAGGGAAGACTGAGTGATTTGGCCTTGTTATATTAACTTTCCCAAGTATCCCCATCTGGCAAGAGTTTACTGCTCCAATGCGGAAGACCAGGAGATAGACTCCAAAAGGAGATTTCCAGAGGTGAGAGATTTGACAGGTTTGCCTTGTTCTAGGTTTAAACTCTCTTTTCAGGCAATCACCTCTCTGAAACTACCCCCATTTAGCCAGTGCCTCTCCAGCAGTATTTCCCCTCTTAACCTCTTCTTCGCAAATCTCTCTAACAACTACCCCCCCCCCTTCAGCTGTTCACCCCTTCAACTTCCACCTGCCAATCCTTCCTTGTAACCAGCCCCCAGCAGATCCCTTTTTCCAAACTCACTTCTCTGGCCAATTCTCTCTTATCAAGTACCTCCACCCACCAAGTTACCCTACCCTCTCCAGCTGGTTTCGTTCTTTCTTAGGGATGTGAATCGTTTTTGAACGATTAAAATTATCGTCAGATAATTTTAAAATCATCCAAAATTGTTAGAGTGCACGATACAATACAAATGCCCCAGATTTATTGTCAGGGGCATTTGTATTGTATCATTAAATAGGGCGCGGGAAAACCGGCACACCAAAAAAACCCTAAAACCCACCCCGAACCTTTAAAACAAATCCCCCACCCTCCCAAACCCCCCCCAAAATGTTTTAAATTACCTGGGGTCCAGTGGGGGGTCCCGACGCGATCTCCAGCTCTCTGGCCACGGCTGCGTTGAGAAATGGCGCCGGTGGCCCGTTGCCCTTATCATGTGACAGGGCAAAGGTAGCGCCGGCGCCATTTTGGTTCCTGGCTCCTGACGTCACGCGTGCAGGAGATCGCCCCCGGACCCCCGCTGGACCCCCAGGGACTTTTGGCCAGCTTGGGGGGGGCCTCCTGACCCCCTCAAGACTTGCCAAAAGTCCAGCGGGGGTCCAGGAGCGACCCTCCTGCACGCGGGCCGTATTGCCAATCTTCAAAATGGTGCCGGCGCTACCTTTGCCCTCACTATATCATACGGGCGACGGCACTACCTTTGCCCTGTCACATGATAAGGGCAAAGGGCCACCGGCGCCATTTCTCTTAACGCAGTCGTGGCCAGAGAGAGGGAGATCGCGTCAGGACTCCCCCACTGGACCCCAGGTAATTTAAAACATTTTGGGGGGGTTCGGGAGGGTGGGGGATTTGTTTTAAAGATTCGGGGTGGGTTTTAGGGTTTTTTTGGTGTGCCAGTTTTCCCGCCCTCCCCCGATTTACGATTTTTAACGATTTAAAAAAAAAAAAAAAACACGACGATCAGATTTCCCTCCCCCCCCCAGCCAAAATCGATCGTTAAGATGATCGATCACACGATTCACACCCCTATTCTTTCTCAAATCCACCTTGCTGTTCTACTCCTTTCAAACTCACCCACCCCATCTCTCAACTGTAAACTGTGGCTCTGTGAGCTAATTTTTTTTTTTACAACTCATAGCTACAGCTGAGTGCATTTCCCCTTTAAAAGGGGAACCTCAAAAAATAGAATCAGATTTCTCTTGCGACCACATTTGAAGCATGGGCCGATGGGCTCTGTCCCTCTCCTTGTCTCCTGAGAGCTGCTGATGTAATTTCCTGTGCTAAATCGGGTGGCTGGTCTCCTCTCCTAGCTTCCAGGGAAGGGGAGGTGCTGAATGTGTTGTCATTTCCTTCGCTGGGCCATTTGCTCGTTTCCTCCCCTCTCCTCTGCTTGGGCAGGCTGTTGACAATTTCTTAGCAAAGCCGATCTCTTTCTTCTACTCCCATGGGCTGGGATGCTGTACAAGTGAACAGGGAAAATGATGCTGTGATGACAGATTTGTAAGCATGAGCACAGCTTACAGGAAACAGTAGAAGTCAGGAGTGGTAAAACAACACAGAAAGGAAATCAGTGTCAGAGTATGAATGCTGAACATTGAAAACTGGTGGCAATAGCACTTCTTGGAGTCGGGTTGTTTGGGAATGCAGCCCAAAGCGGGTGGTAAACTCCACCTAAGGTTAAATACCGGCACGAGACCGATAGTCAACAAGTACCGTAAGGGAAAGTTGAAAAGAACTTTGAAGAGAGAGTTCAAGAGGGCGTGAATTGTAATTGGAAATTGGGAGTATGTGAATATATGTATTAAATGTATTAGATTTGTATTAACAATATAGGAAATTGTAATTGGAAATTGGGGGAGGGAATGTATTTTAAGTTATCCCGTATAGGGATGGGTTGTATGAATGTGTGAGTGAATGAGATATTTTTAGGGGGATATACTCAAGTGATAATGTATTTGGGTGATTATGCACACATAGTAAGGGTCTAGAGCAGTGGTTCTCAACCCTGTCCTGGGGACCTCCCCAGCCAGTCGGGTTTTCAGGATATCCACAATGAATATGCATGAGAGAAAATTTGCATACACTGCCTCCATAACATGCAAATTTTCTCTCATGCATATTCATTGTGGATATCCTGAAAACCCGACTGGCTGGGGGGGTCCCCAGGACAGGGTTGAGAACCACTGGTCTAGAGTGTCAGAGGATACAATGTTTGAGAAATTTAATTTTTAATGATGTTTTATGAAGTGATATGTTATTAAATAATTTATATGTAGCAAAAGTGACATTATCTATGAACAAAAGATAAATAGGATCCCTTATTTAGTTGTGATTACTATGGCAATAGCACATGGCCACAGGAGCAAAAGAGTTGGTGAAGCAGAAGAAAGTGAGCCAATGTGTTGTATTGCACCATCATGACTATAGAAACCAGTGCTTACATTCAGTTGAAGCTGTCCAGAGCTGAACTCTGGAAAGTATTTTGAAATAATGAAAGTATTTTAAATAAGCATTTGCAAACTTGGAATGTAACTTTCAAACCGGCACGCGGGCACTCTTTGATGCATGTGCATTGGCGCGCAAAAAGATACACGTCCATTTTATAACTTACACATGTATATGTGTGCAAGTGCACTCAGTTTTAAGTGGGCATGTGAATCCCACTTCTGCACATAATTGTAACTTAATGTCTGGAGAAGATAACCTTAAATCAAGAGGCATAGGCAAAGACCCCCAACTATAAAATTGTTTATTGCAACATTCAAGATCAAATTATTCTCCCTGAACCAGGAACCTACATGTTCCATACAATCTCTAAAAGTAACCTCAGGAAATTCCCCAGCCATATCCCTTGGCAAATAAAATTGCACATCATCAGCATAGACGCTACAAATTACAGGCAAGGCAAATAATTCTAAGACTAGTGGCTGCAAAAATATATTATAAAGTGATTCATCAAGTAAATAAACTAAACTAAATTCTTTTCAGAAGCAGAGCATGAACATACTCCATAAAATACATGCAAGGGGAGGGTCGAATAATGCAAAATCGTGCGATGACTAGATCGGGGCCTTCCCAGTTCCCTCCCAGTCCACTCCAATTAAGGAGCAGAATGGGAGGGAACGTTCCTACCCCCTACCCCAACTTCCCTTCCCCTTTCCTCCCCACCCTCTAAAACCCTTTTTTTTTCTACCTTTTATTTCACAAGTTACTTCAGGGCTTCACCTGAAGTAACTTGCGTACACTGGCAGCCGGCCGATGCGCAAGGCTCCAGGACAGTGAGGAATGGTGCTGTCCTGGGCCGCCCCACTCCTCTCCCCTGTCCACCCCCTTTTAAGGCCCTGGCACTTACTCACATCCTGGGTTTATGTTCGTGGCCGGGCCCATTTGAAAATGGGTCCGGCGCGCATAAGGCCTAGCCACGCCTGTAAATCCCGGGATTTACA
This sequence comes from Rhinatrema bivittatum, assembly GCF_901001135.1. Classification (NCBI taxonomy): domain Eukaryota; kingdom Metazoa; phylum Chordata; class Amphibia; order Gymnophiona; family Rhinatrematidae; genus Rhinatrema; species Rhinatrema bivittatum. Next base: position 285,727,479 of record NC_042616.1, on the reverse strand, counting down.
CGCGCCGGGGTTTTAAAATCCGGTCGATTATGAGCATAAAATATATCGATGTATGTTTATAAAATGGGTAGAAAAAGTATGCATGTTCCTTCATAACAAAGTTACATGTACACTGAAACATACATGCACATTTTCAGAGCAGAAAGCCATGGATTTTTAAACTATGCAGCTTGCGCCATGCAGTTTTCAAAATACTGGCATAAATCTTTGCGTGCCCACTTGGGCATGCAAATTGTGTGCCAGGGACAGTTTTGAAAGTTGGGCTTTACATCACTAAGTTACAGATAACCTAACCTTATCTGTTAATTAATGTACAAAACTAGTACAAGTATATGCTAATTAGTAACTAATTAATATAGCATACAATAATGCAGAGAACATACAAACTTAAGCTAATTATTAAAAGGAACATCATCAAGGTCTCAGAAGCTAAGGGGCTTTCCATCATTCATCGAAATGTCACCGTGACCAGGGAACGATTCAAAAGCTGAGTCAAATTGTTTATGTTTTCACAGAAGGTCGGGCCTAGAGCATTCAGTTTGTTCAGGCTAATACTTCTAGGTCTATTCCTCACTCAGTTATAATTCTGTTAACACTCTCACTTCCTTGAGGTTATGTGCACAGGCTAGCACGCCATTTATAAACATGAAACCTAGCTCTGTAAAAACAGTTCCATTAAATATGCATAATGATGTCCACAGTAGCATAATACTTCTTGTTGGTACAGATACTGCAGATCTGAATGACATGCTTATCAGGTGGATGGAACGCTATTCTTAATTAAGTGCATATTAATTTTTATTAGACTATAGAAACAATTTCCATGGGTAATTTTTTAGTTAATCTGAGAAGAGATAATGAGCAAAGAATAACCTTGTAGTCCTATCCATAAATAATATTTTCTATCATTGTGCAATCTTTATTATAAATATTTCATCTTGAATTAATGCAATATATATTGCCAATTAAAAAAAAGCAATAAATATATACAGTAAATGCCATTCATTCAATTTATGGCCATTATGTTTTACCTCTAATTCAGATACTATACTGTTTGGTTTAGATTGCTTGGTAGCTTCATATGGTTTGGCATAATGTTGCTCAATAAACCAGAAAAGCCGTTGTATCCCACAAAAGCATACCAAAGAAACAAGAAGGGAACAATTACAATTTCCATGGAAACCAGCTTACTCTCCCATGTAAAACTGTAAAGAAGGTATCAACAAGCCAAGCGGTGTGCCCTACAGAAAATGGGCCACCTGGACTGTTCAATCTTCCACCTTCAAGGGCAAAGAACCTTCAAAGTTCTCTTTTTTTTATGGCATTTTTCTTTGCAAATAACATTTTTTTATAAAGATGAGTATTCTCAAATCAATATCACTACGATGACAACCGGTCTCAAATCAATATCCAGTCTTAGCCCAACTCGATCGAGTTTCACAGTGAGCTTCCTTCAGGGGCTGATTTGCGCATATCACAAGAAGAAGAATGTGACCACTGTCAATCTTTAAACGGACAATTATTGCATCTTGGACCCTCCATTTTGAGGGGGAAGGAAAGCCACAACTTGGATGATCTTCAGGTGCTCTTCCCAGTGTCTCCAGCAGCGGGGCAGCCACATGCAGTGGCACCACACCACCGGTTCTCACCTTTGCTAACCTTGCTTGAAGGAGCTGGCGGGCTGGATAGTGGTGGTTACTGAGTGGGGTTTCATTTTGCAGTCCTATGCGGCAGCAATATTCCTGTACTGCTTGTTATAAGGTTAGTTTATGTAAGAAGATGAAATGTAAAATGCTTGTACAAAATAGCTCCAAAAATTGTAGTGCAAATGCTATTTATTTAAGCTGCAGTGTAATATAAATTAATAAATTACAGCCTGCTGCTAAGGCTCAGATAGAAAGCAGGTGATGGCTGTTGGAATAGACTCGGCATCAGAATGAATATTAGATTATTTTCCAGCACATTAGAGATCCATACTAATTAGCAAAAGTGGTAAAAGAAACATTTTTTACTTTACAGGAAAATTCTCCTACAAGTTCTAATTCCATATATATTTTTTTCAATGTAGAAACATTTTGCCCTTTGCAGTGCATTTGCCAATCCCGCCTAATTTTTCTTTTAAAAGTCAGAAAACTGAAACTTGGTGCCTTTCCCTGCAGAAATTCTCCCATTAAAGCCTATGAGAAATACTTCTGCAGCCTTTGTCGACCATTTACAAAAATTTTAAGAAAATAAAGATTTTACTTTTCACACATTCTTACAGTCAATTCCATAACATCAATAGCCAACAGAGTGAATTTTCAAAGGAGCTATATGCATAAAAGGAAAAATTTTCAAAATAAATTGTTTTGAAAATTACTTCCAATGAGTGTTTCTAGTTTCTACTGAGATGAAGACTGTACCAGACACTTTAAATAAAGTATAATACTAAATATATGTTTTCCAAACCACATATACAATATTTTGGTTGCCCAAAACAACTACCATACTTCCATATAGGATGTCGGGTATCATAATTTTTCCTTACCAGTTTTATCTCATCATAGGGAGGATAATTTTAAACAGTTGCACATATGTATGTGAGCGTGCAGAAATCTACTCCTGTATTTTATAACTTATCGCCTGAATTTTAAAAGCCCAGCGCACCTAAAAACTGGGGGGATATTTGCGTGGCTGAGCCTTGCACATGCCGAGTGCATTTAAAAAATGGCCCAGCCATGCGAGTATCTCCCGATATGTGCAGAAGTGCCGGGCTCGATCAAAGAGGGAAGCCAGGGATGGGGTCTGGATGGGGAGGGGCAGGGCAGAATGGAGGCTGGCTGAGACAGCGACCATTAGGCCCTGTCCCGGGGAAGCGCACACTGCCAACCAGTCAGCTCACAGAACTTACTTCATCTATTCAGCTGAAGTAAGTTCTGAAATTTAAAAAAAAGGTAGGGAAAGGGGTTTTAGGGGTCAGGGAGGAGAGGGGAAAAGGGAGGCAGAGTAGGAAGGGGAATAGGGAAGTTCCCTCCCAGTCTACTCCTTAATTGGAGCGGACTGAGAGAGAAATGGGAAAGGCCTATCTGCGTCGCCGCGTGTATTTTTTTTAAATCCCCCCCTTGCAAGCATTAGATGACACTGCCCACACATGCTCGCACTAATACTAAAATCGGCCGCGCATGTGCACACAGGAATCATATTTTAAAACATTCGTGCGGCAATGCACACATGTTATAAAATAGTTGCGTCCATGTATGCGCGCACATGGTCGCCTGTGCGCAGTTTTGAAAAATGACCCCCCTGTGTATATGATGTGCACGAGTTATAAGATACACAGAAATGTACCCAGCAACCTGCATGTGTATATAAAAAAAACATGTAAATACATATTGGGGTGGATTTTAAAGCCCTATGTGCGTAAATTCTGGCATTTATGCGTGTGGCTGGGTCTTGCACGTGCCGGGCAAATTTTTGAAGAGGCCCGGCCATGCGAGTATATGCCAATATGCGCACAACTGCTGGGCCTCTTCAAAGGGGCGGGCCGGGGAGTGTGCCGTTGTGAGCTGAAGTAAGTCATGCAACCAAAAAAAATAAAAAAGTTAGGTAGGGTTTAGGGGATGGGGAGGAGAGGGGAGGAGAGGGGAAGGGGAAGGAAGGTTATGGTAGAGGGTTAGGGAAGTTCCTTCCCAGTCCTCTCCTTAATTGGAGCAGACTGGGAGAGAGTTGGGGAAGGCCCAAATGCATCGCCTTGCAGAAATTGCAAAAGTCCCCTCCCCTCGCGCATACCGCCTGCACATACGTGAGCAGATTATAAAATCCAGTGCACATATGTGCGCAGCCCATGGATTTTCTAACATGAGCGCACCAGTGCGCGCATGTTAGAAAATCGGCACATCCATGTTGCATGCCGGGAAGCTCACACTAATGGATGCATGCGCACATTTGAAAATCTACCCCATTGCCTTTATCTGGATAAGGTCTGACTTATCTAGCTAAGTACCGGCTTTGTGTCTACTTAGCCAGATAAGTATTAAAAGCATAGTATACTTATCTAGGTAAGTCAGATAGCCAAATAAGTCTTAAATAGAGCTACTTATAAGTAGCTCTATCTTCCTTAGCCAGATAAGTAGCACTTTTAAGACTTATCCAGCTAAGTAGTGGCAGAACTTATCCAGATAAATGGGGCACAACTATTATACCTGAGTATTTTTAATTCCTATTTTAAAAATATATGCGTGGAGATTTTATCTGTATAATCTACTTGCATTTATTCCCCATAAGTCGGCATTTGTGTGTGTAAATTGGGAGATTTTCTATCATGTGCATGGCAATGAAATTACCGGTGTTACCAGTTAGTTACCAACGTGTCACTCCATCTGCAGGTCATCAAGATCCTCCTTGCTCTTCAGCCTCAACTCCTCCCATTTCACCCAAACTCCCTACCTAGTGAGTATTTAACTTTTAAAATGTTTATGATTACTTACTCCAGATAAAGGGCAGATGTCACTATGCCAAATCTCTTATAAAATAGCAGCTTCCATGTGGAAATATTGGCCCCACCTGAGACCACTCTGTTTTTTGCATAACTATATTTCCTCACATACACTTGCTTACGTGTGTATGTTTTAGATTTTTAAAATAGCATATAAGTGGGTATATGCCATTTACACACGTATTTGCTGATTGTTAGGCATGCAACTTTTAAAAATTCAGCTTTTATTGTTTAAACAGATATTGCACACTGAACCTTATTTTCAGCCATAAATGCCCATAAACTGCCCTTATTTCCTGTACCCAAACTATCTTGTTTTAGCATAGTTAACTTTTAATTTGTGCCACCTTATTTATTTTATTTAAAATTTTATTGTATTCTGCTTATATAAGGAGCATTCTAAGCAGATCATATTATATGCATAAACAACAATAGAACAATAAACAGCAATAAAATAATAAACAATGACAAAACTAACAAAATAGACAATAAAACATTAAAATCAGCAATTAAAACAAATAAAAAATGTTCCATAACAAACTCAAGAAAATGCCAACTGAAACATATGCCTTTAACTGTTTCCCAAAAAGTTTATATTCTACTGTGTCACAAAGCTCCTGAGGCAAATCATTCTTTAAAACAGGTCCTCTCACTGAAAAGGATCTTTAACGGATGGAACACAAACAGCTTATGTTTTGTACACCACAGAGACTGCGATGGAACATACTAAGTAAGATAATCTACCAGATAGGATGGACTCTCACCCCAAAGAGCTTTCTGAACCAAAGTAATCATCTTAAAATTTAAATGCTGTGCTACCTGCAACCAGTGCAATTGCTGCAAACCAGGCATGATATACTCCCTTATGGGACAAGCTGTTGTATTTTACAGGAGCAACAAGGCCTTTTTGGAATATTCCAGAAGGTCTACATATCAAAAGTTACAGTTGTTAGAAAAAAAATTTGAATTATTGTATGGAAGTTATCCTTTATCAGAATGTATTTCAAAGTTCAGACCATTCTGAGCTAAAATATATTCTACTCTTATGTCTGCATTTAACTGTGTTCTAAGAGATAGTTTTGAATTAAATATGTGATAGTATCTAAGAATGGAAGAGGCATACCCTCAATAGTAAGTTTCACTAACTGTTCAGGGATTGGGGTCGGACTAACCCACAGAGCTTCTGTCTTGGCAAGGTTCAAATAAAGATTGTTTTGTTTCAGCCACTTATTAACTGCTTTTACAACAACATAAGGAATCAGTGGCAGAAGATAGAGAGGTAAACACAGGAAAATAATTTTATATCAGTGTAAATTTTAAAGTTGACTCTGTAAATAGCAAAAATGGCACATACAGGTAATAAATAAATGTTAAACAAAACATATGACAGCGTAATTCCCTGTGGAACCCCCACGGACAGCAGCTTTCAGGAAAACTACATAAGGCCCTTTTCTAATCTGTTGTTCCAGACTAGCAAGGTAAATCAAGAATATTTTACCACACCATCACCAATCTCCAATGAATATAGCCTATCCAGGAGTTCAGGATGGCTAACAGTATCAAATGCTGCAGAGATGTGTAGTGAGAGCATTATCACCACTCCGCATCTGTACAGAAGGCACTAACAAAATATGTCATGTTAACATTTATAATCCCCCAAGAAGGAATTCTTGCAAAAGTGACACAGAAGCTGGTGGCACCATAGATAATTTCCTCTGTACTCCTTTATCTGGATACATACCAACCTCCCCCGACTTCATGCTTCATGCAGCTGACGAAGGGGGACTCTTGTTCTGAAAAGCTTATACCCCAATAAATCTGTTAGTCTATAATATGCCACCAGTTTCTGTATCAGTTTTGCTATTATAGATTAAAATGGCAACACTTCAGGGAGCTTGCAGAAATGAGGTTCTGTAGCACCATTTTTGCCAGGAAAGCTGTCCCAAACTCATTTTCTAAGCACAGAGAGCCCTACAGGAAGACAAACCATCTGTCAGCTGAAATAGTACAACGCTGTCACAAAGCAAAAACATGGTAGGCAGCAAGGACACCATGTGCCAAGCAGTAATTGCATTGTTTTGAGGGCATAAGATCCAGACAAGAATGCACATATGGCAAAAACTCAATCACAACATTATGCTATTTCAGTTTAGGAATTATTGACCAACTTTTTCTAGATTACTTTAGTTCTATTTTAATAATCATAATCCCATTTAAACCATGGTAAGTTGAATGTTGGGGCTGTGTGCAAAAGATCCTTTGTCTCTTGGGATGCCAGGCTCTCTATATTCTGACCTATGGATAATTTTCTACTTCATTAATTATCAGGATTTACTGTCCAAACATATCTAAATTTTTACTTTTCCATGGGGCTCAAACACAAGTATAGAGATATTTCTGAGGAATAGAGTCCCAGCTATTTATTCCTGTTTCAGTCACATTGTTTTATACGATACACGTAAAGACTGTTTTCAGATATTTGTTGTAGTCCTTACCTCCAAAGAAGTACTTCTCCCCAGTTTTAACTTGAAGTGGACTATTTGTTCGAACTGCTGAAGCTTCATCTCCATCGATGGTGACAACAGCAAAATTTTTCTTAGCTAGAAATCGGACCTCGTGCCATTGCCCATCATTAAGCCCAGAACCTGAAAGGGTTAGAGATGAAGATTTAGAAACTACAGTTCACTTTCAAAAATAGTTGCTATAAATATATTTTCTGGGCAGCAAGCCACACCATATATTTTCCTGGAAGACAATACTGACAAAAAAACACAGTTATCAGAATGAATCCCTCAAATACAACCTATTAAAGAATATTAATTAAACTTGTACCAGATGGAAAATGCAAAAGACAGCTAACAGGTTAAAAGCACAAATCTTGTAAATTAATATACTTTCTGTGCAATGAACTTGATCTTAAGTTATAACACATTTCTCTATAGACATATACCTTTGAGAAAAAGAACAAAAATAACTCTGGTTGTTAAAGTATGAATTTTTTTATTCATTATAAAACAAGAACATTTTTTTATTGCATAGTTCTGAGTTAAGGTGGCAAATTTTTAAAGACTTGAGTGACTCATTTATAATTTAGAAAAATTTACAAAGTCTCTTGTATGGTATGTGTGAATAAAAATACCTCCTTATTTAAAAACATGACTTTGAAATCCTATGTCTTGAAAAACCAGCATAAACACCCTCATCCTCCTGTTAACCTCAATTATTTTTTTATCAAGCCATAGAACATATTGTTTGTTCTCTCGGACATCTCTCCAGCTTCCACATTCATCCTCTGCTAGCCTCACTCGGACATCTCTCCAGCTTCCACATTCATCCTCTGCTAGCCTCACTCGGACATCTCTCCAGCTTCCACATTCATCCTCTGCTAGCCTCACTTGGACATCTCTCCAGCTTCCACATTCATCCTCTGCTAGCCTCACTCGGACCTCTCCAGCCTACGCATTCATCCTCTGCAAGCTTCAATCAAACCACATCAAAATTCTTTTCCTCCACTAAGATGATGTCTGTTACCATCCCTCCATTCCAAATCAGGCGCAAACACCTTATTAACATCCCCCTCTTGAAAAATAACAAAAACCTATTATGTCTCACCTTCCTCCTCATTAATGCTCAATCCCTATCAAAAAAAACACATGCTAATCTCCGACTTATTACAAGAAAATAACCCTGACTTCCTCGCCATAACAGAATCCTGGCTAAAACACACCGATCAAGTACTTCTGAACCACATAGTTCACACTAACTATGACACCTTCTCAATTCCTCGTAACTACAAAAGAGGAGGAGGCCTTTTATTTCATATAAAAAAACACCTCTCAATGAAAATGATTCCGCATAACCTCCCAAAACAATATGAAGTAGCTCTTTTCGACTCTCAATTCCTACAAGTTTGCCTTGTATATTGTCCACCCAAACTACTAAACAGCAACATCTCCCCACTCCTGGAATTCCTCATTACAAACATCAACACGAAAAAACCTTCCATCATCCTGGGTGACTTAAACCTTCACTCTGATGCCATCCCCAGTTCCCCAAGCTTCGAAACCCTACTAGACCTGCTCTCTAGTCTAAATTTTACCCCCCAAGTAAACCACCCCACACATAAAGCAGGACACGCCCTTGACCTGATTTTTACTAACAGTTTCTTCACGGACACCTCTATTTTTTACACCCCAGTTCCCTGGTCTGATCACTATCTCCTATCTTGCAAGTCTCAATTGAACTACAACCTCCCTTCTAACGATAATAACAAACAAAAAATCTTCAAATACCGTCCTCCCTTTCAAACTAATCCCCTCCTTCGTGAGCTGGGACATCAACTAGCGAATCTTGATCTATCAAACATAAACAACGCTATTCAATCCTGGTCTCATATCACTGAAAAAACTGCCAATATCGTTAACCCAGAGAAAATCAAACGTCTGAAGAACAAAAAAGAAAATCAAAACCCTTGGTACAACTCCACTCTAAAAAACATGAAAAATGCTCTCAGGAAAATTGAAAAAGAATGGCAAAAAAACAAGCTCCCCTCAACACTACAGAAGTACCGTACTCAACTAGCTGCATACAAAAAATCTATCCAAAACACAAAACGGGACTACTATGGTAAAAAATAATAAACTCCACTAATAAATCGAAATCCTTGTTCAACATTGTAAATAACCTCATCACAGATAACGGCATCTCTACTGTCTCTGTCTCCAAAAAAAACCTAAGCCAAGACTTAGCTATCTTTTTCAATGACAAAATCTCCAAAATCATAGACTCCCTCAACTCTACATCAAACTTGCATATGCAAATGCATACCTCAACAAATAACATCTCTCCCTGGTTAGAATTCAGACACATCTCCATTTTGGAAACTGAAAAAATGATTAAAAAAATCAACCCTGCACGACATGATTTAGACTCCATTCCCACTCGAGTTCTTAAGGAAATTGCTCATCCTTTAGCCCCAACAATTGCAGCAATCATCAACAAATCCGTAGAAGAAGGCAAGCTACCTCCCATGCTTAAAATTGCCACTATCACACCTCTTTTAAAGAAAAAATACCTCAACCCTGACGACCTTAACAATTACCGCCCAATTTCTAACCTATCCTTCTTTGCCAAACTGACTGAGAAGGCGGTACTGAAACAACTCAATGATCATTTAGATGACAACAAAATCCTTTACCCCACCCAATTTGGTTTTAGGAAAAACCACAGCACTGAAACCCTCTTACTCAACCTTTCCAATACAATTCTAAGAGGTCTTGACAACAAAAAAGGATATTTACTGATTCTTCTAGACCTCTCCGCAGCCTTCGATACGGTGGACCACAATTTGCTTATTTCTAGTCTGGAAGCCATCGGTCTCGCTGAAAAAACCCTAAGCTGGTTTTCATCCTTCCTGAAAAATAGATTTTTCAGAGTCTCCTACAACAACTCTTCTTCAAATGCCATCCCCCTCAATACAGGTGTACCACAAGGATCAGCACTCTCTCCCATTCTGTTTCACATCTACCTTATTCCGCTATGTCATCTCCTATCCAAACTTGATATTACCTATTACATGTACGCCGATGATATTCAAATTCTCATTCCAATTTCCTCCTCCATTGAAGATTCTATGTCTAGAGCTACCTCACTCCTTGATTCAATCAGAAACATGTTACTCCAGCTCAAATTATGCTTAAACATGAACAAAACCGAATGCATTCTAATCGCCAGAAATAATGCCAGACCAAAAATTATCCCACCTTTCCAATTCGACAATACCACCATCCAACTCAAAGACAACGTTAAAGACTTGGGCTTCTGGATTGATAGCGATCTAAACTATAAAACTCACATCTCTTCAAAAATAAAAGAAGGATTTCATAAATTACATGTAATCAAACACCTAAAACCTCTGCTTCACCCCCATGATTTCAAAACCGTCCTTCAAACCCTAATCTTCTCTGGTCTGGACTATTGCAATTCTCTACTAATTGGCTTACCTAAATCATCCCTAAGACCCTTACAACTTCTTCAGAATGCTGCTGCCAGAGTTCTGACGGGTAAAAGAAAATTTGATCATATCACACCCGTATTCAAGCAATTACAATGGCTCACAATTGAACAAAGAATCAAATTTAAGATCCTCTCAACTTTACAGAAAGCAATATACAAAGCAGACTACACCGCACTTGATGACATCATTCATATCCAGTATTCTCCACGCACAACAAGATCAACTAGTAAAATACAGCTAGTGATTCCATCACTCCCTTTTGCTAAACTCTCGTCCACCAGAAACAGAGCCATTTCTATCATCGGCCCAAAACTATGGAACTCTTTACCTCAGTTCCTCGCCTCTCAAGAAAACCCAAAATCTTTTAAGAAAGAACTAAAAGCCTGGCTACTCTGCCAATCTCATACTGACAGCCTGCTCAACAATCTCAAAACTTAATCCCACAGCTTCCCATATTTTGTCATTTATTCCCCCTCTGTCTAATCATCCTGTTTCCTACAGATATCTAAGACTATCTTATCATTATACTTGATCTCTGTCTACTCAATGTACCTTTCCTTTGGTACACCTTTATCTGGTTTATTTTCAATATGCCTATCCTTTGGGATAGCTTGCCTTGTCCATATGTTTTACATGACTGTTCTCAGATTGTTAAATGCTGTTGTTTTTTCAATGTCTTCAATAGTTTTATGTATCAGGTTGTTATAATTGTAAACCGGAGTGAAGGCTACTCTGCTCTACCTCGGTATATAAAAAATGCTAAATAAATAAATAATAAATATATCACAAATAACTACATTTATGATGGCTTCTATTAAGCTTTCTTGGTATTTCTCCTCCAGAGTTTTTATTTATATCAAGGCAATCTTTAAAGTAATAATATTTCATTGACAAAAAATATATAAGTATTATTTTATCATTTACATTGCATCTTAAACCAGCAATACATATATTCATACAATTAAATAATCTGCATTGTTATCCTTGGTGCCACAACTGCAAGTGCATGAGAAATCACACAATTAGGGTGTTGCTACATAATTTACAAGTCTCCACACAATTCACAAACCTGAAACTCTCCTGCTGCATAATTCAATTATCCGATAGTGGATAGCAACATAGTAACATAGTAAAGATGGCAGAAAGACCAAATGGTCCATCCAATCTGTCCAGTAAGCTGCACAGTGCAGTAACTGCTGCTCCATGCAGGTTACCCCCATGCCTTCTGTTAAAGGTAGCAACTCTGTACAGGTTAGGAAACCCCCCCCCCCATGTTCCCCTTTCTTTTTTCATTTTCAACATCTAGTATTTAGTGATCACAGTATCTATTCCATGCCCTTTTGAAGTCACTTACCAATTTCATCCTTACTACCTCCTCTGGCAGGGCATTCCAGGCATCCACTACACTTTCTGTGAAGAACTATTTCCTGATGTTGGTTCTGAGTTATCCCCCCTGAAGTTTCATTTCATGACCCCCTAGTTCTACTGGGTTTTTTTTCCAACAGAAAAGATTTGAAGTTTGTGCATCATAAATACCTTTCTGGTATTTGAAAGTCTGCATCATATCAACTCCGTACCTCATCTCCTCTAGAATATACATATTTAGATCCTTCAGCCTCTTCTCATAAGTTTTCCGATAGGTTCCTCCATCCATTTTGGTCACTTTTCTCTGGTCTACTTCCTGCCTTTCTCCATTTCTTTTGAGATATAGTCTCCAGAACAGATCACAGTGAGGCCTCACCAAGGACTTGTACAAAGGCATTATCAACTTTTTCTTACTTATTATCCCTCTCTCTATGCAGCCCAGCATCCTTCTGACTTTAGCTATTGTTTTATCACATTGCTTCGCTGCCTTCAGATCACTAAACACTATAATGCCTGCAGGGCTGATTCAATGTGTCCCATCTCAGCCTGGAATCACTGAGCTGAATGCTGATTGGCTCTCTCTAACAGCCAATCAGCATAGCCAACACCAAGTCAGTCACTAGGGCACAGGTGAGCTTAAGGAAACAAATCTCCACAAACCCCATTATTATTATTGCTGCAGCCATTTAGTGGTGAAGAAATAGAATTGTCTGATTCCAATTTAGAGATATGTTTTGCCCTTTTGAAAATCATTTTTGCTACTTTATTTTTAATATTTTTATTTATAACAATGTCTCTTATATGGAAAATATTTACCCCATTTCCCCTTCTATTTTATTTTTCATCTTTTTAATTCTATATACACTAAGAGGATAACTTTGAAACAGGCATGCGGGCACACATGTTTGCATGTATGTCGGCTCATGCCCATTTTATAACAAACATTTAAACTCATGCATGTTATAAGATAGCTGAACATGCATGCATGTGAGCACAATTATAAATGAAAGCATGCTTTGTGTGGGCAAATCACGATTCTACTGCATAAGTTGGGGCAATTTTTAAATATTTTATTGATGCTTGGCAAATTTTTAAAATTTTTAATAAGATATTTGATGTTATTCTTTTCATCAGCTCTTTTGAAATATTTATGAACCATATTGACATTTTTATGAATCATTTTGAATATGGTTTTATTGTTTTATATTTCTTGGCTTTATGGTTTGTTTTGTGAGAATGGTGATGTTTCTGTTTTTCTATTCTTGCACAATATATAGAGTCTGGCTTGTTGCGATTTCCAACTGCATGTTTCCATTTATTCTTCATGGTCAATTTTTTCCATATTTAGTGAGAGTCTGTCTGTGTTCTACATGTGTAACCAAGGTGAGGTATTCTGCTAGGGTGTAGCAACCTGCCTTGTTCTGTTTTCTAATAGGAGGTGTATTGGTTTTAGGCCCTGGTGTAACATTTGCAGTGTTGTCTTTTGTTAGGTAGGGATTTACTGTTTGAGTGCTGGCAGTTAGTGGTGTTTTGTTTTGGGAGGTTTACTATTTTGTAATTGCTTTATGCACTCTCTACCTAGCTTCAATCAAGCTAGGCAGAGAGTACATTGTACAGATCTACTCCTCTTTTACCTTTCATTGCTCCAAATGACAGAAAATCTTCAGTGATGTCAACTTTGCTATTCATACATCCGACTGTCTATGTAAAACTGCCCCCCAAACCCCACCCCAAGTTAAAAGTGCCCCCTCTTATATATTTGTCTCTCTGTCTATCTCACAGCATGTGAAATAAAAACCTTTTCGGTCAGTAATGCACCTGCTGTGGATTAATCACTATCACTATGCAATGTGAAAATTAGCACTGGTGCGATAAGTAATTTCTGCAAGCTGCGATAAATTTATGTGATGTGGGAGCAGGGAAATTATCCTAACCACGCCCCCTTCTTATCACAAACACTATTTCTGCTATATTTATAGTATTTTGATAAATCTAGGCCTTAGTTAAGAGAGTCCAATCATATTGACTTCTCATCGCATTGCTGAATTCAAACAATTTTTAAGAGCAGAAACTATTGTAAACATATATAGCTTGATTGCAGCTAGGTAGATAATGCATCAATCTAGGTAGAGAGAACATGGTACAAATCCACTCTTCTTTCACCTTTCATCCCCCCAAATTACATTAAATCTTTACTGATGGTAACTGTGCTGTTCGTATGTATGACTGTGCATGTAAAATTGCCCCCCAGAACCCACCCCACCCCACAAACCTTACCCTGAGTTACTAGTGCCCCCTCTTAAAGTGGAATAAATAGTTAACTCTTTGGTGAGCCTCTACAGAGCGTTCTCTCTCTCTCTCTCTCAACAGGATTTGCAATAAATGCCATAAGACACAGCTACTGCAGGCATAACACCAGCATTTAACCCCTCAATAGTGTGTGTAATATTAATCAGCCCTCATTTTCATGTACTCCTTCCACTTGAATAGAATTTGCATAGCACTTCACGATGCGGTATTCATTGCAGGCTTTAGGGCCATAACACATTTTGATAAATGACCCCCTTAATAAGAAGCCATCCTTCTCTCTCAGTTGCTTCCACCTGGAGGTTCTGGATTGGATCCCTCACTGCTTTTTGGCCTAGGCCTGCTAATGTTCGGGGAGGTTCAGATTGAGGAAGCAGTCAGAGGGTGAAGATGTATTTTTTTTCCACACTCTGGTGGGGTGGGGCTTCCCAGCTTACTCAAAGGAATTTATTTTACAAGTGATACCTCCCAGTGCACTCCCTGCTTGAGGGTCTTTCTAATTTATAGTAAAATATATTGGTAAGCCTGATACCCTTTAGTGGCAAATGAGCTCTCACCAGGGGACCAAAGACCTGTGAGCTTACTCTAAAACCCTAGGTGTGGATCCTGCTGCGAGAGAAACTGAAGGTAGAAGAGATATCTGGTTTAAGACTGAAGGTATTTTTTGGACTTTAGCAGAGTGGGAAGGTTTTTGACTCCTCCTTCCCCCTTTGAGATTTCAGAGTGGAGAGCTTGCCTGATCCCATCGACTTTTCCCTGAAGAAAAGTCCCCAGGAAAAAAAGAACAATCAAAGATGAAGGAAAAACATGATCAGGAAATCCCATCCGGATTTGCTCCCAGGGGACCAGGTCAGGCTGGGTGTCCAAGGAGAAGAAGTCGTCTAAAGGTAGAATTTTTGCTGTAAATCTGGGGATACCTCCACTAGGATTCCCATACAGCCACTGGGAGAGTTATGCACACTTAAAATCACCATGGGCTCTACCCAGAGGTCGGAGTTAAGGACACCAACCTACATTGGAAAAACCTCAATGTGCCATCAATCAGATGAAAAATCACATTTCTCAGTAATGGACTTTAATTTATTATTACCAATCAGTAAACTTTTATTTAACCCCCAGACCTGGTTCTGTCTGCTTATTCTAGCCTCTCACCTCATTGGAAGCACCAAATTACTACAGACGCACTGTGGACCTTTTTCTCAGCGTCTGGGTCATAAGGAAGTACTTTCCCCAGGAAAAATAATTGCCCCCCTCTTCCCTTTTCCCCAGGGATTGGGAATCAGTGTGGGATGTAATTTGTTAGCTGAAGCAGCCCCAGAAGATATAAATTAGTTGTGTGCCCTTAGGAGGAACAATCCTCCAAAAAAGGGGGGTTACATAAGTTTGATTTTACACAAGGCCCTAAATGAGCAATCACTTTTGTGAACCTGTGCAGTACTGAAAATGTATCCACTTGCTCAGAACCTTAGATTCAGCAGTCAAGGTTTACTTGATATTCCATCCCCTAAGCTTGTGCATGTAGACTAGCCGAGGCCCACAGGAAAGCCTTTTCAGTAGCTGGTACTAGCCTCTGGAATGCATTACCTTTATAATTGCAGTCTATTCCTTGCTTTCAGACATTCAGAAAACAACTGTAAGCATAAGCATACTTATTTCAGGCATTTGTTACTGCTAATATCTGTTAATGAACACAGATCTGAGGACAGCTGTTTGTCAGCTGATCTTTGATTTTACTTACATTTTGGTTTTCCTTTTAGCATGATGTTTATGTGTTTATTTTTAAACTTATGTATATAAAGATGTAACTCACCTTGAACTGTGGAAAGTGTAAGCAATAAAATGTTGTATTATTGTATAAGGTAATTAGGAGCTATAAAATAACATGACTATGTTAAGAACATAAGAACATAAGAAAATGCCATACTGGGTCAGACCAAGGGTCCATCAAGCCCAGCATCCTGTTTCCAACAGTGGCCAATCCAGGCCATAAGAACCTGGCAAGTACCCAAAAACTAAGTCTATTCCATGTAACCATTGCTAATGGCAGTGGCTATTCTCTAAGTGAACTTAATAGCAGGTAATGGACTTCTCCTCCAAGAACTTATCCAATCCTTTTTTAAACACAGCTATACTAACTGCACGAACCACATTCTCTGGCAACAAATTCCAGAGTTTAATTGTGCGTTGAGTAAAAAAGAACTTTCTCCGATTAGTTTTAAATGTGCCCCATGCTAACTTCATGGAGTGTCCCCTAGTCCTTCTACTATCCGAAAGAGTAAATAACCGATTCACATCTACCCGTTCTAGACCTCTCATGATTTTAAACACCTCTATCATATCCCCCCTCAGTCGTCTCTTCTCCAAGCTGAAAAGTCCTAACCTCTTTAGTCTTTCCTCATAGGGGAGTTGTTCCATTCCCCTTATCATTTTGGTAGCCCTTCTCTGTACCTTCTCCATCGCAATTATATCTTTTTTGAGATGCGGCGACCAGAATTGTACACAGTATTCAAGGTGCGATCTCACCATGGAGCGATACAGAGGCATTATGACATTTTCCGTTTTATTCATCATTCCTTTTCTAATAATTCCCAACATTCTGTTTGCTTTTTTGACTGCCGCAGCACACTGAACCGACGATTTCAATGTGTTATCCACTATAACACCTAGATCTCTTTCTTGGGTTGTAGCACCTAATATGGAACCCAACATCGTGTAATTATAGCATGGGTTATTTTTCCCTATATGCATCACCTTGCACTTATCCACATTAAATTTCATCTGCCATTTGGATGCCCAATTTTCCAGTCTCACAAGGTCTTCCTGCAATTTATCACAATCTGCTTGTGATTTAACTACTCTGCACAATTTTGTGTCATCTGCAAATTTGATTATCTCACTCGTCGTATTTCTTTCCAGATCATTTATAAATATATTAAACAGTAAGAGTCCCAATACAGATCCCTGAGGCACTCCACTGTCCGCTCCCTTCCACTGATAAAATTCCCCATTTAATCCTACTCTCTGTTTCCTGTCTTTTAGCCAAATGTATGCTCATTATTCTTATAAAATAGCTATTTGAGTGTGTATCTCTTGGTCCTACCTCTAGATCCTCCTTTGATTTTCCCTCTTAAATCTGTTTGAGAGACTGAAAATAAGTGCACAGTTTTGATGTTTATTGAATAGCATGCAAACAAATAAAAGCTACTTACAAGCGTAAATGTTTTAAAAATTCACCCTATAGATTGTGATGCATGCTGTGGAAGTGAGACCTTAGTGCTGTGGCATAGTTGATACAGCCTTGTAGATGAACCTATGAGGCCTACTCCGACAGCAGGCAAAAGCATGCTGAAGCGGGACACACTGGAGCTTCACCTATACTAGCTACCTCTCTTTCGCACTTTGAACCTTTGGGTTCTGGAGGCTGGCAAGGCTTAGGTGGGCCCCTGGGGTGATGGAGAGAGAAAAAGAGTCCAAGGACATGCTGGGCTCAGGACAGACAGCAGTCTGCAGATATCGGGGACAGCAGAGGAGACAAGGTGGGCAGCGAGCCAGCATAGTCAGGTACAAGGCAAGAGTTAGGTCCAGGTGGCTGGCAAATTTGGTCAGGTCCAAGACTAAGGGCAGTACCAGGGTAACAGGGCAAGGGAAGACAAGGACCAATAGACAGATACTGGACGAGACAGGCTGGGCAAGGCAGGGCTGGATGAGAGAATACAGGAACGCAGGGACACAGGAACTCAGGAATGCAAGAGCAACACTATACGCAAGGCAGGAGACTCATTTTTAGGTGGTGTTAGGTAGTCCGGGCCATACTTAAATTGTTAGGTTCTGCTGATGTCATCACTAGGCACTAGTACATGGCTTTTCCTGCCACTGGTTCATTAAGTTCAGATGAATGGCGTGTGCAGTGAGTCAGAGGGAGTGACTGATCACAGGCCTACCCCATGGCTGGCCAAATGTAACAGATTTTACAAGTGTATAAAATAATCATTAGACTTATTTATTTTATTGAAAATTATTTATTACCTGCCCCTCCTAATAGTTCAGGGTAAGGTACAGTAAAACAAACACTGGCCTAAATTTATGAAAATGCTATAAATATAGCAGAAATAGCACCTGTGATAAAAAAAAAAAAGGGGGCATGGTTAGGCTAATTTCCCTACTCTCACATTGCATAAGTAATTTATGCAAGATGCAATACATTTATCGCTTCATACTCTGATGAATGGATTATCATGCAAAGGTTTTTGTTAGGCATGGTGAGAGAGAGAGAGAGAGGGAGGGAGGGAGCGAGAGAGAGACTCTGTAGAGAACACCATGTCATTCTACAACAAAAAAATGTGTCATTCTACAACAAAAAAAGTGTGGCATAAAGTATACTGGACAATAACAGTGTAACATCACAAAGATTGTTTATTTTACATATACACACTGAACAATGTGCATGAAATTAAATACACAGTAAACAATTGTGTGAATGCGAAGAACCCCGACATGGCCATGTTTTGCATCAAGCTGTGTCAGGGGGACCGGAAATTTCCAAATCTACAAAATGAAATTTTATGCAATTACGGGTAGATTTTAAAAGGGTTACGCGCATAAGGTACGCGCGTAACCCTTTTAAAATGCCTCTGCGCATGCTGAGCCTATTTTGCATAGGCTCGGAGGTGCGTGCAAGCCCTGGGACGCGTGTAAGTCCCGGGGCTTCGATAGGGGGGGCGTGTTGCGGGCGTGTCGGGTGGGCGTCGCGACGTTTGGGGCATTCCAGGGGCTTGTCAGTGGCGTGGTGCCTGCCTGGGGGCGTTCCGGGGGTGCGGCTGAGGCCTTCGCTACAGCCCCCAGGTCAGGAGATGGCGCGCCAGCAGCCCACAGGCAGGCGTAACTTTTACAACAAGGGTAATGGAGGTTCAGATAAGGCCCGGGGGGTGGGTTAGGTAGGGGAAGGGAGGGGAAGGTGCGGGAGGGGGAAGGAAAGTTCCCTCCGAGGCCGCTCTGATTTCAGAGCGGCCTCGGAGGGAACGGGCAGCGCTCGCAGGGCTCGGCGTGCGCAAGTTGCACAAATGTGCACCCCTTGCGCGCGCCGACCCCAGATTTTATAAGATACGCGCATATCTTATAAAATCCAGCGTAATTTTGTTTGTGCCTGGTGCGCGAACAAAAGTATGCGCGCGCGCTGTTTTTTAAAATGTACCCCTTTGTAGGCGACCACAAAGTTACAAAGAAAAATTCTTAAATTTAAACATCATGTAAGGAGGGATAACCAAGGCACGGAATATACTGTGAGGTAAAACTACAAAGCAGGTAAGAGAAATAGATTCATGATTTTGTGGCTCTAGGGCAAAGTACACAAAGGGAGGGAGGGAAGGAGGGGAGGGGGAGGGGGAGGGGAAGGGAAAGGGGGGGAGGGAAAGAAAAGGAAGGGATGTGAAAAGGTAAAAGGAAGGTGGGTTGTAATTTCTCTATATGTGTGTGTTGTTCACTCCGTACTCCTCTTATTCTATTATTTATACCAGAGGGTGGGAACTTTTAACTCAGAGTGGGGTTTGGGGGTGAGGTAGGTTTGGAGGGGAAGTTTTGCATACACAATAGGAAGTACAAACAGCAAAGTTGACATTACTAAAGAATTTCTGCTGTTTGAATTGATCAATTGTGTAAGAGGAGTAGATTTGTACAATGCACTCTCGACCTAGTTTGTGCAGAAATTATTTATTGATGTCAATTTTTCTGTTTGTACCTCCTACTGTGTATGCAAAATCTCCCCTCCAAACCTACCCCACCCCAAAACCCCACTCCAAGTTAAAAGTCCCCCCCCCCCACCTTTACAGTGGTATAAATAGTAGAGTTTTCCAAATGGATTATTATCCAAATCAATACTGGCTTACACCCGTCATGTATCACGATAGGGATCTTTTGCTTAACAATGTAACTCAAAAGAGTTTGCAGCATTTGAAATGTGTCATGCCATGCTCTATGTCTATTTACAAAGTAGCTAAAAGTATCAGGAGACATTTGTAAGTGCTACAGCTTCATCCAGTTTTTAAGGATGAACCAATGATGGCTTTCCGTAGAGGTAATAACATCAAGAATAAAACAGTATGTTCATTTTTCAAGGAAAATAGAATATTGAGGGTTGAGCAAGCAGGGCATTTTCCCTTTAATTTGTAATTCATGCGCCATGTGTTTGGTAGCACATACTAATGAAAATCTGCCTGTACAAAAATCAATGTGGAATAGACCGAGAGTGAGAACTACGTGTGCATCAAGTTAAGTAGTGTATGCAATATGGTGTCCATGTAAATTACAGTATATTGGTAAAACCATGAGGAAATTAAAGACGTGGTTGATTGAGCACAAGAGTGCCTTGAAGTGTAAAAAAGTGGAGACACCCTTAGTGCAACACTGTCTGGAGGCAGGCTATCAGTTTCAGGAGTTGTTGTGCACTGTACTGGAATTAATGAGCTGGAATGAGAGAGGTGGTGATGTTAACCTTCGATTGTTACAAAGTGAGCAACGTTGGATCTTTAATTTAAGTACGGTCTATCCTGAAGGGCTGAATAAGGAAGTGGACTGGTTGGTGTTCATGTGGAGATATAGAAGGGATGTGTCTCATGGAAGATAATTTTAAGTGGCTAGGCTGAAAGGAGTGTGTGATTGGATCATGGAGAATGAAAGCGGCGCTTTAAAAATCTGCACTTCTGGTCTGAATGAGTAAGCGTTTGTCGTCATGCTGTGAGTTGTGATACGGAGCCAAAGCGGGCTGATATAAGGTAGGCACCACTTCAGTAGTTGTTTATAATTTAAAATAAGTGAAAGATTGCTTAATAATGTGAATAATGGTGCATTTTTGTTGTAAAGATATTCTAGCTCCCCTGAAGCAGGCATATACTGATGCTGAAACATTGTCAATTGCAGGCATGTGAAAATTGAATCAGTGGCATCGCAGTGGGTTAAAGAAGAGTTGGAAGAGCTTAGGAGAATGAAAATAAGCTAAGTAAAAATAGCAAAAATAAGTTTTGAAATTGACTGCACAAAACACTTTGATGGGAAAGAAAATTGGTATTGAAATTTATTAGATGAAAAAAGTCAATGGGAAATAGTAAATGACATGAAAAATTGTGCTCATTGATGATACAGGTTGAAGACTATTACCGGCAAGAGTCTGGAGATTGCACAAGAGAGAGAGCACCTTAGTATCTGATACTAATTCCCTGAGAAATAAAATAAAAAATTGTTGTGAAGGATTTACCTCATGAGTTGAGGGGTTAATCTTATTATAAATAATAGAGTGACATAGTGTTCTCTACAGAGTCACTCTTTCTTTCTTTCCCTCCCGCTCTCCCTCTCCATGTGTGATAAAACCTTTTCCCAGTAATGCACAGCAAAAAGATGTAGTTATTTCTGGCGGTAAAACCCACATAACTCTATCGCATTTGATGTTGGGGACACATTACCATTAATTCCTTACACTTGCATGTTGCATTTGCATACTGTTGCACTATTTAATGCAAAATGTTAAATGACCCAATGATTTAAACAAAATGAATACAAACAAGTACAATGTTAACGTCTATTAGATGACATGAAGACATACTTATGATTCACACATATTGGTTGCTAAACTTATAATTTAAGCAGCCAATGTAATAAACTTTATAGTGCTGCAGACGCTAAAAATAGCAGGCTGGGCAGTAAGGCCTTAAAGGATAGTTTTCAAAGTCATTTAACTTCTGCAGATAAAATAGTGCTATACCTGTGGATATGGGCTTTTAGAAAATTGACCCTAACATATGTGGGTAAAAGCACACAGTAAATTAAAGCCTATGTGGTAGATTTTCAAAGGGTTACGCACGTAAGATACGTGTGTAACCCCCGAAAACCTACCCCTGTGCGCGCCAAGCTTATTTTGCATAGGCTCGGTGGCATGTGAAAGCCCCGGGACGCATGTATATCCCGGGGCTTTCAAAAATGGGCGGTCCAAGGATGGGACCGGGGGCGTGACGACGGTTCAGGAGCGGGCCGGGAGCGGAGCTGAATCCTCCGGCACAGCGGCCTATGCCGGGAGATGGTGCGCGAGATAAGGTGGGGGGGATTTAGATAGGGCTGGGGGTGGGTTAGATAGGGGAAGGAAGGAAAAGGTGGGGGGGAGCAAAAAAAAAGTTCCCTCCAAGGCCGCTCTGATTTCGGAGCGGCCTTGGAGGGAACGGGGAAAGCCATCGGGGCTCCCCTTGGGCTCGGTGCTCGCAAGTTTCACAAGTGTGCACCCCCCTTGCATGCACCGACCCCGGATTTTATAAAATGCGCGCGGCAGCGAGCACATGTTATAAAATCGGGTGTACATTTGTGTGTGCCGGGTAGCGCGCACAAATGTACCCCGCGCGCTTAAAATTTAAAATCGGCCCCTATATGTGTATTTATTTAAAAAATAAATAAAACACTAGGCAGGTTACAAAGGAACACACATAATTTATTCAATAATATAACAAATAAAATGTCATGAAATGATAACATTTTAAAATTGGCCAATCAAAGGAAATACATCAAAATGTGCACACTTATCCTAAGTATAATGAAGCGTTCATGGGGATGGGATTGGAGATAGGTTTGAAAACATCTGAATTTTCAAACGTATGCACATATGTTTTTGTGGAAAACCTGTCTCACAAATTAGTAGTTGTAAATCTGTATGGGTAATTTTCCTTGGATAATTTTCAAAATGAAAGTGCATGCATTCTTTCACTTTGAAACTGGTTCTAAATCTGCGGAAATGACTTTATGGCAACCTGGGCAATTCCAAAACTACCCCCTAAACGAGTGTGTCCACCCTCCAGATACTCATAAGTATGGAGCAGGGTTAACAGGTGCTTGCACTAGAAGAAGCTGGAAACAGGAGTCTAGAAGGTTACACACAGGAACTGTACCAGGCAGAGTAGCAATCTGCAATGCTGGCCAAGAAATGGAAACAGGAATAGTTCACAGAGACTTGGGCTTAACACGGAAGCTGGCTTTATAGTAACAGATTTCCAGTGAAGCAGCCTTGAACAAAAAACCAGGTTTACAGGCCAAAAGTTGGAGTCAAGTTCACAATGAAGCAGACTTGGAAAAGAAGCTTTATTTAAGAGTGCATGACACTTCCAAATGTAGAAGGCTCTGTAGCAAAAGTCAGGTCAGTCTTTGGGCTGCTGCAAACAGCTTCCTGCTTCCCAGAGACTCCTTTTATTTGAGCCCCAACCAATCCCTGTTGCCCAGGGTTGTGGCCTCCAGGGCTCTCTGAGCCAGACTTTCTTGCCATGTTGTGTAGTTTCAGATGCTCAGCTGGTCTACAGGGTAAGACTCTGGTCATGAACTTTGGACCTGACACCACTTCAAGCCCATATCAATGTATTGTCTTGACAATATGTTATGAAATTTCATTATCATATGAGGGAGCACCATATGCTCACCATTCCTGCTATTAGTATTGTCAGACCCTTATACTATGGACTGGTTTACTTGGGTAATTTCATCTCCTACCCTTCCTGCCTACAGAATGAAGAGGCTATGTTGATCTAATAGACCCTTACCCCAAGCTCAAATGCCATTGGGTTGCATTCTCCTGTCCCCCCACCCTTCTATGTCCCCTGTCATGAAAGGAAGAGAATGCATGCCCTCACTGACTGGCAGCCTTCTCCCTGCATCCTTCGGAAATATCCATCCTTTCCTAGCCCATCAGAATAGGTACTGAAGAAAGGGAGGGCAGGAAAGATCAGGACTCAGGTCTGGCCTTTAAGCTGCCATACCTTCAAGATGGCAAAAATTGACCTCCTGCACAACTTTGCCCCCACGTTGTCAGTGTAATTTCAAACTTCAGCAGCAGCAGCAGCAGGACAGGAGAGATTTGTGCTCCTTCCGGTTGTGCTCTTCGTCGGTGCTTCTTTTGATGGGATAGGCAGGAGTGGAACTTGCTGGGGGAAGGGGTAGGCCCTGGAGTTAGTCAGGGTATGTGGCTCCTTCACGTTGTGGTTGGAGGATGGAAGGAGGTTTGAGGCAGGCAATACCTTATGTATCTGGGAAGGGGGAGGCAGACTCTTGTTTAGGCCTGTGATAGGGGTCCATTGGGGCACTGCATCTCCTTATTTTGTATGTGGGAAGGAAGGGGAAATAAAATCCCCCCCCCCCCCCCCGCTAACTGTCTTACAGTGAATGCTGGTATAGTGATTAGCAAAGCCTTTTCTTGGAACTACTTCAGTTTGAGTTTGGAGATTTCAGCACTGGTTAGCATGGGGGACTTCATGATGCTAGCGTGCACAGCACATATTTCTATTTAGTTATTTAAATGTTTTATATATCGTCATTCCACGTGAAGTTCACAAGATCATAACGGTTTACATAAAAACATTCATAGATAAAATTAACATATAATAAGGTTAACTCACATATAACAAAGGATTATTAATAACTTATAAACAATTCCAGAGGGTTATTATATTTTTTTTTAGAGCATTCTATTTATCAATTAGGTAATCTGAATGCTAAGGCTATGCTAAGTTGTAGGCATCTTTAAAGAGCCAAGTTTTCAGGTCACGCTTGAATTTCTTTCTATCTGATGTCGTTCTTCGTTCTTCTGGCATGGAGTTCCAGAGTTTTGGGCCTGCTACAGATAACAGTCTGTCTCTTGTTTGAGTCAAATGAGTGTCTCTTATTGTGTTACTTTGCACACTGCTACCATGGCCATGGAAGTGTGGCAAAATGTAATGTGCACATGATACATCTTTTTGCATAGATAGCTTAGTGCTGTTTTACTGTGTATGTTATATTTTTACTGACTCAGATGCAAAATTTTTTTGAAGCACTAGTGTAATTGCATTTTCTCCTTTATCTGTGATCCATTTAAAATTTGCCCATATACTCTCAGAATATTGTAGTCTCTCTTTTATATGAATAGCTTCAAAAAATGATTCAATAATTCTTTTGAAAAGTAGTCAGTAATTTACCGCTAGTAATAATTTAAAATTAGCTTCACATGCAAATTAAATATGTTAATGACACATATCCTGTCTATTTAGAATTTCAATTTAATGGCATTATTTTTAATGTAGGACTCAGGAGATAGGCTCTTTGCAGAAAAAGAAACAGATGTTTCTGTTATTAGAGTTTAGTTGAGGAAATACCGGTCTCATGAATAAGAAAGAATTGAAAAAATTTCAAATATAATAGGCAACCAAAAAATAATTGGTTGGATTATTCTCCAAACAAAAATATAGTACTCACTCAGTCTGAAGTTATTAAGATCTTGTCCTAAGAGAAAAACCATCACAGGAAAAGCAATTGTATTAGACAGGGGCCGACAATGTGAGAAATCTTGGTGTCATAGGGCCAGGGCCAGCTAGGCCCCCAAAGAATTGAACCACTGACTGAGCTCTATAAATTGTGATATACTTTTAGGATTTGTTAAGCTTTTTTTGGCTTCTCTTTTCCTTTAAATTCTATTTTCTCTGAGAAAACTAAACCACTGAATGGTGTGTGTGCTAGTGAGTCTCCGAGGCCCTCAGGAAACCTTTAGGTCACATTCCACTGACTTTTTTGAGCCAGCACTTGGCAGGGCACCTCTACCCTAGGGCTGGAATGCATAAAGGAAAGGGTACACGGCATGATTTTTGACTGAATACTGGCAGGAAAAAATCTGAGAAAGAACGTGATACTCTATATAAACTACCTCACAAGACTAATGCCTTTGCATTGGCAGTAACGAAGGACATTCAAAGACAAAGCATGGCCAGCTAGTCTACAACTAAGATTCATTGGACAATCTCAGGGAAGTGAGCAGATTTGCTTTCATACTTTAAATATATATATATATTCTCTGCTATTAATTAATAAGCAATAGTAGCTTGAGATCTATTTAATAGAGATGTGAATCATGTGATCGATCATCTTAATGATCGATTTTGGCTGAGGGGGAGGGGGGAATCTGATCGTCTTAGTTGTTTAGTTTAAAAATCGTTTTATCGGGGGAGGGGGGAGGGCAGGAAAACCGGCACACCAAAACAACCCTAAAACCCACCCCGACCCTTTAAAATAAATCCGCCACCCTCCCGAACCCCCCAAAATGTTTTACATTACCTGGGGTCCAGTGGAGGGGGGGGGGGGTCCCCGGCACGATCTCCCGCTCTCTGGCCACGGCTGCGTTAAGAGAAATGGCGCTGGTGGCCCTTTGCCCTTACCATATGACAGGGCAAAGTTGGTGCTGGCGCCATTTTGGTTCCTGTGACCTGACGTCAGGAGTGCAGGAGATCGCTCCCAGACCCCCGCTGGACCCCCAGGGACTTTTGGCCAGCTTGGGGGGGCCTCCTGACCCCCACAAGACTTGCCAAAAGTCCAGCGGGGGTCCGGGAGTGACCTTCTGCACTCGGGCCGTATTGCCAATATTCAAAATGGCGCCGGCGCTACCTTTGCCCTCACTATGTCGACATAGTAATTTAAAACATTTTGGGGGGGGGGGGTTCGGGAGGGTGGGGGTGGGTTTTAGGTTTGTTTTGGTGTGCCGGTTTTCCCGCCCTCCCCCCTCCCCCCTCCCCTGATTTACGATTTTTGACGATATATCGGGGGAATTGTTATTGTATCGTGGCTCTAACTATTTTTGATGATTTAAAATATATCTGATGATTGTTTTAAATCATCAAAAAACAATTCACATCCCTACTATTTAATGTGTGGGTACTTGCCAGGTACTTGTGTCTTGGATTGGCCACAACAGGATGCTCGGCTT
This sequence comes from Rhinatrema bivittatum, assembly GCF_901001135.1. Lineage (NCBI taxonomy): Eukaryota > Metazoa > Chordata > Amphibia > Gymnophiona > Rhinatrematidae > Rhinatrema > Rhinatrema bivittatum. The sequence goes on along the minus strand of NC_042616.1, from coordinate 285,700,572 downwards.
GATGGACTCTTGGTCTGACTCAGTATGGCATATCTTATGTTCTCTGGTTTTGATTTACTTGTTCTATGCATATACCTTCTTTTAACTAATCTTCTACATTTGTATTTTTCCCTGTTTATATTATAACTTATTCTAATGTGCATTGCAATTTTTATTAGATAAAAATATTTCCTGATATTGTTAGACCTCTCTGCAGCTTTCAACATGGTGAATCATTCAATACTTATTGAAAGATTAACTGAAATAGGGTTGGCTGACTCCACTATCAAATGGTTCTCCTCTTACATGTATTTATTTAATTATTTTATACACTGTTATTAGTGGGGACATCATACCGGTTTACATTTGAACAATAGAAGGAAATTACATGTTAACAGGGGGTAACAACTGGGAAGGGGGTCACACAAGAGCAGCGAGGAGGGATAGCTTAACTTAAACATCAGGTGAGAAAATGCATCATAAACTTAATTAAAATTAGAATTTCAGATAAAAAAGAACTGAGTACGGGAGTCCCACAAGGATCTTCCCTATCAGCCACCCTTTTTAATGTTTACATGATTCCAATTTGTCATTTCCTAAGCGAACTAGGACTTCTGCATTATGTATACGCAGATGACATTCAAATTCTAATTCCAATAAATTCCTCTATCGAGTCGACTATTAAGCTGATAGCTATGTATATCTATCCATGATTAAAAAACTTTTGACTAATATGAAATTAATATTGAACATAGAAAAAACTGAAATCATTTATCTGGATAGAACATGCCATGCTAAGCTACCGAACGTAATACTTAAAGATAACAACTTCGACCTTGAAATCGGAAGTAACACACTTGATTTAGGAGTCATTATTTACTCTGAACTCAATTTCAAAAAACATTTCTATGAAGTTAAAAGAAGGCTACTACAAATTACATACACTTAAAAGATTAAAACCATTACTGGACAAAAACAATTTTAGAACTGTTCTCCAAGCCTTGCCTTTTTCAAATACAGACTACTGTAATGCTTTACTGTTAGGCCTTCCACAATCAACCATTCGTCCACTACAGGTCCTTAAAAATGCAGCAGCTAGGGTTCTAACAAATACAAAGAAATATGATCACATCACCCCCATACTGTGTTCCTTACACAGGTTGCCAATTAACTACTGGATTGAGTATAAAGTGTTGTGCATTATACACAAAATAATTTACGGAGAAGCAACAGAATGGTTTAATGCAGCCATTAGATTACACACACCCCAAAGACAGTTGAGATCCAGTAATAAAGGGCTGTTATCAATCCCATCGGTACAATCAGCCCATCTTTCACAAGTTAAAGACAGAGCAATCTCTTTAGCTGGTCCAAAAATTTGGAATACGTTACCTGAAAAGATAAGATTACAACAGAACCCTAAATCATTTAAGAAGGATGTAAAAATATGGCTGTTTTGTATGGCCTATGATGAAAAAACGCCACGATTAGATTGAATATCTATGCAGATCAGATGAGGCGAAATCAAGTTTTAAAACTACTTGATTTTTTTTCTTTTATTATTATTGACATTTGATATTTATTAGTATTTTATTGAATCTATTTTATATTGTTTTATATTTGCTTATTATTAAGATTGTATTTTGTTTTACATTTCTTTTAACAGTGTTCCTATTTTTTTAAATTAATTAATTATGTAAACCGTTATGATGGTCTATTCCGAATGAGTCTATAAAATTGTTTAAATAAATAAATAAATATATATATCTACACTCAATTTACTGGGACAATAAATATGAGAATCAGCTAAGTACAGTGTAAGGATATTTTCTGTTTGTGATTGTGGGAATTAAGAAAGAGCAATCTACTGACCATAACCCACTTGCCAGCCATTACAGCAATCAATACAAGTGCTAGGATAAAAAAGAATAGTGATGTTTGATAATATTTCAGAGAAGCTAGAAAAGAGAGCTATAAGGCAGGGAACATAGTAAGGTAAAGTAAGCTTCCATCCAGATGCTTAAGTTCAAGTCTAACAAATGTTTTAAACATATGCATTATTGAGATTTCAACTATTTTCTACTGAATAGATGTTAAACCGATACAAATTATTAATATTAATAGAGGGCCATGTCACTTGCTCTGTGTAGACCAGGCAGAACTTAGATTAATTTCTCATATTCTCTTTGTTTCCCTTCTGCCCTCAAAGGTATGGATCATTGCATAGTTAGAAATACATCGAGAGATCACGTGATGTGGTGAGCTGGGAGGACGCTTTCCTCACCTGCTCCAGGGCCCACTCCACCAATCGCGCTTCATCTTGGCGAAACAGCAGCGATAGAGGAGCTATCAACATACGGCCGCAGAGAGCGAATGTCCATCATCAATTATATGAACCGCACAACACCACCGATGACAACTAAAGGGGGTAAACGCGACAGAGAAAAACCTAAAGTTCCAGCTCCAAAAATGGCGGCTGCCAGGGATGGTGAGTGCCCCTCCCCCTCCTCTGCGGCGCTCACTATCACAGATATTAAAGCAGCAATCCGTGAGGCACTGGATGAAAAGCTCGATCATATTACGGCTCAGTTAGGGGAAGTTCAAGAATCTCTTAAGGAACTTACCCCCCCGTATAGAACAAGCCGAAAATCGGATTTCCAATGTGGAAGATGAGGCCTTACAAACGGAGCGCAAAATGGCTGCCACAGATAAGCAGTTAAAGCTTTTAGAGGATAAAATCGATGAGCTTGAGAATCGGACACGGAGGGACAACTTGCGTTTCCTGGGTTTCCCAGAGAGTGTTGAGGAGAGGACCTTATGTGCCGTCTTGGAAGAGTGGCTTCCCACGTCCCTCATGTTGCCGCATTTACAAGGCAAATTGGTGGTTGAAAGGGCCCACCGGCTAGGCGCGAAGAGAGAACATTACACCCGCCCGCGGCTCGTAATCGCAAAAATTCTAAATTCCGCCCACAAAGCGGAACTGTGGAGGGCTTCAAGAGCTAAGCGGGATTTAACATACCAAGGCAACGAGATCCGCATCTTTCAGGATTTTTCGGCCGCGGTTTCGGAGGCCCGCCGAGCTTTCTCCGCCGTTTGCACTACACTGCATAGCCGTGGTGTCAAATTTACCCTGCTCTTTCCTGCGCGCCTTCGCGTCTGGCATGACGACCGAGTGCGAGTTTTTGAGACGCCGACCGCCGCACAGGAATTCCTTGCAGAATTGAATGCTGGTGCGGGGAGTTAAGTTTTTGAGTGGCTGTGCCGGGGAACGGGGCCTCTGGGCATGGCGCATTTCGACAACGAGGGAACGCGGTAAACAAGCCCGGTTTTTGGTTGTTATGAAGTGGCTTGTATCGGAACAGGTACTCTGTGCATGAGTTTATTTTTCAGGTTACCAAGTTGGTATGTGGCACGTTGGCCACTTTTTATGTTGATATTTACCGGCCTCGAAAGAGACTCCTATCGTGGCGGCCCCCCCCGAGGTCCGGCGACACAGCAGGGCGGCAGCGGCGACGTGCGGTTGGGGAGTTAGTAATTCACTGGCATCGGCTAACAGCCCGGCGCACAGGACAATGCTTGGAAACGGAGGTAGGCAAAAGCTTTGCTGACCCTGACCCCCCCCGACTCATGGACAGACGGGTTGCCGGGAGGCGACTTACCACGAAACCTGAGCAAGGAAGGCCTCAAATCGCGGGATAGCGCTCCAGGGGAGACGGCTTCTCTGGCGCCCCGGAGACTATGGGTGTCTGCAAGACACAGAGAGGGGGGAGTGAAGCTCAATCTTTCTCCGTTGTAAGATATGGGTCTATGTAGATGCCTCATAGACAGCTTTCTTTTCAAAAAAAAAAAAAAAAAGCCAACAAATTGACAGTTTTCGCGGCTTACCCGCCGGTTCGGTCCCCTCCCCAGGCAAGGAAGGAGAGGCTGGGGTAAGGCGGAGACAGCGGGGCGGCTGAGTATATCCGCGTGCAGGGCTGTTTTTTCTGCTTTTCCTTTTCTTTTCCTTCGTCTCCCCCTATGATAAAACTGAGGACCCTACACGCTTTCTGCCATTGCTCACGTGGCGAGTTGGGACTTGGGCTGGCTTCTTTTTCAGGTCGCACTATGATGCAGGACTGGGTGACCTTTTGGGCCAAGGTCCCGTACGACGCAAGAGACGATCGTTTCCACAAAAGAGGCTAGGGACTGGGCTGGTATTATTTGGACCCTTCGCTAGTTGTATTCTGTATACTCCATACTAAGCGATTTGATTTTGTGGACTTGTAACCCCCACTTGGTGGAGTGGGGCACCTGGACACATTTCTGAGATCTCCATGCCTCCGAAATTTCTTGGAGGTGTTACAGTTTATGGGTTTTTTGGGGTTAAGATGGGGAAAGGATGGGGGGGAGGGGAGGGGAGGTGGCAAAGGGGAAGGGAGGGGGGAACTAGGGGAAAGTACACTTGGCCTAAGGAAAGGGGGAGGATCAAAGGAAGGCGAGCAGAGAGGTGGCTAGGCTGGGGGCCACCATCTGCATTCGATAGCATCTGGAGCCATAAAATTGTTTTCTATATCGGAACAGGGGAATGTCTAAATTAATATCCTGGAACGTGAATGGCCTGGGGACACCAGTAAAGCGGAAAAAAGTCCTGGCCTATCTTAAGCGTCTGAAGGCCGAGGTAGCTTGCATCCAGGAAACGCATTTAACAGCGCAGGAAAGCCAAAAGTTGCAGCGGGATTGGGTTGGTGCTTGTGTATATGCGGCGGCACAGCACAGGAAGGGTGGGGTTGCAATTTTGATCAATAAAACGGCAAATTTTCAGGTTTCCCGGTCCATTTCCGACCCAGAGGGCCGCTACATTGTCCTATTGGGGACTTGGAATAACAGATCCGTGACCATATGCAATGTATATGCCCCGAATGACTATAACCATAAATTTTATGTGCAACTGTGTAACTTATTACAAACAAACACACAAGGAACATTGTATGTATTAGGGGATTTCAATTGTGTACATGATGTGTTACTTGACAAAAGTGCTCATAAAACACAAAGGGCGGGGGGAGGGGGCAATGGCCCCAAACACGGTATAGCTTTTCTTTGCCATCATTTAGCTCTAGTGGATGTGTGGCGAACACTCCATCCACTAGAACGGGACTATACGCACATCTCACGATCTCACCATACACTCTCACGGATAGATTACATTCTTGTTCCTAAGGATGAGCTCCCCACTATACAAACCGCAGAGATTGAAGTGTTAGCTATCTCAGATCATGCCCCGGTCTCCATTCAATTGCGGACATCGGCATCCACACCCCAATCTCGTTTGTGGCGTTTTCCTTCTTTTCTCAAAGCGGACTCCCATTTCCGGGACTTTTTAAAACAGAAATGGAAAGAGTATGCGCACAATAACAAACAGCACATTGACACACCGCAGCTGTATTGGGAGACAGCGAAAGTGGTACTTCGGGGAGATATCATAGCATATGTACACGCCCGAAACAAAAGAATAAATCAGTCTATCCTAGAACTTGAGGGCTTATTACAGCGTGCAAAGAGTGCATTGCACAGGCATAACTCCGACGCCAACCGCACTGAGTTTTATAGTATTCTGGGTCGGCTAAATACACTCTTGGACACTAGGGCGCAATCCTATCTGTGGAAAGGGCAGCAAGTTTTCTTTAAATATGGCAATAAGCCTAGTCGGTTGCTGGCCAATTTAATAAAAATCCGACGGCGCAAAGCGGCTATTACGACTCTACGTACTTCCACGGGTAGTCTTACCATAAAGGATCAAGAAATACGAGAAATCTTTCGCCAATTTTACGGGTCGTTGTATACCGCGGAGCCTGATGGTGAGGGGGCGGTGGAAGATCACTTTTTTTCAGATGTGGCTATTCCCTCCATCTCGGGGTCCCAACTTCTATTTCTGAACCGCCCAATCCAAGAATTTGAAATTGCTCAGATTATCACCGCTGCCACCCCAGGCAAGTCTCCAGGCCCCGAAGGCTTCTCCTACGATTTTTATAAAATCCTGGAGCCCTTTATTTGTGCGCCCCTGATGGGTTATTTTAAGGAAGGCCTTCGGGAACAGTTTTTTCCTGCACATTTCAATGAAGCGCACATCATAGTTTTGCCCAAGCCCGGGAAAGATCCACTAAGCCCTTCTTCTTACAGACCGATTTCATTATTAAACTGTGACTTAAAGATTTTAGCGAAAGTCTTAGCGGAGAGATTAAAGGTTATTCTTCCCAGCCTCATTTCTCAACACCAGACTGGCTTTGTTAAAGGGCGCAAACCGAATGCGAATATTATTAAATTACTCACGGCCATGACCATTTGTCAAGAGCGGGATATCCCCGCTCTTGTGATAGGATTCGACTCGGAAAAGGCCTTTGATCGGGTGGCCTGGCCCTATCTTTTCTCCACCTTACAAAGATTTGGGATACGCGGCGATTTTTTACATTATATTTCCTTGTTATATCAGGGCCCCACATCGCGGGTTCTGGTGAATAATGGTGTTTCAGAGGCTGTGGACATCCAGCGAGGGGTACGACAGGGCTGTCCTTTGTCCCCTTTACTGTATATCTTATGCTTGGATCCGCTTTTGCGGAAAATTGATGGGAGCAGGGGGGTGAAAGGTTTTGGGGGTCCGCAGCGCATTTTTAAAATTGCTGCTTTTGCGGACGATCTGCTAGTTTATGTAACGCAGCCCCGTCTTTCCTTACAGAATGTGTTGCACCTTCTGGAACATTATAGTCAATTTGCGGGCCTAAAGATCAACTTTGCCAAGTCGGAGGCCTTAGATGTCACAGCTTCTACCCGTGCGCTTTGGCAGGGCGATTTCCCCCTTACATGGACAAAGGATACGTTAAAATATTTGGGTTTACATATTCCCAAAGACGTGAGGCATTTTTATCGGGTGAACATACCCCCCCTTTTAAAAAAATCTCAAGATACTATGATCAGATGGACTTCTCTCCCGTTGTCACTGATGGGGCGTATACAGCTTTTTCAAATGGTTTTGCTCCCGAAGTGGCTATACATCCTCCAACTGGCCCCACTATGGATAACCAAACAAGACCATTCTCGGTTCCAACAAACATTACGTTCCTTTTTATGGAAGGGACGTAAAGCTCGTATACCCCTGGTGACGCTTGTAAGACCCAAGGAGGGGGGAGGGTTGGGGTGTCCTAACTTGCTTTGGTACAATTTAGCATGCAGTTTACGTTACGTGAAAGATTGGCTTTTCGGACTGGCCTCTATCACCCCATATGCCTATCTTTTAGAGTGGTATGGGGTAGCATCTTTAAATCCTTTGTTACAAATCCCGGCTACTATGATTCCCAACCCCATAAAATCGCATGGATTATGGCAGCTATGTCGGACGGCATGGCAGTTCTTTTGTAAGCTGGGACGGGTCCCAACTCCCCTTACGCCATTACTTACGATTACGGGCCACCCTCTTTTTATGCCAGGGAAAACCAGCAGAGTCTTTCACAGATGGAAGACATCGGGGCTAACATACATTTATGAGCTATATGACGAGCGGACTGGAGAAGTATCTGCCTTTTCGACTCTTAAACAACGGTACTCTCTCCCAGATGGAGATGTGTTTGCCTATACTCAGGTTAGACACTTTCTTCGCTCAGGGACACATTCTTTTATAGACACCTTAGAAATAAAAAAGATGCGGGAGGTAGTTCAGGTGGGAAGGGGCCAACGGGCCTCGATTTCTTATTTTTATAAAGAACTTATGGGGTTTTTGGATACACGACCGCTTCAGGCTTTGTACACTAGATGGCAATCTTGGCCTTTGTTCTCTTTAACTTATGATGAATTTCTGCAATGTTTTCGTGAACTGTCAGACACATCTGAGAATGCGTTGCTACAGGAAACCCAGTACAAATTTCTTTGGCAGTGCTATATTTACCCCCAGAGAGCCTATCAAATTTTCCCATCAATTTTCCGCAAAAGCGGATCCAAGCATAAGATATACAGTAAAGGGGACAAAGGACAGCCCTGTCGTACCCCTCGCTGGATGTCCACAGCCTCTGAAACACCATTATTCACCAGGACCCGCGATGTGGGGCCCTGATATAACAAGGAAATATAATGTAAAAAATCGCCGCGTATCCCAAATCTTTGTAAGGTGGAGAAAAGATAGGGCCAGGCCACCCAATCAAAGGCCTTTTCCGAGTTGAAAGTCTCCAAAGTGTCCCAAATGTGGCAACTCAGAGGGCACCTATTTGCATTGTTTCTGGGAATGTAAAGAGATAACCAAATTTTGGAAACAACTGTGTAATACCTGTCAAAAAATTTTGAAAAAAAAATTGACACCAGATCCCAACCTTTGGTTTTTTGGCATGGACAATTCACTGCCTACTCCGTTATCTCAGTCGGAACGATTTTTTATTTTAAGGGCGGGTCTCTTAGGCAAACAGGTAATTCTGTCACAGTGGTTAGCCACAGACCCCCCACATCATGAATATTGGTTTAAGAAGATGGTCCGATTATGTTCTAGGGAACATGCCATCTTGACAAACACAGAGCCAAAGAGATCGGTACGCACATCATTAACTTGGAAGGCTTTTACGACATATTTAGGTCCTAAGGTTCGGCATCAAGTTGATCCGTGGGTTTCCGGACCAGCGATCACTTCCCCGACAAATTGCTGAGGAACAACGCCAAGAGTGTGAGTTCTACGCTTGGATAGTAGAGATTATTCCCTGATCAACATCGTGCTCCACCAGCCCTTCTGGCCAAGTGATGACAGAGACTGTAAACAAGGAAACGGGAGATGGGGAGGGGGGGGGAAGGGGGGTGGGAGGGTTGAACTCTTGTACAAGAAATCGGTTTATATGATTGTTGAATGTTATTGAAAAATCTTTAATAAAAACAATTAAAAAAAAAAAAAAAAAAAGAAATACATCATTTGCAGAAACTTCAAACTCCTGCATACAAATTTACTCTACTATATGGTGCTTGAGAAAATCTATGGCTACTCCCAGCAAAGCAATTCATAGAAAACTCCCTAGGGCTTTCTCTAGTTTTTCAGTGGTCAATACTGCCATTGTCTTTTCATATCACTTCAGCACATGGCATAAGGCAAGTCAGAATGAAGGAATAAAATGTCAATGCTACTAAATTTGTTATAAATGCTGATTTAACTTGCTTTGTTTTTTCTTTTTTATTGTTATAATAATCATGCTATCATTTAAAATCTGAAATATGCTGATTACTTCAGCTATATACTTTTTCCTATTAACTAAAGAGAATTAATTTATTTCCACAACTATGCACTCCTAAACCAAAGAAATAGTTCAGGGTGGGTAGGATGGTTCTCTGAAAAAGTCATCAAAAGAAGACATCTTCAAACCTGTATTATTTTTATGTCAATTTCTAAATCACCTTAGCTACATTAAACAAGGCAATTTGCAGACAATGATAACAAAACCATAGTACTTACATAATTTAATTGGTTCCCTATTCAATATAGAGCACAATACAAAATACCTTTATACAAAAGATTATTTATAACCAGAAATAGTGCAGCAAGGTGCTAACTTGCATTTATATAACCTGCAGTGTACACTGCGCTCTGCCAATACTCAACACTTAGATGTAACTTCTGTAAATCTAGCTCATTTGGGGTTGGTTTGTGATAGGGTGATATCATTTGCAAGGCTGATGCTATGGAACACAATGCTTGTTTCACTCGATTGTTGCAAAATGTATGTAGCCCAACATTTAAGAGTTGAATTGCCAATTAGAACCAGATTTTGATCTTGTCCAGGCTTTACCCCAAGTCATTCAGGGATTTGTAATCTAGCTTTTCTAAGGGATTATGGAAGTCAGAACTACTAGTCCCAGAATGTTATGACTAAATTCCAAGGCTGGATCTTCCTGTTCTCAGCATCTGAAGCCAGTAAGCAACCCTTTTCAAGAGCCACACCATTTAGTCCTCTCTCTGGCCTTACCTGTTGGTGCATTTCTACCACGGGTATATATCTCTATACAGTTTGGGGCGGATTTTAAAACCCCTGCGCGTGTAAATCCTTCTGGATTTACGCACGCCGGCGCGCCTATTTTGCATAGGCCGACGGCGCGCTCAGAGCCCCGGGATGCGCGTAAGTCCCGGGGCTTCCTGTCGGGGGCGTGCTGGGGGGTGTGGCAGGATGATGCGGTGTTTAGGGGGCGGGACGCGGCATTTTGGGGGAGGCGACATGGGCATGGTTTCGGCCCGGGGGCGTTCCGGGGGCGTGGCCGCGGCCTCCGGAACTTCCCCCGGGACCGGACCACAGAGCGGGGCAGCTGGCCGACGTGCGCAAAGGTAAGGGGGGGGGGGGGTTAGGTAGGGGAAGGGAGGGGAAGGTGGGGGGAGGTGGGGAGAGGGCGAAGGAAAGTTCCCTCCGAGGCCGCTCCGAAATCAGAGCGGCCTCGGAGGGAACAGGCAGCGTGCGCTGGGCTCGGCGCACGCAGGTTGCACAAATATGCACCCCCTTGCGTGCGCCGTCCATGGATTTTATAAAGATGCGCGTATCTTATAAAATTCAGCGTACTTTGTTCGCGCCTGCTGCACGAACAAAAGTACGCGCTCGCGCAAGTATTTAAATTCTGCCCCTTTGTGATGTAGCAGGAGGTGCTATATTAAATGTATTTGACAAAGGAAACTTTTTTTCCTGCATCTCCTGTTTTAATGTAAACCGGTATGATTTATATATTATACAAGAATGTCAGTATATAAAAATTAAAAATAAATAAATAAATATAGTTCTTCTGTTAGGTGGCAAGAAAGGTCAAGTATAGCATGAATATATTAAAAATATACAATTTTTAATTTTTCAGGGGAGCAGCTAACCAATGACTCTGGTGGCCGGGGACTAACTGGTGTCCAAAAGACAAGGAAGCACTCATTGATGCTGCTTTCTAGCCAAGAGGAGGGTCAATGTGAAGAAAGACCTGCACCAACTGCCCATGATGGAGGAGGAGGAGGCTGCTACTCTTTCACATATGCCAGATCTCATGCAGGTTGCCAAGAGAAGTCCAGCTCTGCAAAAGGAACCCATCTCTCCTCAAGAAGAGGAGGTGCAGGGTACACCTGCAGAAAGGCACTTAATTGAACTGAATGCCAGATTGCTGGAGGAGATGGCAGGACTCAGGACCAAGATTTAGAGTGCTTTTTCCCTCTGTAGTCTGCTGTTCTTTCCTCTGTGGCCTTCCATTGCTCAGATGATGTATCTCCTGCAATTTTTCCTGACTCAGTTCATCTTCATCCTCCTCTTCATCCAGATTATCTTCCAATCCCTCTGGAGGCAGCAGACCTCTGGTCTTGTCCAGGTTATGTAGCATATAGTAGGCTAGAACGATCTCACAGACTTTAGTTGGGTTGTAGAGAAGATAACCTCCAGATCTGTCCAAACAACAGAAATGTGAGTTGAATAGGCCAAAGGTTGTCTTGATGACTGCACTGGTCTGATGGTAGGCCCTGTTGTAGCAAGTCTCTGCAATGGACTGTGGGTTAGCTAGCAGGATCATGAGCTGAGCTTTAAATGGATATCTTCTATCACTTGTAGTGGAGAAGGTAGAGAAGAGCATTGTTAGATATCCCTTAGGGCTGAATAGCAGGATAGTTCATTAGACTAGTTTAGAGCACTCCTCTTGGGCCTGTGCTGCAAGTCTACTTCGATATGAGAGAGACAAAAAAAGCGATTACTTGGTGGTAGCAATAAGTGCATTCCTACCTAAACGTTAGCCCCTGGTGATGTGCCCTTCCTGGAAGTGTTCATGAATTCCTGACTGTGAGAGGATGTAGGCACCAAGCATGGATCCCAGAAACCTGAGCATGATGTCCAGGATGATACCCTTGGCATCACAGATCACTTGCGGATTGAGGGCATGGAAGCCCTTGCGGTAGGTGCCCTTTTAGGGATGTGAATGCAATTGATAGTCTGAAGACAGTGGGGAAACATGCTATTTAATAGAAATCAGTCATTATTTTATGCTGTTGCTAATATAGTTTTGCCTTTTCCTGCGCAACACAGCCAGGACCTATTCTATACACATAGTGGTGGCAAAATTGCTGATTATAGTAATGACCTCATAGTAGGGGTGTGCATTCGGTCCCTACGTATTGGCAATCCACAACGGATGTGCCAATATTCATTGTATTCGTGAGGAAGCTAAAAATATCGTGATTCCCCACGGATACAACAAATTTTTGCCGAATTATTCGGCCGCCAATTTAAACAACCCCCCCACCCTCCTGATCCCCCTCAAGACTTACCAAAACTCCCTGGTGGTCCAGCGGGGGGTCCGGGAGCCCATCCGATGCACTCTACACCCTCGGTACCTGCTCAAAATGGCGCCGATAGCCTTTGCCCTACTATGTCACAGGGGCTACCGGTGCCATTGGTCAGCCCCTGACACATGGCCATCGGCGCCATCTTGTGCTCCTGCCATGTGACAGGGGCTGACCAATGGCACCGGTAGCCCCTGTGACATAGTAAGGGCAAGGCTATCGGCGCCATTTTGGTTCCTGGCACCCGACGACACGAGTGCAGGAGATCGCTCCCGGACCCCCGCTGGACCCCCAGGGACTTTTGGCCAGCTTGGAGGGGCCTCCCGACCCCCACAAGACTTGCCAAAAGTCCAGCGGAGGTCCGGGAGCAACCTCCTGCACTTGGGCCGTATTGCCAGTATTCAAAATGGTGCCGGCACTAGCCTTTGCCCTCACTATGTCACAGGGGCCGAGGGTCGGCCCTGTTACATTGAGAGGGCAAAGGCTAGCACTGGCGCCATTTTGAGTACTGGCAGCCGCTAGCCTTTGCCCTCACTATGTCACTGACCGTCAGCCCCTGTGACATAGTGAGGGCAAAGGTAGCACCGGCGCCATTTTGAATACTGGCAATACGGCCCGAGTGCAGGAGGTCGCTCCTGGACCCCCGCTGGACTTTTGGCAAGTCTTGTGGGGGTCAGGAGGCCCCCCCAAGCTGGCCAAAAGTCCCTGGGGGTCCGGGAGCGATCTCCTGCACTCGTGCCGTCGGGTGCCAGGAACCAAAATGGTGCCGATAGCCTTGCCCTTACTATGTCACAGGGGCTACCGGTGCCATTGGTTAGCCCCTGTCACATGGCAGGAGCACAAGATGGCGCCGATGGCCATGTGACAGGGACTGACCAATGGCACCGGTAGCCCCTGTGACATAGTAGGGCAAAGGCTATCGGCACCATTTTGAACTGGTACCGAGGGTGTGAGAGTGCTCCCGGACCCCCGCTGGACCACCAGGGAGTTTTGGTATGTCTTGGGGTGGTCAGGAGGGTGGGGGGTTGTAGTAAATTTAATTTTAGCCAGGTAACGAATAGGATTCGACGTATAACCATATCGGGATGCCATACGGACGCATGCAACGTATCTGCCCCCCGACGAATACGTATCCCAAATGCAATGTATGATATCCCTCTGCACATCCCTACCTCATAGAGGTGTTTGAAAAGTGTTGGTGGCTGAAAATGCCAGGGCAGTAGTGACCTAGATATGTACTGGCAAGGCATGGCCCCTGTAGTTGATAGGTTGCAGGTCTTACTCTAAATTCTGGCATAAACAAAAGTATGGTTTCCTTGTTGAAATCTGAACTTACTCATGATTTGCTCCTTTGACAGATCCAAAAGCTTTGCCTTTGCCTATTTGGTATATTTATTGTGCATTATTATTTATTGTTGTGAACCGTTACGATGGAACCTGAGTGACGGTATACAAAAACCAATACATACATACATACATACATGCATACATAAATAAATAAATAAATAGATAGATAGATAAATAAATAAATAAATAGTCCTGTATACTCTCTATAAGGGATATTTCCTTCTTTTCTGTTCTCTCTCTCTCTCTAGGTATCCATAAGGTTATTAGAGTCATTTTGAAAAAGTTATCTCCAACCAGAGCCACAGTCAGGCCATTTGGCACCTATGGCCAAGTGAACAGAACATACAACACAACAAGCTTACAACTGTATATTATATTTACAAGCACTGCTTAAATGCCAACCAGAAAATCCTGCAAAAAAAGTAAAAAAAAAAAAAAAAAAAAAAGGCATTTGGAACCCATATAGTATTAAGCCTATGATAACATGTGTTAGATGTAGGTTTGGCCCTCAGAGCACTCAAACAATAACAACCTACTTATAAAAAGACAACAATGTAATTATTACACCATTCCCTAAGAACATAAGAACATAAGAAATTGCCATGCTGGGTCAGACCAAGTGTCCATCAAGCCCAGCATCCTGTTTCCAACAGAGGCCAAACCAGGCCACAAGAACCTGGCAATTACCCAAACACTAAGAAGATCCCATGCTACTGATGCAATTAATAGCTACTTGCTAACTTTATGGAATGCCCCCTAGTCCTTCTATTATTCAAAAGTCCTTCTATTACACAAAAGTGTAAATAACCGAGTCATATCTACTCGTTCAAGACCTCTCATGATCTTAAAGACCTCTATCATATCCCCCCTCAGCCGTCTCTTCTCCAAGCTGAGCAGCCCTAACCTCTTCAGTCTTTCCTCATAGGGGAGCTGTTCCATCTCTTTTATCATTTTGTTGCCCTTCTCTTTACCTTCTCCTTCGCAACTATATCTTTTTTGAGATGTGGTGACCAGAATTGTACACAGTATTCAAGGTGCGGTCTCACCATGGAGCGATATAGAGGCATTATGACATTTTCCGTTTCCTATCACACAAATACACTTCCTATTAGGAAAACAGAACAAGCCAGGCTTCTATAGATCCCTACACAGAAACTACACACTAGCAGAACACCTCCCCTTGTTCACACATGCAGAACATAGACAGACCCTCACCAAATATTAGGGATGGGCTTCGTTTTTATCTGCTGGGTCAGGCTTAGGGTCGGGTGATCCATGGAAAACTTCATTTTCCAATGGGTCAGGTTTTTTCACTGCAATTTTCACCGAAAAAAACCCGGAAACACCACCCCACCCCAAACCCTTCAAATGTAGTTAATTACACCCCCCCAAAACTTGCCTAAAGTTCCTGGAGGTCCAGCAGGGACCCCAGGAGCGATCTCCCACTCTCGAGCCGTCAGCTGCCAGTAAACAAAATGGCACCAGTGGCCCTTTGCCCTTACCATGTGACAGGGGCTACCGGTGCCATTGGTTGGTCCCTGTCACATGGAAGGAGCAATGGATGCCTCCCCATTCATAAATTCAGGAATGACCACGCCTCACCCAGACTATGTCCATGCCCCACCCCTTTTTGGGACTCTTTCATTTGTGCACATACAGGGAGAGACGTGTGTACTTGGGCTCCTTTTAAAATCCGCTCGGCCTATGCCAGTCCGAAATAGTCGCATATCTCCACATGCCCCTAACTCACTTTTTTACACATTAATTTTTTCTCACAAATACGTATATACACTTATATTTGGCCCCTTTTTCGCAAGTATGCATTCCACGTAATTTGTACCCCTTAAAAGCATAAAGGTGAATTTTAAAATTAAGAGATGTGCAATGAAGCCTGGTTTATGCACACCAACCATATTTTAAAAAGTACCCATATATGCATGTAAATGCTGCAGCTTGCACATCTCCAAAGTTTTCATAAAGGGGAGAGGTATGGGCATGGTCTGGGTCGGGCCTGTCCAAAAGATGTGCACATAAATATTTACGCACCTTGTCACACACAGCAGTCCCCTGCCACGTAACCTTACTTCTGCTATGGTTGACGTGTAAGTTAAACATTTAAGGATCAAGCCATTTCTAATGGGTTTAAAGGGTCTGGGGTAAATGGGGGGAGTTTAGGCTATCAAACCAGGGGAGGGGAATTGGAGGACCTGTCTGTTAAATGGATGAACTGGTGGACAAACTGGTAAACAGGGAATGGCATGGGCACGTGCCTCTTTTAAGATCCCCTTATTTACATGGTAGAAGTGGAATTTCACACCCATGCCCACGTAAATGAGGCGTACACTTGCTTGTGGCATGGCTATTTTATAACATGCATGCATATACATGTAATTCACGTTCCTGGGAATGTCTCTGGGTGCGGGGTTGATGCACAAACGCAAATGTGTGCTCACATGCCAGTTTGAGTCTTATCGTCATATGTAGCCTACTTTCAACATGTAAGCCTTTGAAAATTCACTTTTAAGGCTTTAACTGAGTTTGCAAATACTCAGGATCCAATCCATTCAGTGCCTCATATGTGAATCTAATCTAAAGTAGGGGTGTGCATTCGGTCCCTACGTATTGGCAATCCGCAACGGATGTGCCATATCCGTTGTATTCGTGGGGAAGCGAAATATATCACGATTCCCCATGAATACAACAAATTTTCCCCGAATTATTTGGCCACCAATTTAAACAACCCTCCCACCCTCCTGATCCCCCCAAGACTTACCAAAACTCCCTGGTGGTTCAGCGGGGGGTCCAGAATCCATCTCCTGCACTCTCACACCCTCGGTACGTTTCAAAATGGTGCCGGTAGCCCCTGTGACATAGTAAGGGCAAGGCTATCGGCGCCATTTTGATTCCTGGCACCCGACGGCACGAGAGCAGGAGATCGCTCCCGGAACCCCGCTGGACCCCCAGGGACTTTTGGCCAGCTTGGGGGGGCCTCCCGACCCCCACAAGCCTTGCCAAAAGTCCAACAGGGGTCCGGGAGTGACCTCCTGCACTCGGGCCGTATTGCCAGTATTCAAAATGGCGCCGGCGCTACCTTCGCCCTCACTATGTCACAGGGGCCGACGGTCGGCCTCTGTGACATAGTGAACGTGAAGGCTAGCGCCGGCACCATTTTGAGTATTGGCAGCCGCTAGCCTTTGCCCTCACTATGTCACAGGGGCCGACCGTCGGCCCCTGTGACATAGTGAGGGCAAAGGTAGCGCCGGCACCATTTTGAATACTGGCAATACGGCCCGAGAGCAGGAGGTCATTCCAGACCCCCGATGGACTTTTGGCAAGTCTTGTGGGGGTCAGGACGCCCCCCCCCCAAGCTGGCCAAAAGTCCCTGGGGGTCCAGCGGGGGTCCGGGAGCAATCTCCTGCACTCGTGCCGTCGGGTGCCAGGAATCAAAATGGCACCGATAGCCTTGCCCTTATTATGTCACAGGGGCTACCAGTGCCATTGGTTAGCCCCTGTCACATGGTAGGAGCACAAGATGGCGCCGATGGCCATGTGACAGCAGCTGACCAATAGCACCGGTAGCCCCTGTGACATGGTAGGTCAAAGGCTATCGGTGCCATTTTGAAACTGGTTCGAGGGTGTGAGAGTACAGGGGATGGGTCCTGGACCCCCCGCTGGACCACCAGGGAGTTTTAGTAAGTCTTGGGGGGGTTCAGGAGGGTGGGGGGTTGTAGTAAATTTAATTTTAGCTGGGTACCGAATAGGATTAGACATAAAACCGTATTGGGGCGTCATACGGACGTATGCAACGTATTTGCCCCCGACAAATACGTATCACGAATGCAACGTATGGCGTCCCTCCGCACATCCCTAATGTAAAGCTCAATCTGTAACAGTGCAACCTAATCAGCACAGGGGTCACATGCTCTCTGTAATTTAAACCCTCCAATATCTTTCCTGCTGTGTTTTGAATCAATTGCAATCTCCTAAGGGTTCCTTGAGATAGCCCTGTCAGTAGAGCATTACCATAATCTAAGTAAAGTCATTAATGCCTTGGTAATAGCTGTCAAATTCTGTATAGACAAAAATGGTATCAAATGTCAAATCATCCATAATTTTGAAAACAATCTTGGTATCAGCAATAAAATATGCTGATGTAATGATGATTGTCCAGCTTCAAAAAGTTGATAGGACAAGCCCCAGAATCTACTCTTAGCGCTGTAGATTTTGAAAGATTAATTTTATAGATTTTTTTGTGGAATTTCTCATAAAATTTAATCTGTGAGTTTTGCACATCTAGTGTCAAAAATCAGAAGATAGTAACGGTGTTGGGCAATACTGAAAAAAAGCATTATGGGTTCTTCAATGTCTCAAATTAGTGATTAGCAGTAGAGAAAAATATTGTTACTACCAATGTGTTCTGCTATGGCAATGTCCCCTCTTGATTATCTAAAAGTTTCAACTGCTTCAATACTAGAAGACGTGAATGAGAATGAGGACCTTTAAATAAGAAAAACGCAGCTCCTATAAATGATGGACCCATCACCATATCAGGAGAGACAGGTAAAATGAAGATTCCATTTTGGAAAATAAGATTAATGGTAGATATGATAATATTGTAGTTGAATTTAATATAGATATATGAAGATAAAAATATGCAACAGAGATGGTGGGGGAGGGCCCAGTGAAATAAAGAATAATTGTACTTTAAAATCAACAGAAAACTTTATTTTGGTGTTTGTGTAGGTGCTAAAAGTGTGGAATTGCCTTCTATTGTCTACAAGTGAAGCATCTTCCATAAATTTTTGTATGTATAATGGGTGTTATTGGCTATAAAAAAAAGTCCCTAAATATTTTATCATGCCTGAAAACTTGAAACCTAGGGAATAAAGAGTTTAGCTGCCAATGAACCATATATCTGGTATATATTAGTCTACAATGTTCCCATCCAAAATAGGTTCAAGCTCTTTATTGATACTCTGGGCCCATTTTCTTTTGATAGGCAAGCATTAAGCTGCTGCTTTATGGATATATGAAATCAGGATTGAAAGCGGTCAGGTGCTCGATGGTGCTACTACAGATTGTCATAACTTTATTCTTTATCCTGTGAAATATAATTGAGCCTACAGGGCACTGGCAGCTATCAAAATTACTATAGATATAAAAGCGAACATCTCCAAATTTGTACTTCAAAAGGTGTTGCATTTTTCCCAAAATAAACTAACTTGAATATTATTTGTATCTAGCCCCTAAACTAGCTATGTGTACAGCCTGTCTTATATGAATACTGTAGTGTTAAAATTGAACAAAATTACACATAGTTGATTTGCCTTCTGTATAAGCTGATGGAGCATTTATTGAAAATTTGTTCTTAATACAGATATTTTTATTTTTATTTTGTGATAACAGTGGAGCTCTGTGCTTGCAGTAGCATGATACTCCTGAGTCTCAATGAGCTTTTCTTTGTCTTCTGCTTCTTTGAGACTCAGTCTTTTCAGTACGATAATGCATTTCATCACTTGAACGTTTCAGCTTTTTTTTTTTTTTTTGCTTCTGTGAGCAAAAGGGTCAAGCATATTGCATAAACAGCATAATGCAGGCATAAAGTCATATAGATATATTTAAGTTAATGAAAAAAAGGATACAAAAATAATAATTGTGATACATTCCTTGATTCTTAGAATGGATGATAATGACCAATTCATAGACTTATTACACTGCCCAGCAGTGACAATGCCTGATAAGTATATCAAAACATTCTAATCATCACCGGCAAAAATAAATAAATAAATAGATCCATTTAACAGGTCAAGTTTTTTGTAGTGCAACAAGTTATGCTGAAACAAGGAGAATATTTCCCTCCACTTACAACAATAGAACAGGTTTTTTTTTGTTTTCCCCATGGGATATAGCTAACCCACATGGCTTAAATCAAGCCTTTGGGGTGGGAATCTTTTTGAGGTTAAAACATTTAGGGATAGATTTTATAAATGTACGCCCACATGTACTTTTGTTCGCGCACCAGGCGCAAACAAGAGTACGCAGGCGTAACTCGCGTGAACCGGCTGTGCGATTCCCTGGCCCGGGAGCAGTTTCGGAGGCCTCGGCCATGCCCCCGAAATGCCCCGGGCTAAAACCATGCTCGCAGCCCCCCCCCCAGATGACGTGCAGCCGTGCCACCTCCCCCCCCCCGACATGCCCCCAAGGAAAGCCCCGGGACCTACCCACGTCCTGGGGCTTGCGCGTGCCGCCGAGCCTATTCAACATAGGCTCGGCGCACACAGGGGTAACTTGGGGCAGGTTTTTGGGGGATACACGCGTATCTTACGAGCATACCCCTTTGAAAATCTGCCCCTTATTATGTATATTTTCTCATCATTAGGTTTAGTGTTTTATTGGTTGGCTCATTAAATCTATTTATCACTAGCTATACCCGGCCACATGTTGCCGTGGCTCAGTCAGGTTTAATTTCACAATGCGCATTAGCTCTGCTCCAGCCATCCCAACTCCCTCCCCCCCTTCCCCGGTGGTGGACGGACTGGCTCGGTGACTCTTTTACCCTTTCCTCCTCCTGTGTGTAACTGTCCGGCAGTCCCTACTCCCTCCCCCCTTCCCCAGCAGCGGAGGAACGGGCTGAGCCGTTTCTCGGAGCGGCGACTCGTCTGCCCTTTTCTCCTCCCCTCTGTGACGCCCAGCACGTAGCGCAGAGCTTTATGGTCCACACATGCGTGGTAGAGCTGCTCTCTACTGCGCATTTGCGGTCCGTCTGTCAGAGCCCATTTATATTGTAGATAGCGTGTGTTGCTGTTACATTCCAACAGATGGCGCTGTTTTTCCCAAAAAATATGTTTTTACCTGTCACAGGTGTGACATCTATATAATACAGGTATATAAAAACACGCACGAAATGCAAATGCAACGTTGTGTCAAAATTTCAAAGCAATCGGTGAAGAACTTTCAGAGATTTAAGATTTTGAACAAACGAACATCTACATTTTTATTTATATAGATGTTGATTGGTTTCTTCCATTCTGGTGGGAGGTCAATACCTACATAAACATTTCTTGTTCAATCATGCAGGACCCTCGCGACATTTAGATGCAAGCTTGACATTCATCCTGGTATATGGATACGATTCTATATTTCACCTTTATAGAACATTCAAAAAAATGTTTTTCTAACATATTTTACATCTACTTTTAACAGATAGTTAAGAAGCCCATTCTGTTCTAATATAAAAAATAAAATTCTAGCTGTGAAGCTGCATTTGAATGAGAACAAATCCATCATGTTACAGTCACCACAGATAACTTAAGATAAGTTTTGAGACTGATAAATTAATTCCACTGAAGAAGCCCTGTGGCTGAAACGAAGGCCTTTCTCAAGATCATTCATACAATATGGGGCATTTGTGTAATTGATTTTTATTTTTTGAGAATTGTTCTTGTGTGAATATTTACTAATGCACATCACTGGATTTCACTTTAAGAAATTATTACATGGATGTTTTTTTCACCAATAATGATTAAATTTTGCTATGCCTATCAGGCATTGTTGCAACTGGGCAGTGTAATATAGCTATGAACTGGCTTTTTCATCTATTTTAAGAGCCAGGGGATATATTATAATTATTTTTGTGTCCTTTTTTCATTATCTTTCATATTATGAGTTTGAGATCACTGCTGTCCATATATCATTTTGCTGCCGAACAGTTTGTATACTTTTATATTGATAAATAGCACTGTCTCATATTCTCATATCAATTTCATATTGAAACTCTATGAAAATTGAAATTTTTCAAAATATTTTCATAGCTGAACACCAACAGCTCAAGGGCTTTCCAGTGAGGCATGACTCATTGAAACTGGATAAGAAATGTGGTAAGAATTTTCTGGACAAATGGACAGAGTAATAGAGTTTTGCACAAATTATATAGATTTTTATGTGCAACAACTCAATATTGCTGTTTATAATTACATAGATAATGAACAACCACCACAGTCCATGCTCCATATGTTATTGCTGCTGGAAATCTGTTGGAATGATTGATATTGGATGGGCATGGGGGAAATGGGGGAGGCAGAGGCCGGAAGGTGGGAGAAGGAGTGACAGCTGAGATGGAGCTTTTTTCATTTTATTAAAAAAATTCAGCAGCAATTTCCATAACACAAAACTGCTGCAAACTAGGGGATCTGTTTAAAAAGAATCTTTGGAAGTTGAAATACTAGAAAAGTCTAGGAAAGCAAATACTGTGCCACCATATAAAGAGCAGAAAGATGTAAGAAATTGAATTATAGACTAGTAAATCTGACATCAGTAGGATGGAAAATGGCCAACCAAGTGACTCGGTTGCAAGGGCAGGCCATTGACGTATAGAGGATATTATGAGTTTGATTCGTGTTTTAGTAGATGCTCTCTTTGGGGTTAATGAGGGAGAGAGAGGTTGGGCAAGATATGTTCACCGTTATGCTTTACTGGTTTGTGAACTTTTAAGGATGGGGTGTTGTGTTAATCATATATTGGCTTATTTGCTAGATGGCATTTATTGGCTTATTTTATTAGCTGTATAGCTTTTTTTTACTATATTAAAAGTTTAGATGAGGTATAGTCAATATATATTTTGGGCTGAATTCTCAAAAGTTTCTGCATGTAAAGTCAGCATGTGCACCTGCAAGTAGTATATGCTATTTTAGAAATATTGCAGGTATATGCATACTTGCTGTGTTGCACACAAATGCTAGGGAATAACAGGTGATTTAGGGGCATTCAGGAGTGGGTTTTTGAAGTATGCCAACATAGTACAGCTCAGTGATAATACAAGATTGGGCTGAACCTTTCTCAAATACAAACAGCATGACCTGCCAACACTTAATAAAACCAATTATTCAGGGTATCTAATACATCTATACCCTAACCAAAAATGAGCCTAGGCTTTGTAGATAATGAACCCATCAAGATCCCAGTGGAATGGGGAGAAAAGGAACCATAGTATTCACTGACCCTCCCCGCCAGAGGATCAGGAACAAGGAGATCAAACATCTCCTTCATAACACCACCACAAAGCATCTACTAGTAGACATTCATGTGGGATATAGGCCTGGTGAATGCCATGTCAATATGTAAGAAACTCCTCAAGATCCATAGCATTATTAGTGAACACCACCTACATAATATTTTAGGAGTAATTGTATGCACGTGCGTGCTGTGAAAACATATGTAACACAAGAGCTTTCACAGGCACACAAACATACACAAACACACAATCTCTCACACAGACACATTCACAGGCACACACACACACACACGTGCAGACTCTCGCTCACACACATACACACATGGCCTAGTGATGACATTGGGCCATGCTGGGATGAGTTCCACCACGGTCTCGCGGGCCTCCTAGTGTCTTCGGGCGGTGGGGCATGAGCTCCACCATAGCCCACTGACCTGCCTCTGTGTGTGTGTGTGGGGGGGGGGGGGGAGCGGTAGCTGTGCACAGGCACGCAAGCACATACCCACGCATGTAAACAAGCAGAAGACATGGACCTCACATTTTCAGCCACTGGAGGGTTAGGCTCTACCAGCATCCCTGCGTCCTCTCTTGCTGCCGTCAGCTAGGCACCACCCCCGGGTGTGCCGCCCCATGCAAATGCACGATATGCACACCCAGGCATGCCGGGCCTGCAAATATATGAAACACCTGGGGCAGACAATAGAGTTGTAACAAGTAAAAAACAAAGGGGGAGTCTGTGTTTTGCACTGTTATGCTTCTGGAGCAGCTACCACAACAGAAGGGGGGGGGGGGAATCCTTTCCTGCCTTTGTTGTGGGCCCTGCCAATCTAGTTACTTTTCTTTCTTTTTTCCTTTTTGGTTACTTATCTCAGTCAGATCTGAATGGAGGATTAGCCTCCTGCTTCTCATTCCAGAAATCCCTGGATGTCTTCAGTTGATGCACACCAGCTCCTGGTCTCCTGCTGGCAGATCCTATGCTGCTTCTATTTCCCTTTCAGAATCACAGCCTTTTTTTCTCTCTTTTTCTAGCTGTCTCTCTTGTTATCACCTCTCTGTCTCAGGCTAGTGGCTCTCAACTCACTGCCTGGGAAAATAAAAAATCAGCAAAGTGCCTTATTTCTTCTCTTTATAGGCTAGGCACCCTCTGAAATCTGCTTCCTCAATCAGTAGCTGTTCCCATTCACAGTAGGAAGTCAAGCTACTTCCTGTGTCAGTTCAGATACATAGCATGAGGAAGGAGATTTTCATATCTCCTAGTAGTTAATCCTGCAGCTGCTGGATTTTCAGGGCCTGAGATTTGTTCAGTTACACACACACACAGTTCTTTTGTCTTCTTTTTTCCTCTATAACTGGCAGGCTGAGGCAGTGTACTTCAATCTGAGACACCACTTTAAATAGCTCAGTGGTACATAAGTTTCTTTGGTATCTCTATGCCGCCTCAATCAAATGCATGCTCAGTAGGGATGCACAGGCACCATCATCATGCTTGGGCCTAGGTCTGGGGTCTCAGTGGAGGCAAGGGCCGATGTCGGTCCTTGACTGAAATCCCCAAAAATTAATGAAAAGAAACAACTTACCTGAACCATCTTGTATCTGTTGAAGTCCGGGTCCTAACTCCAGGTCCTCTTTCCAGGCCAGGGTCCGGATCCAGGCCGGATGCCATGACCTGACCCGGAGCCTTGGCCTGGAAACATTGCAATCCATCAAAATGGCTCCATCCACTGGGGTGAATGTACCAGAGTTAATTAACTCCAGCGTGACCCTAGTGGATGCAGTTATTTGGAGTTGAAGAGCTGAAGAGGACAGGAGAGGAGCTCCCAGGCCTGGGCCTGACCCTGGGCCGAAGCCCTGGTGTAGGGACCCAGCCGCCGGGTCCGGTCATGATGTTGATCCTGGGTCTGGGTAGAAGCCCCAGCGTTGGGACCCTGCCTCCAGGTCGGGTCATAGCGTCGGGCCTGGGCTCGGGTTCCTTCCTAGGCTGAAGCCTTGGCCTTGAGTAGGCCGAGGCTGTGATTACCTACCACAGCCTTAGCCTAGGCCTTGCTGGCAGATCCCCAACAGACTAGATAAGTAGGGCCAGGGGGATTCTGGCCCTGGAATTTTGCTGAGAGGAAGGCCTAGTTTATGTTTATTGGCTGTTTTTCATGGGTATTTTTTTTATTGCTTGCTTTGTTTTTTTTCACACAAATCAAACTAATCAAGCAATCCACTAATTATTTGTGGGCAAAAACCTCCCAAAATGAACCGAAAAAGAAATTTTCTCTCCTGAACATCCCTAAAATTGCTCAAGGGGGAAGAGACTTTGCCACACCTATTAGCTTAGTTAGAACATGAGGCCCCAATTGGTAAACTCCTGGTTTACAAAGCTCTATGAAACAACTCACTTTCAGTATGTCAACTCCTTGAATGAATTACTGAAGTCTTTAAGATTCCACAATCTGGTGATCATGGGTAATTTCAACCTACATATAGAAAACCCTGTTCCCAATACTGCAGACTTATCCAAGTCTACTCTAAAATTTACAGAGGTAATCACATCTCCTACCCATGAGAATGGTCACACTTCTCATAGTCAAACTCAGATACCAAACTAGTGAGATCAAGATAACACCTCTATTTTGGTCAGTTCACTCTCTAATTTTGCTTGTAAGAAACCATAGGTTTCCTTACCAAAATAAGTGAACCAAAATCCTGGGGAGGTTCAAAGAGACTTTTTAGTAGAGGTTGAGTTTTAGGTTCTCACATATGAGAGAAGTAGATGGTGTATGCTTGAGCCTTTATAAACCCTTGCTACCATCTTAGATTGTGGATTCTTGGTTCAGTTTTCCTTGAGTTGTCCTGTTGTGGGACAGCTCTGTCTGTGCAGTCCCTACTTTTGATGTTCTTTTCTGGGAAAATGAATCTGAAGGTTTTCTTCAGAGACCTGGGTAAAGAGAACTGGAACAGAGTGCCTTCATCTAATTTTTGACACATAGATTTAGAGAATCTTTTGTTGTTAGAGAAGGAAGTATTTCCACCTTTTGTTTCTCTTACTTGTTTACCCTTTTTGAGTACATTTTCTTCTGTCTGTATTTAGTGGACCCTAGGACCCAGGGACTCAGAATTTTGGTTATCTAAGTGGCTGATGCAATACAGTGCACTCAGCTGAGCACACTGTATAGTCCGCAGTCAGACACGGGATAAATAGGCGCTAATCCACCCCCTAATGCAATAGGGGGATTAGCGCCTATTTAACGAGCATCCGACACGTAGTGAATGAGATAGCGCTCATCACATACAAATGCATGTGAATGAGGCTATTACTCATTCACTCTGAATGCAAAAAGATAAATGTGTGTCTGAGATGCACATTTATCGCTCAGCTATTAACGCCTGCCTGAAGCAGGCGTTAATAGCTGAGCGCATTGAAAAGTAGTACAGAAAAGCAGAAAAACAGCTTTTCTGTACTACTTTTTTAAAGTAAAAAATAAAAATAAAATAACTCGGCAGACCACCGAGTTATGAAGGCCAACGCCGATAAACTCTGCGGCAGTTTTTATTACTGGCAGACAGGCAGGTTATGAAAACCGAGGCCGAGTTTACCGGCATTGGTCTTCATAACCGGCAGCTGCAGCGGGTCGCATTAGGAAGGAGGCGCTAAGGTCGCGCAAGCGACCTTAGCGCCTCCTTCCTAATGTACC
Organism: Rhinatrema bivittatum; assembly: GCF_901001135.1. Taxonomy (NCBI): domain Eukaryota; kingdom Metazoa; phylum Chordata; class Amphibia; order Gymnophiona; family Rhinatrematidae; genus Rhinatrema; species Rhinatrema bivittatum. The sequence goes on along the minus strand of NC_042616.1, from coordinate 285,674,276 downwards.
AATTTGGTACTGTCAGGAGAAAGCTAGGAGAATAGTAAAGACTACTGGAGAGGTAGGAGAATTGAGACTTTCAATCTGTTAAGTAATCGGGACTAAAATTCTAATCATGGCACAATAGGCAGAATCTACTGAAATTTGGAGTTAAAGGAGGAAAAATATACACTTTTTCAATTTGATCAATTGGAAAGGTAAGGGAAGGAAATCAATAAGGAATAGGCTTTCAGAAATTCTAAAAACTTTTGTTGGAAGAGTAAGGTCACAAATTTATTACATTTGTATCAATGTAAATCAATTGAACTTAACATCAGAGAACTGCAAATACATTTTCAGTCATCTTATCAACTATTAGTAGAAATAAGTTGGACATTTTATTTATTTAATGTATTTATAGTCTGCCTTTCGGCACTTCAAAGCAGATCACATTCAGGTACTGTAGGTATTTCCCTATCTCCAGAGGGCTTACAATCTAAGGCCTAGATTCACAAAGCTGTGATATGGCTACAACGTGTGTTACACAGGGTTTAATGTGCAATAAATGCTGTATATGGCACAATATAGCTATATTGCGGAGATATCAAGTGATATTGGCAATATTTGGCCCTGAAACCTATCCCTATTGCAGTGATCTGCTTTGTATGGCATTTGAATGCATGACTTTTGCAAATTTATTTATATTATATTTATATACCACCAATCAGAATTTCTCAGTGGTTTCCAATACATCCATAAAATCAATAATAAAACATGCTTGTCATTATGAGTTTATCAAATCTATGCAAATAAAATAATGCACATGACTTAGAAAAAAGTCAGTCATGTTATTTTAATGATGTTTGAGGAGGTGTAGTTAAAACATCGTGGTGGCATTTGGACAGTAGTGTCCATCCCGATGGAACTGCAATGTTTTTTTTAAAGGGCCCAAAACTAAACCTTCCTATAATTATTCAACACCCCCCACAGAGATAGGGGGGGGGGGTATTAGGTCTAAGGAGAGCCCTACCTAACCCCCAGCACTTACTGAGGAGACTCTGGTCACCCTTCCTTAACCCCTCCCCTTTTTCTAAAAAAAACTACCCCTGTGGCTTTGAAAATTCCCCTTCCATTCCAAACACCTTCAGCACCAGCACCCCCTCCTCCTCCCAGGGATTGCCACATATTTTTACCTGGGATCTAGTGATCCCTAAGCCCCTCTCCAAGGCTTTCTCCCATCCCCTACCAGAAAAATAAGGCTGATAGTTTAGGAGGGAACCTCTACCCTTAGCTCCCTGGCCCTATCCCTCCCTACCTTTCTGAAGGCTTGGTAGTGTGTGTATAATGGGGGCCCAGAGCAACCCATTGCTTTGGGTTGCTCTGGGTTCTAAGACCAAACCTCATCCACATGGACAAAGTCCACTTCCTGGACTTTGCTGCATCACATTTGTACCACGTTAAAAAATTGTGCTGCGATACAGCCACACTATTTTGTCAGGGTGAGGCTCAATATCTCAGGGATAACCTCTACTATAAAAAAAAAAAAATTGCATCTTTTTTTAAAACTCCCCCTAAATTTGTATTGAGGCAATGGAGGGTAAAATGACTTACTCAATGTCTGCCACTGGGATCTGAACTCTGGCTTTTGCTGGTTTGTAGCTCACTGCTCTACTCCACTCCACTCCAAACCATGCAGCTTACAGTATGATTATTGCTACTACAGACTTTGGAAATTATCAGTGCTGTTTACAGAGGAATTGAAGGGACTGTGTAATATTAGTCAACTCAAAAGTTCCTCAAAGTTAAGTTTTCCCCCACAGGAAATCCTAGACACTCAGATACGCTTGACCACTGCCTGTCTTTGGCCATTGCCCAGCCCTCAGACTCACCTGATCTCTGCCTGCCTATGACCCAAGCTATCCAAGGACCACCGTTTCTGCTATCAGCAGAGTCCCCACCTAAGATCTACCGGCTCCGCCACCCAAAGGCTCAAACCGAGGGGAACAAGGGCTGGTATAGGGGAAGGTCCCTCCAGGTCTCTAATTTTCCCGGGTCTGCCTGCTAATGGTGGAAATCTTCAGGGCTCCTCTCTGCAGGTTGCGCCAATCCTACCTCTGCCCAAGAGTCTACAGATGTAACAGTCTAGCGCACTTCTTTGATCCAACCCTCTAGTCACTCACATTGATCAGATTCGTCTCACAAGATTTATCTCTAGTAAAACCATGCTGGCCCTGGATCATGCAATCCATTGGATTCTAGAAACTTTACTAACACACTTTAGATTCTATTGCACCATTTTAATCAGTCCCTCACTATCAAACTCATGACAGACAATGGATGTCACCTGAGTAAATTAGAACATGTTGGCAAAATCACCACTAACCACAGTCCCTTGAGGGATTTAAAAAAAACATTTCAGAATATAAAAATTTAATTTGTCAAACAAAAAAAAGTCTTACTATTCCAAACAAATTTGTGCTATAGGTTCAACCCCAAATCTTTATTCAGCATTGCTAAAAAAAAACTCACTCATGACCCAGCAATCTCACAAAACAAACAAATGGTGCCTGTCTACAATGAGTTTAAATATTATCTAAATGCTAAAATCTGACTTGCTCATTGCCTTTCAGGTAGAATTGTCCTGGTAGACAGATATTTCATCTACACCTGAACCAATTTGGACTCATTTGGGCATTTTATCTGTGATTGAGTTTGGCACTGTCACAAGGAGGAATCATTCATTTTGTCCTTAAAATTTGTAGCATACAAATCCTAAAAGTTTGTAGAGACATCATTGCCCCAGCTCTAACCACTATATGAACTTATCAGTGCCTGAAGGAATTGTTCCAGCTGTATTAGAAAAAAAATCAGCTGTAAGACCTCTTAAAAAAAATACAGGATTAAATTCTAACTCTGCCAACTATAGTTCAATTTCCTCTTTATCGTTTACATCTAAGATCCTAGAAGCGGTGGTATTAAAGTAATTGTCGGAAGTTGTTGAAGAATGTAACATCCTCAACCCATATCAATTTGGCTTCAGGAAAATTCCTAAATACAGAAATTCTTATGATATCACTGCTTGATAATTTAAGGAGAGGTCTAGACGGCAGTTCTAGCTATGTATTGGTAATGCTAGATATATCTTCTGTGTTTGATATACTGGACCATGACATTCTGCTTTTTTGCCTGATGTAATGTGGCATTACCAGCCATGTATTATCATGGTTTTTGTAATATCTGTCTCAACAATTGTCTCAAATAAGAATAGGGGATGAGCGTTCCACATAGTTTTCAAATCACATCGGCGTACCCCAATACTCTGCCCTCTCCTCACTACTATTTAACATTTATCTTGAGCCAATCTGCAAGATTATAGCTGGATTATATGAAGGTTACAGAATATTTGCAGATGATATCCAGTTTTTCATCAAAGCACTTCCTACATGGACTGATACTATCAGTTTAATTGGAATCTGCTTTTCAGCCATCAAACAATGGCTTTAACAATAAATTGACCAGGAACTTTTCTAAAACTGAATTCATGTAATTCAATGTTTGAGTGATGATTCCATTTCCTTACTCAATAACCCTGGATGATCATACATTTTCCCACATGCAAGAACCCTTGGGGTATGGCTAAACACCAAATTATCATTTGGCGATAGTGTCTGGCTATCTGAATGTGGTAAAGCAATGTGGCAAGGTGATAGCTAAAGCCAGAGGAATGCTGGGCTGCATAGAGAATAACCAGAAGAAAAAGGAGGTGATAATGCCCTTGTACAATCCTTGGTGATGCCTCATCTGGTGTATTATGTTCAGTTCTGGAGCCTGAATCTCAAAAAGGATAGAGAATAAAATGGAGGCAGTCCAGAGAAGGATGACCCAAATGGAGCAGGATCAATTTTGGAAGATTTATGAAGAGAAGCTGAAGGATCTAAGTATGAATACCCTGGAAGAGAGGAGGTGCAGGCGAGATATGACACAGATTTTCAGATACCTGAAAGGTTTTAATCATGAACAAACTTTAAACCTTTTCTGTTGGAAAGAAAGCAGTAGAACTAGGGGACAAGAAATGAAATTCCAGGGGGGATGATTCAGAACCAACACCAGAAAATATTTCTTCATGGATAGGGTGATGGATGCTTGGAATGCCCTTCCGGAGGAGCTAGAAAAGACAAAAACAGTCAAAGAATCCAAAGTGACATGGGATAAACACTGTGGATCCCTAAAGGCTAGAGGATGGAAATGAAGTAAAGGGGTAACTTGTTGGTAGAACAGTTACTACCCTTAACCAACAAGACTTGATACTTTTAATGCAACTGCAACATTGCTCTCTGCTTCTGTGGCAGGGGGAAATGGGGAGTTAGAGTCAGACAGCAACCAATGACAGTCCTGACTTTTATGGTCTGGGGAGCTGATAAACATGAGGGTAACCTGCATGGAGCAATTTCTACTCTTAACAGAAGGCAAGGAATTACTACCCTTAACCAATAAGCCTTGACGCTTTTGATGCAACTAAAACATCACTCAGCTTTGACGTTGTAGGGGGGATAGTGGAAGGGGAATTGGATTCAAATAGCCACCAACACGGGCCCTGACTTTTATGGTCTGAGGTACAGATATACAGACATAACTGAAAAAGTACAGGACTGCTTCTTAGCCAAGTCCATAAGCAAAACACATCAGCACTGTCTGAATTTTCAAGAAGGCTCATCAATTAATTGCATGGCGTGGCAGTTGCTACCCTTAAGAGATACATGGGGTAACCTACCCGGCATGACAGATACTAATTTAAGAAGTTTGTTGTAAGAGCAGCAAGATTGTTTGTGACAAGGGACTATATATTCTCTGTCTCCGCACCACTGTTATGAAATAATTTTTGTGCAATCTAAGTCTTAGGGTTTCAGGAATTGTAAGACACTCCTAAAGTATTTTTTTTTTGCTAGGACTGGCTTTTGTTTGATTCTTTGTTTTTATCTATTATTGATTCTGCAGGCAACTTGAATGTAAACTTGAAGATGGCTATTAATAGTAATTGCATAGTCTTTGTATAAGTGTGTTTTAAATATGTTTTAAAATTAGTGTCACATTAATTATGTATGCTTTTATATATATTGCTTAGGGCCTTGATACAAGCAATTAATAAATGTTAATACATCAAATACATTGTTTAGCAAGGATTCCATTAATTTGCTCATCACACAGGTCAGACTAACCGACCTGTAGTTTCCCAGCCTCCTCCTTACTTCCACTTTTATGAAAAGGAACCACATCTGCCCATCTTCGGTCCTCCAGATCTATTCCTAATTCTAAAAAAGCATTGAAAAGGTCAACCAGCATTGCTGCCAGAACTTCTCTAATTTCCCTCAATGGAAATTGAGGGAAGGTGATGGAGCCAGATGTATCCCATCTGGCTCCATCACCTTATCTACTTTAAGTTTAGTTAACTCCTTATGAACAACCTGCTCTGAAAATCCATTGAGCTTTATCTCTTGTCCAGTCTTATTTGTGTTTGTTTTATCTGGTCCTGCTCCAGGTCCTTCCACCGTGATTATTAGAAATATTTGATAAGCAATTTTGCATTTTCCTCATCAGCCTCTACATATTCCTCCCTTTCACCTGAGACTCACAATGCCACTTTTGTACTTCTTTCTATCACTAACATCTAAAAAAGGTCTTGTCCCCCCATTTTACCATATTTGTATTTTTCCTTCTATCTGAATTTTTGCATTCTTGACTTCTTGAAGTAGCTTTGACTATAAAAAGCAGAATATAAATCTTACATTTAATTTAAAAATTCCTTCTGCTCATCAGCCTCTGCTTTTTGGGCTTGCAAGAGCTCAGGGGGTAGCATTCATTTTATTTTATTTTATTATTTTATTTTGTCTGTTTTATAATGAATTTTATGTATTTAGAATTATTTATTTACTTTTATATCACAAATGTTCTTAATTTGACATTTGACATTATTTGTAAACTGATGTGATGTATGTACTTGAACATCGGTATATAAAAAAATAAATAAATAAAATTCACAGCCCATAAAGAAAGTGAGTCTCTGCCACCTTATAATGGTAATACTTAGTGGTCAGATTTAGCCAGCTTCCTAAAATACTCTTTGTGCCTCCTAGCAAGGACTCTCATTGCCATGGCTATGCAAAGTTAAGAGGGGAATTAGAAAATAGGGAGAAACATTGGGAGTTGTGAATAAAAATTCATGGTGCTCACTGGAGGCCAGTTCTGATTGAGCTGGATGCCCAAAGGTACAGAAGCAAATTACTGGATCATTAAAAAAAACAATTAGCTATTTCAAGCAAAATGGAATTATTGCAGATGTTTTCCCTGGGTTTAGGGTAAACAGATCTTGTCAAACTGGCTGCATTTCTTTAAGACCCACAGCAGAGAAGAACAATCTAGTTATTGTTCTCTGGCAAAAGCCTTTGATACGTTGCTATAAGTAAAGTTAAAGAAAACTGCACCAGTGGAGAGAAAACAACAATTTGCAAATGGATTTAAACTTCATAGGTTGAAATGAGGGAGATACTCAAAATGAGATGTTCTGACAGACAGGATGGAAATACAGACATTTATACAGGTATTCATCTCCTATCAGAGAATTAAATCACTGAAGTTCACCCTGGATTCTGCTTGACAAATAGGAAATATTTAGGTTTTGTCAAACAGCACAGTGTTTACCAACCCTCTCCTAGAGGCACACCTAACCAGTCAGGTTTTCAGGAAATCTATAATAAATATGGATCAGATAGATTTGCATATATTGGAGAGTATGCACATCTATCTCATGCATATTCATTGTAGCAATCTTGAAAACCTGACCTGATAGGTGTGCCTCCAGAAGAGATTCGGGAAACATTGAAATAGCAACTGTTATAAACCAGATAATCATGAAATATTCAGCACAAATAAAGCTATTCATCATGATCTGAAAACAGATATGTAAACTAAAGTGTGCATGAAAAACAGCCAACACAAAGGCTGGAGTTATGTCCTCTAAGGCACCCAAAGACATGCCCAAAAATGTATGCATGCCTTTAATTTGCCTCTGATAGCTTTCAGGCATAAATATATTTACTTTTTATCTAGTCTGATTTAAAGACAGGCAGGAATGTGTTGCAAACATAGAGCTCCAATTATTTCTTTGGGCAATGATTTTTATATGTTTATGCAACTTTTGTACAACTGGGGAAAAACAGGAAAGGTAAAATCAAGAAACCCTCTAACTCAGGAGTGGCTATCTCCAGTTCTCAACAGCCACAAACAGGCCAGGTTTTGAGGCTATCCAAAATGAACATGTATCAGATAGATTTGCAAGTACTGCAAATCTAGAATTGGACAGCCCTGCTCTAACTATTCTCTATAATAAAAAAATCAAGAACATTTCTACCATCTCATCTAAATTTATAAATACTCGCTAAATTACCCCAAACAACAGCTACTTTAAAAGGGCTACTGCCATTTTTTCTGTTGGAGATCTAGGGCCTCATTTTCTAAAGTATCGCAGGCCTGCGATACTTTAGGTAATGAGGGGCGGGGGGCCGAAACGGCGGGCGGTCCTGCGCTAGCCGGCAGCGATCGCACCGCCGCGGTGCAATCGCTGCCGGTTTCACACCCAATAGCGCCACCATAGAAGGTGTATTGGGCGCGAACTAGGATGTGGAAAGGGCCTTACCTTTTCGTTGTCCATGGCGTCTTCGTGGAGTCGGCCCCAGTGACGCCCCGACTCCTCCTCTTCCGGGGCCGACTCCGCCCCCATCCTGGTATCGCATGTGATAAGGGACTTTTCGCGTGCGAAACGTCCTTTATCGCATGTGAGCCACTTGGAAAATGAGGCCCCATGTTTGCTATTTAAAAATTACATCTTTTCTATCCTAGAGCCTACATTGTCCTAATTAACATGCATGACACCTTGCTTAATTTACTCCATGGATAGGTTTACTTGCATTCACTGCTTTTTTTCCTCTTTTATACATTTTTCAAATCAAAGCACCACACTTGTGTATGGATTCAGTTCTTTTACACATATATAACTCATCTACTCACACAGCCTTGGGACTATGAAGCCCCAGGGTAGTAGTGTCTACGGATATTGAGAGACACATAGCCACTACTGCCCATCTAGTCATCCTACCTCTGTGGAAGGCTGTCCCTTTAGCTCACAATTCCAGTATATTCTACTGACACCTCATCTAAAGGCTAGCATTAATGGTAATTGAGGAAAATATTCAAAATGATGTTAATTGATTGGGTTTCAAATATGCAGAGCTAAAACTATAGGTACGGTGTATGCTATTTCTTACTATTGATTTGCTTTTGGACTCTCAAAGATCTCAGATTTCTAACAGATTTTTCCCACTCTTACAAGATTAGATCATCAAGTGACCTTATCACTGTCATAGCTACTTTATGAATATGGTTTTACTATTATAATTGATGGTTTATGTTTCATGACTTGTTTGTTTTATGAGAATGTTGATTCTGTTTTTCCATTGTTACACAGTAGACAGTCTGGCTTCTTGGGGTTTCCATTTCAGTTTTTGTCTGCATATTGCTGGTTCTAATTTGTGATCCTTTATTCTGTATTTGGTGAGGGTCTGCCTCTGTTCTGAGCTTGTGACAAAGGTGAGAGATTTTGCTAGCATGTAGTGTCTTGTAGGGATCTACACAGTGTCGTAGTGAGGGGGTGGGTGGGGGTCCAAGCCAGGCCCCCAGGGAAGTGGGATGTTAGGGGCACTCGGGGGAAATTTTCCCTCAAAGCTACACATAGCTTTTACCTTCCAGAAAGATAAGCAATGTTGCAGTAGAGCTCATCCCTCCACAGCCTGAAGCAAAAAGACCAGTGATAGTGGCAACATATCTGGAAACTCTATGGGCCAACCTTCCAACACTCCAGGTGCTCTTCCTTCCTGCCCTCTGAGCCCTGGAAGAAAAAAGTTACAGGAGCTGAGCAGGCAGGAAGGAGGAGGAGCGTTGGCACATGTACAGAAGAGGAACAGCTGCTGTATACCTGTGACAGGGCCACCGAAGATCACAACTCACCGTGGCTTGAGAGGAGGAGGCCCAGAGGCAAGAGAGGCTGAAGCCATGTAAAGTGTGTGTGTGTGTGTGAGAGTGCGTGAAGAGCATGTGTGTGACAGACAGCATGTTAAAGTGAGAGCCTATGTGTGTGTGAGAGAGAACATGTGCGAGTAAGAGCCTATGTGAGTGTGAGAGAGACAGACAGCATGTGAGAGCCTGTCCCTAGCACCTCTTTTTGGACAGGAGCGGCGGCTGTCAGCGGGTTTGACAGCTGACGCTCAATTTTGCCAGCGTCGGTTCTCGAGCCCACTGACAGCCACGGGTTCGGAAACCGGATGCCGGCAAAATTGAGCCATCTTGTGCTCCTACCATGTGACAGGGACCGACCAATGGCACTGGTAGCCCCTGTGAAATAGTAAGGGCAAAGGCTATCAGCGCCCTTTTGAATACTGGCAGCCAACGGCCCGAGTGCAGGAGATCGCTCCAGAACCCCAGGGATTTTTGGAAGTCTTGGGGGAGTCTGGAGGGTGGGGTTTTATTCGTTAGTGATACGTTGCATTCGTGGGGGTTTGCCATACCTTTTGGAACCCCACGAATGCAACAAATAGGGACCTATAAGTTGCAGATTGCGCATTTGTTCAAAACAAATGCACATCCCTATTGTTTGGGGGAAATTAAGGATCTGGAAGGGAAAAGGGATAAGTTGAATGCCATCTTGTGTAAGGAAAATCAATATAGAGTAGATATGTCCCTTTGGGAATACTTTGAGGAACATAATAAACCTAGTAAATTCCTAGCCTGGCAGTTAAAAAGGCAAATATCACAAAGTCAAATCCTGAAAATTAGAGATGGGGAAGGAGAAGTTCTCTAAATAAGGGATAGATTTTCCAGTTCTATAGGGAGTTATATACAGGTGAATGTTATATTTTGGATGAAGATATTGTTGATTATTTAGAAGAGGTTCACTTGCCTATATTATCGGAAGCTGCTTCCCAAAAACTGCATGGAGAGATTTCACAGGAGGCAATTTGTTGCAATATCCTCTCTTAAGTACATGGGGCTCTTTTATAAGAAATTTAGGGACTTGCTCATTTCATGGCTCCAGCATCTTTTTAATACACTATTGCAAAAATCTGGCTTTGCCAACTTCTGTGAGTTTGGCAGGAATAACAGTTCTTCCTAAACCGGGCAAGGATAATTTTTTATGTGGTTCATATAGACCAATTTCATTATAGAATTTAGATTTGAAGATATTGGCAAACATTCTAGCAGCTAGATTAAATAGAGTGCTACCGGATCTGGTGCCTGTGGACCTGTCTGGCTTCATACTGGGCAGGCAGGCCACGGATACCATCTGTAAAATTGTAAACTTAATTTGGAATGCCAGAGAAGAGAAAATGTTATCAGTCTTGTTGGCCATTGATGCTGAGAAATCCTTTGACAGCATTCATTGGGCTTTTATGTTTAAGGTGTTACAGAAGACTGGGATGGGCTCCAACTTTTTGACATGGTTGAAAGTAATGTATTCCATCCCAAAGGCATGTATTACGGTAAATGATTCTTACTCGGATATTTTTGAGTTGGGCAAGAATACAAGGCAAGAGTGCCCATTGTCACCATCACTATTCACCCTGGTTATGTAGCCTTTAGCGGGGATTATTAGACAAAATGGGTACATTACAGGAATTTATATTGGTCACTCCCAATTTAAAATATCCCTACTTGCGGATGATATTTTATTTACTATATCTAATCCCCTCTTCTCCTTGCCTGTATTAGTTAAAGAACTGGATAAATTTGGTAAAGATTCCAGATTTTTGGTAAATATTTCCCTTGACGAAACACTATTAGATTTAATAAAGGAGAAATTTCCTTTCAAATGAGTGAAAAAGAGTATTTGTTATTTGGTAATTCAGGTGGGGGTGGACTGGAAGCAGTTGTTTGATATGAATTGCATTCCTTTGCTGGAGAAAACAGTTAGAGATTTGGATATATGGTCCCTTTATAATTTCTCATGGTTAGGCCAAATTACCACTATTAAAATGACGATCTTACCGAGATGGATCTATCTTTTTCAGATATTCACTATTGAAGTTCTGCTTGGGTTCTTGAAAACCCTTCACAAATATATTTTTCCATTACAATTTGAAGAGGAGGCCTCTCAGGGTGGCAAAAAGGGTGCTTTTGAGAAATATTATTTAGCTGTTCAATTGAGAGCTGTTTATATTTGGTCTTCTAGGTCTATTTGTTATTGTTTGTAAGGTTTTGGGTGGACCCTTGGACACTGTGGTAGATGATCACACCCACGGGGGGAAGTCCTGTGAGGGGCCACAGGTCAGGCTCAGCTTTAGGACACACACACAGAATTATCTTTTATTAAAAGGAGTTGAGAAGCCACCACAGGTGGCAGTAGGGAGTAGAGATGAAACCCGGCTGGGCTTGTAGTCCCTCAAGACACTGGAACAGCGATCCCTCAATAGCTGTGCTGTAGTGGAGAGAAACTGAGATAGTGAGTACAGTGGAGCATACCCAGGGTTCTGGTATAGAGCCTCGTTTGTTGATTACTCACACAGCGGTTTCTCCCGGAAGGTAACACAGAAGCTGGAATAGAGGCAGGCCCTCAAGGAGCGAGTACCTGGTTCCAGGGAACACGTCTGAGAGAATATAGATGGTAACTCACTGATGGTGTAGGCAGCGGTTTCTTCCAAGCAGAAGTGAGCTCAGGCAGCGAATCCGGGAACATCGGCCCTCGAGGAGCGAGTACCGGTTCCAGACAGCAACCTGAAAGAAAAGAGAGAGGCCCCCAAGGAGTGGGTACCCTGATAGAGTAAGTCCAATTAAAGAGAGGCAGAGTAGCTAGGTACGGAGAGCAAACCCCATCCATAAGGAGTCCCTTGCTAACTCGATTAGCTAGCAAACAGAGTAGGCTTTTGTATCCGGGATGCGTGATGTCATCACAGAGGGCCGCTCCTGAGGTTTGCGCCAAAGAAGGAATAAGAATCAGGGCCACGCGGCGCGTGCGCCCTATGGCAGCTGAACAACATGGCGGGAGGCAGCGCCTAAGCCGGACTAGGGGCGCTGGAGAGGACGGCAGGCAGACGCCATGGCAGCCAGACGTCCATCAACCGCGGGAGGAGTTGCCAAAGAGGTAAGGAGGGCGGAGTGGAGACGGCGGGCAGCGACAGTAGAAACACTAATCTTAAACTGAGTATACATTGAGCAGGCAAACCTAACACATGGATTACTTTATTCCAGGATTTGGGGTCTGCCAAAAATGGGGAGGCTTCATAATAGGGTAAATCCTTTTTCAATGTTGACTCTGAAAATTTGGCAGAAATGGAGGAAACTGTTGATGGGACATGAGATTTTCTCTCTGATGTTGACTTTGAGCCTTTACAGGGGGGGTACATTGTATATCTGGTTATATGGGTGATTTTTGCCATTGGAATCAGAAAGGAATTTGCTGTTGCAGGCAACTGTTTGCTAATCTGAAATTGTTAGATTTTGAAGACATAAAATTGCAGTTTGGTCTTCCTGATTCTGAATATTATAGATTTATACAATTATCATACTGTCTTTCTTGTGCTTCCATCAAATGTCAGGTAGCTCTGATTTGTGTTCTCAGCAGACCTCCACTAAGGGTCTCATTTCCAGAATATATGTTTTGTTGTTTCCCAAGCAAGTTCTTCCTTTTAACCATGTGTTTGGTTGGGAATCTGATTGGGGGAGATCTTGGTCTGACAAACAATGGGAGGCATGCTATACAGCAATAGCACAGAGCTCAATTTCTGCTAATATAGTAAAGACTAACTATAAAATTGTGTTTTCATGGTGTATTACTCCCCTTAAGTTTCACAAGATTTCTTCCAGCCATTCTGATATATGTTGGAGACTATTTTGGATGGGAGGGTCATTTTACCATATCTGGTGGACTTGTCTGAAATTGAGACCATTTTGGTTGTGGGTTGAGTCAATAATTAAAGGAATGAATCCTGTGACATTCTCTTTCAAACTGGAATATATCTTCTCTCCTGAATTCAAGTGATTGGACTCTTGCAGTGAGGACTTTAGTGAATCATATCTTGGGTGCAGCCCAAAAGGAAGTGACAGCTCATTGGAAGAAGGAGACTATCTCACCATCAATGCTGTTTCTTTGAAGGATCTAGACTATTCATTATCGGGTGAATTTTTAAACACTGACAAGCGCCAATACCGGGAGATACATGTGTGGCTGGGACGCATGTGCATCGTGGACATTTTCAAAGGCCCGCAGCCATGCACATATCTCCTGGTACATGCAGAAGAGCCAGTTTTTTAAAAAAGGGGTGATCTGGGGGCAGGATATGAGTGGGGTATGGGCAGGGCAGTGGCTGGCCAGGACAGCACCAGTAGGTGCTGTCCCTGTGAAGTGGCGCGTTAACTTACTACTGCTCTGGAAAGCAGGTAAGTAGAGAAAAAAAAACTTGTCAGAGGGGATTTAGAGGTCAAGGAGGAGAGAGGATAAGACAGGCAGGGTAGGTAGGGGTTGTAGGAAGTTCCCTCACAGTCCCTCCCAGTCCTTTATTGAAGCGGACTAGGAGGAAACTGGGGAAAGGCCCAGTCGATCGCTGAGCGCATTTTATAAAATGCTCCCCTTGCTGCGCGCCTGAGGGCCAACTCACGTGCCCATGCATGCACCAATATAAAATCGAGCACACATGTGCGTGCGGGTTGCGAATTTTATGACATGCGCGCACACATACATGAATGTCCATGCGAGGATCTAAAAATTCACCTTTATTTGAGCTACTTATCAATCACTAGGAATGACAAGGTGGCTTTCCTTGTACAGATATGGGAGTCTTTTTTATTGGTATCATCAGTTAAAGTAAATATGGATTTTGTATTTGACTTTTGCTAGATTGCCTCTCCTTTTTCTTTTCAAAACTAAATAGGTCACTCATCGGATATTTAGCCTTACCTAGCTTCCCTTCTTTTGATATACTTTACTGAACAAAAAAAGGGGGGAGGGGAAGGAGGGAATATACTTTATAAAATTGTTCACAGCTTATTATCCTTTCATGTTTTATATTCTTGCTGGGTTTTTTGCCTTTGATAGCACTATAGTTTAGGGATATTTCATTCCGTTACTTGTGATATTAATAAAGAGTAAATAAAAAAAAATAAAGTTTGCACTTATTAATTTAGCATGAAGGAGAGAATGAGAAAAGATTTCCAGCAAGCAGGATTTGCTATAGTGTTGGCCCTATATTCCTTCTACAGCCCCAATGTAACACTGAGATTTGTTGGTCTAGCAATAAAAGGATGATTCTCTTGCAACATAATAATCAAACCACAGGAGCCTGCTTTTTGCTACAATGCAGAAGCCTGTCTCTCCTATATCATCCTTCCAAGAGATCAAAAAAAATAAAAATAAAAATGGACATATCCCAATGTGAGTCTGACTCTTTTATGCATGACTGCTGACAGACTTAGGGACCAATACATTTAAAGGACTATTTATATCCAGAGCTTTGCAATTAGAACTGATTACTGTTTGCTGATTAGCAGCAGTTGTAACCTATAGGTAGAGGTTACGGTTGGTTAGTATTTATATCTAACTCTGTCGCTTCTTGCAGCTGACACATCTATCAAACAAAAAACACACTTTGAAATGTTTGTATGCTAATGCCAGAAGTCTAAGAAGTAAGATGGGAGAATTAGAATGCATAGCAGTGAATGATGACATAGACTTAATTGGCATCTCAGAGACATGGCGGAAGGAGGATAACCAATGGGACAGTGCGATACTGGGGTACAAATTATATTGCAATGACAGAGAGGAGCACCCGGGAGGTGGTGTGGTGCTTTATGTCCAGGATGGTATAGAGTCCAAAAGGATAAACATCCTGAATGAGACTAAATGCAGAATCAAATCTTTATGGGTAGAAATCCCTTGTGTGTTGGGGAAGACTATAGTGATAGGAGTATACTACCGTCCACCTGGCCAAGATGGTGAGATGGACAGTGAAATGCTACGAGAAATTAGGAAAGCTAAGCAAATTGTTAGTGCAGTAATAATGGGAGATTTCAATTACCTCAATATTGACTGGTTAAATGTATCATCAGCACATGCTATAGAGATAAAGTTCCTGGATGGAATAAATGACAGTTTTATGGAGCAATTGGTTCAGGAACCGAAGAGAGAGGGAGCAATTTTAGATTTAATTCTCAGTGGAACACAGGATTTGGTGAGAGAGGTAATGGTGGTAGTGCCGCTTGGCAATAGTGATCATAATATGATCAAATATGAATTAATGACTGGAAAGGGGACAGTAAGCAAATCCACGGCTCTTGTGCTAAACTTTGAAAAGGAAAAGTTTGATAAAATGAGAAAAATAGAAAACATTTGAAAGGAGCAACTACAAAGGTAAAAAGTGTGCAAGAGGCGTGGCCATTGTTAAAAAATACCATCCTAGAAGCACAGTCCAGATGTATTCCACACATTAAGAAGGGTGGAAGGAAAGCAAAACAATTACTGGTTAGGTGTGTGCATTCGTTTGCAACGTATTGGCAATCCGCAATATGCCATATTCGTTGTATTCGTGGGGGTCATGAAACGTATTGCAAACCCCCACGAATACAACGTATCACTAACGAATAAACCCCCACCCTCCTGACCCCCCAAAACTTGCCAAAAGTCCCTGGTGGTCCAGCGGGGGCCCTGGAGCGATCTCCTGCACTCGGGCTGTTGGCTGCCAGTATTCAAAATGGCGCCGATAGCCTTTGCCCTTACTATGTCACAGGGGCTACCGGTGCCATTGGTCGGCCCCTGTCACATGGTAGGAGCAATGGACGGACAGCACCGTCTTGTGCTCCTACCATGTGGTCCAGCAGGGTCCTGGAGCAATCTCCTGCACAATACTATAAGGGACCTTACAACATCCTAGAGATAAGGTCTGACAGCTATTATCCCAAACAATCAGCTGCACATTAACATGTCCATGTATTTAAAAACTTTCTTACCTGGACTTACATTTATTAAAATGATCTACATCACTGAGTTTATATATTACAGCAACATATTCTTTAAATATTAAAAAGGCTTTTATTTTAATAGAATAAAAAGCCTAACATTTCTTCAGTACTTCGAACAAACCATTATTAATAGAAAATGAAGGCTCAGCACACCTTATAAAAGCAATAAGTAAGTGTCTCACTCACTCAACACATAATCAAGTGATGGAATCTCTTGCCAAAGAATTTGGTCAAGGCAACTAACAGTGATATTTAAAATAAGGTTGGACAAGTTCCTGAATGAAAAGTCAATAAACAGTTATTAGCCAAGTCGAACTGGGAGTGAGATACAAGAAATAGATCAATTGTTTGGGATCTGTCGAGTACTTCTGACCCAGATGGTCCACTGTCAGGGACAGAATCCTGGACTTGATGGACCTTACCTTAGTCAGACCCAACATGGCAATTCTTATGTACTTATTCTTTCCTTATTGTTTATTTTTTTTAAAAGCTCTTATCTTAAGACTAGAGGAAAGTCACACAATTTAATACAGTTCTTAAAGGTCTGTTGATTCTTGTTTTTAACATGGCTTGCAAGTCAACATGAACCAATCAAACCATTCTATGAGAATACTTTCCTCACCTTACCATCAGCAAGATCTAATTTCCAGTGAATCTCCATTACGTACACATATATTACACTGGGCAACATATTTTCACAAAGTCATGTTACGGAAATGAAATTAGTCAATTCTTATAAATTTCCATGCTAAACACAAATGTGGCTGTGAAAATGCAAAATTGGCTCTAGTTTTTTTGTAATATGCAATAATATAATTATATCTTGAACTGTATGCCAATAGTAGGAGACCTACGGTTAATACCGTTTGAAAAATGAAGTCATAGACTACGTCTTAGATTTCTTTGCTTGTCTCTTGTACAACTGTTCGGGAGCATCTCTGCGGAGGACTGCATCTCTCCACACCATGGGGACTGCAAACGGCATTGATGGTCTTGTGCCATTCAACCACTGTGAAAGCTGTGTTGCACATGTAGCACAGCATATATGTGGTGCCCAAGGAATGTCTTGGTCACCAATCTTGCATCCGAAATAAAGATGATATGCCTTCTTCACTTGAGAAGTTATACTTTTCTTCTGCTTCGCAAATGTTACTTCCCCACAAATATAACAGAAATTGTCCACGATATTAACACACTTTCGAGGCATTAGTATTCTGTAATTAATTTACCTAAATGGATAAACTAGAAACAGTTTTATGCAACAGTAGTTTAAACTGTATCCCACAAAGTCTGGAATATTTCAAATGCTCACCCTTTCTGACTGGGCTTCATATAGTACACTGCTGACGTCAGCTTACTCAGCAGCAGCATGGCAGTAGAACTGCATTGCATCAGAAAATGATGTAATAAACTCTGGATAATGTGTGCATTATGGTATTATGCAATATGATGCAATATTACATCATTCTAGGCTTATTTAGGATGTTGTTACAGTCCTACTGGATAAATTTACACGACTAAACATAGAGGGGCAGATTTTAAATGCCCTGCGTGCGTAAATCTGGCCGGATTTACACACGCAGGGCCCTCGCGCACCGGCGTGCCTATTTTGCATAGGCCGCCGGCGTGCGAAGAGCCCCGGGATGCGCGTAAGTCCCGGGGCTTCGTAAAAGGGGCGGGGAGGGGGCGGGGAGGGGGTGGTCCCGAAATGACGCGGCATTTCGGAGGCGGGCCCGGGGGTGTGGCACTGGCCCGGGGGCGTGGTCAAGGCCTCCGGGCCAGCCCCCGGGTCGGGTGATGGCGCACCGCTGGCGTGCGCAGATTTACATCTGCTTTTAGCAGGCGTAAATCTGCCAACAAAGGTAAGGGGGGGTTTAGATAGGGCCGGGGGGGGGGGTTAGGGAGGGGAAGGGAGGGGAAGGTGGGGGGAGGGCGAAGGAAAGTTTCCTCCGAGGCGGCTCCGAAATCGGAGAGGCCTCGGAGGGAACAGGCAGCGTGCTCTGGACTCGGCATGAGCAGGTTGCACAAATGTGCACCCCCTTGCGCGCGCTGACCCCAAATTTTATAAGATACGCGCGGCTATGCGTGTGTCTTATAAAATCCAGCGTACTTTTGTTCGCGCCTGGTGCGCTAACAAAAGTACGCGATCGCGCAAATTTTTAAAATCTACCCCAGAAAGTGAACTATATTAAATATCTTCAAAACGAGAGCCAATAAAAACTTTTCATGGTCATATTCGTGTTCAGCACATCAAGATACTACAGAGTAGAGTAGGTCAGTAACACTTTCATTGTTGCCCAGTGTTATATATTATTAGCAAAGTAAATAAAGGAAAATGAAAAAAAAAAGGTTGCTATGGTTTTCTAAAGTAGTAGCTGAAAATAAGTAAAATAAATAGCATTCAAAAACTATATGAAGTCACAAATTGAGGAAGACAGGTGACATTATCTGGAAAAGCTAAGAGAAGTTGAGAAAGTAGTCAGGAATGCAAAATTGCAAATAGAATAAAATAAACAGCAAATCTCTTAAAATGGGAGTGACAAGACTGTTAGATTTATTGGTGATAGGAGTTTAATGCAAAAGTGGCATTGAGAGATTCAGAATTGAAGGAGAGGAATATGTAAAAGCTGATGAGGAAAAATCAGAATTGCTTATCAAATATTTCTGTTTGGTGTTCACTTTGAAAAAGGCAGGTGCAGGGCCACATAAAACAAACAGAAAGAGTTTGTTTTATGTGGCCCTGCACCTGCAGTTGGAACTGAGTTGGAACTGAGGTAAACTGCAATCAATTTTCAGAAAAATGTATTCATTAAGAGCTAGCTAAACTTAAAGTAGATACAATGAGAGATCCAGTCAGGATGTATGGGAGAGTATTAAGGGAACTAAGTAGGGATGTGAATCGTTTTTTGACGATTTAAAATATCGTCTGATATATTTTAAATCGTCAAAAATCGTTAGGGCCACGATACAATACCAATTCCCCCGATTTATCATTAAAAAATCGTAACTCGGGGGAAGGGGGAGGGCAGGAAAACCGGCACACTAAAACCCCCTAAAACCCACCCCCAACCCTTTAAATTAAATCCCCCACCCTCCCGAACCCCCCCCCCAAATGCTTTAAATTACCTGGGGATCCAGCGGTGGTCCAGAACGGCGGCGGTCCGGAACGGCCCCCTCAATTGAATCCTGTTGTCTTCAGCCGGCGCCATTTTGCAAAATGGCCGCCGCAAAATGGCGGCGGCCATAGACAAAAACGATTCAACACAGGAGGTCGTTCCGGACCCCCGCTGGACTTTTGGCAAGTCTTGTGGGGGTCAGGAGGCCCCCCCAAGCTGGCCAAAAGTTCCTGGGAGTCCAGCGGGGTTCAGGAAGCGATTTCTTGCCGCAAATCGTTTTCCGTACGGAAAATGGCGCCGGCAGGAGATCGACTGCAGGAGGTCATTCAGCGGCGATCCGGAACCCCTGCTGAACGACCTCCTGCAGTCGATTTCCTGCCGGCGCCATTTTCCGTACGGAAAACGATTCGCGGCAAGAAATTGCTTCCTGAACCCCGCTGGACTCCCAGGAACTTTTGGCCAGCTTGGGGGGGCCTCCTGACCCCCACAAGACTTGCCAAAAGTCCAGCGGGGGTCCGGAACGACCTCCTGCGTCGAATCGTTTTTGTCTATGGCCGCCGCCATTTTGCGGTGGCCATTTTGCAAAATGGCGCCGGCTGAAGACAACAGGATTCAATTGAGGGGGCCGTTCCGGACCGCCGCCATTCTGGACCACCGCTGGATCCCCAGGTTATTTAAAGCATTTTGGGGGGGGATTTAATTTAAAGGGTCGGGGGTGGGTTTTAGGGGGTTTTAGTGTGTCGGCTCACGATATTAACGATTTTAACGATAGTTTACACACCCAAACGGCAACAATACGATTCCCTCCCCCTCCCAGCCGAAATCGATTGTTAAGACCATCGAGGACACGATTCACATCTCTAATTGCCTCTGTTGTCTATCACTGCTGAGATCCCGCACATTTTACTTTCAGAAGTTAATTTCGGCCAGCACAGGGAAAGTGTACAGAAAAGCAGAAAAATACTGCTTTTCTGTATACCCTCTGACTTAATATCATAGCAAGATTAAGTTGGGGGCCCCAAACTGAAAATTTAATCAAAAATTTTAAAAATTTTTTTTAAAATCTTCCCTTGGCCCGCGGGTTGGAAGACGGACACTCAATTTAGCCAGCGTCTGTTTTCCGAACCCATGGATGTCAGCGGGTTCGAGAACCAACGCTAGTAAAATTGAGCGTTGGCTGTCAAACCCGCTGACAGCCGCTGCTTCTGTCAAAAAGGAGGTGCTAGGGACGTGCTAGTGTCCCTAGCGCCACCTTTTACCGTGGGCCCTCATTTAAATACTCGATCACGCGCCCAGGAGAGTGTCCTGGGCACGCGTCAGGAGAGTGGGTTTTTACTTTATCGGCCTGATAATGAGATTCCAAACAGGAAAAGTCCATAACTAGTTAATAGCTAGGTAGAGTTGGGAAAGCCAGAGCTTATCCCTGGAAGTGAGATGCAAGATATAGATCAACTTTTGAGGATCTGCTGGGTACTTGTGACCCGGACTGGCCATTGTCAGAGACAGAATGCTAGGTTCAATAGAGCTTAATCAGTCCCAGCATGGCACTTGTTAGTAGGTATATTTGCACAAATAGTGCACTTTTTTTTTTTTGCACTTGTATGTTAAAAATTTAGGGGAAAATTTTAATAGCCCAATAAGTTGCAAAGAGCACAGATAGTTTTTCTTTGAAAAGTTGTTATTTAGTACATGCAATAAAAGTATCTAGTTTTACTTTGATAATTAGCTAGTCTAATTGAAGTGTTAGGGCAGTGTAATTTATTTGATTAGTTACCAAAAGGTGTTAATCAGATTAGCAGTGAGTCATTCAGGCTAACTGACTGAAGTGTAAATCTCCAAAGGGATTGTTTTGTACTAACTTGCTTTAGAAGCACAAGATATATTATAGGGAAAGAGCTCAGTAATTTACAATCCAGTGGGAGCACTGAGAGGAGAGAATCACCTTGCTGGTGGGTGAAGAGAATCGGTAAGTACCACTTTGGGAAATTTTAGAACTTGAAAGTTTTCGGGAGAGCTAACTATTGGGTATATTCTTCAGTGTGTTTATATTAAATAGCTAGTCAGAAGTAGGCAAAAGCTAGGAGTTTGTGTGCTTTTATTTCCCTTCTCCCACCTATCCCAAAGCTCGTCCTTTGATTTATAGGAAGGAGACACTTTCAATTAAAAAAAAAATAATCAATCAGTCTTTTAATTTAAACTCAGAATTTCCCCAGGCCTTATCAAGAGTTTAATCATCCCCTTTTAGATCACTACCATATAAATAGTGAATAAACTAATACCTTTAAAAGACTCTAATTGTATGCATTCCTATTCCCATAACAACCTAAACTTAACTAGAACTGAATACAATTAAGATGAGTGCAGCAGTCTAGCAGTGAAAGGTGAGCCTTCCAGTCTTTTGCATTGAGTGCCAATTGTATAATTTTTTATCTGCCAGGAGGGGTTGTATCTGTGCAAAGAGCACTTGTCTCTCAGAGAATGAGTCCAATATCTGAAGGCTTGAGTGGCATTCCTGGAGAAGCTGAGGCAGACAGAGCGGTATATGGATGAGACCTTCAGGGACAAGGTAGCCAATTCCCAACTCCAGTCTGAAAACCCTGCTGCTGCCTTGGAGGAAGAAGGTCTCCAGTTCATAAATAATCAATCTGGTGCAACAGGAAATGATCCTGTAGCAAGGACCTGCTCTCCAGGTGTTGCATTCTCCTCTTGCATCGAGGATGTGTCTCCAAGGGCTATTGCCCTGGAGGAAAGGATTAGGTTAGCCATCATGGTTGGTGATTCGATTATTAGTAATCTAGCTGGGTGGCTGGTGGGCATAAGGATAACCTGATAAAATACTTACCTGTTGCAATGGTGACAGAACTCACATTTCACCTAGATAGGATTTTAGACAGTGCTGGGGAGGAGCCAGCTATTGTGGTACATGTGAGCACCGACATAGGAAAATGAGGGATGGAGGTTCTGGAAGCCAAATTTAGGATCTTAGGTAGAAAGCTGAAATCCAGAATCTCCAGGATAGCATTCTCTGAAATGCTCCCTGTTTCAAATGCAGGTCCCCAGATGCAGCCAGAACTCCAGAGTCTCAAAGAGTGGATGAGACAATGGTGCGAGGAAGATGAATTTAGTTTTGTAAGGAACTGGGGAACCTTTTGGGGAAGGAGGAGATTTTTCTGAAGGGATTGGCTCCACATTAACCAATGTGGAGCCAGGATACTGATGCTAACCTTTAAAAAAGAAATAGAGCAGTTTTTAAACTAGAACAAAGATGAAAGCCGACAGTTGTCCAGCAGTGCATTGTTCAGAGGGAGATACTAATGAAGCATTAGAGCTAGGGCATCCCAACAGAGAGGTTCCAATAATAAGAAAAGTAGTCCAAGGACCTGTAAATAAAAAAAAATCACCTGAACTAAAAGTTTCCAAATTATCCTTGTCAACTGAAAAGCAGAATGTTAACACAAACAAAAACACACTTTGAAATGTTTGTATGCTAATGCCAGAAGTCTAGGAAGTAAGATGGGTGAGTTAGAGTATATAGCAGTGAATGATGACATAGACTTAATTGGCATCTCAGAAACATGGTAGGAGGAGGAGGATAATCAATGGGATATTGCTATACAATGGTACAAATATTCAACTATGCGTGTTATCTCTGCTAGGATGTTGTCGGTTGGATCTTCATCAAGTTCTTGATAAAACGCTGTATTGAAAGTTGGCGTTGTGCTTCCTCTATGTACGCTAAAGTGTTCATCACTACAACCGCTCCTCCCTTATCAGCTGGTTTTATTACTATGTCCTTTCTATCTTGTAATTGATGGAGTGCCTGTGATTCCTCTTTTGATAAATTAAAATAAGAGTGACAATTTAATTTTTCAATATTTTCAATATCATGCATCACCAATGTGAAAAAGGTGTTAATCGCTGCATCTCCCGGTGGCGGCGGGCTCCATTTCGATTTCAATTTTATAACAGGAGTGATAGCTGATGGTGAATTTACTATTGGAGATTGGGATAAATAAATTTTCCTCTGAAGCTGCCGAATGAATTTGTGAAAATCACAGCAGAACTGAAAGGGATCATGTCTTTGTGTGGGTGCCAACTTTCAAATACAGCGTTTTATCAAGAACTTGATGAAGATCCAACCGACAACATCCTAGCAGAGATAACACGCATAGTTGAATATGGGTATCAACAGAATTTTCTCACAAAGAGTGAAAGTGATTTTCTGATTAACAAACATCCCAGGATCCCAGTACTATACATTGTACCAAAGATCCATAAGAATCCACAACATCCCCCTGGAAGACCCATAGTCTCGGCTAAAGAATCAGTATTAGAACCGATCTCCATCTTTTTGGATAAATTACTACAACCGTTCGTGTCGCAAGCACCCTCATATATTAAGGACACGTCTCACATGCTTCAATTCTTATCGACCATAACATTGTCAAGTCAGAGCTTGTTAGTCACCATGGACATAGAATCGCTGTATACAGTAATCCCTCAAGATGAATTACTTACGGTAATATCAGATGTCTTAAAGACTCGTCCAAATCCCCAAAGGATACCAACCTCATACATTATTGAATTATTAGATCTAGCTCTGAGTCACAACTACTTTTCTTTTCAAGATAAATTCTATTTACAAATCCGTGGAACTGCCATGGGGGCCGCCATGGCTCCAGATGTTGCAAACTTATTTGTAACAGCATTCGAAAATCGATACATTCAACAACATCCATGGTCCCTATCTTTGAAACATTGGAAAAGATATATAGATGACGTGTTCATTATATGGGAAGGATCACAGACAGCCCTTCAGGAATTCCACCTCTGGCTTAATTCATTGAATTCATGCCTTAAATTCACCATGAATTGTCATGATCAACAAATATCATATTTGGATATTCTCATCACCAAAAATGAAGACTCTGTCATTACCACTCTGAACCGAAAACCCAGTGACCGCAATAATCTTTTAAGATTCGATAGTTTCCACCCGACCACATTCAAGTTAAATTTACCCGTTGGCCAGTTCATGCGCATACGGTGACTGTGCACAGATAATTCGGAATTTAAGAAACTGTCTCAAATCTTGGCAGAAAGATTTTTGCAACGAGGATACCCACTATCGAGCGTCAAAAAAGCTTACCGACGAGCCCTTTACTCCAACAGGGAATTTATGTTTTTGCCAAGACAACGTGAGGATTCAAACCAACAGACCATGGTGATGAGGCACACACTGGCCGCTCCAAAGATCAGTAGAGCTATTCGGAGACACTGGGCAATTCTCCAAGAAATCCATCCTTCATTCAAGGAACCTATTCGGATCGCTTACTCTCGAGGCAGAAATATTAAAGACCAAGTGGTTCATTCCAGCCTCCACAAGTCCCTGAATGTCGAAGATACAATTATGGCCTGTGTAAATTGTGCCCATTGTGCCTTAAAATCATTACAGACTGCCATTACTTTACCATCAGGTCGGACAATCTCCCTGCCTCAAGCAACATGCAAATCTTCTTTTGTTGTGTATGCCATCTTTTGTCCGTGCCCACTTATTTACGTGGGCATGACCAAGCGCCCGTTCAGAACCAGATTGACTGAACATAAATGCTGCATCAACACGGGGTGAATTGAAGAACCGTTGGTGACTCATTTCAGAGATCATAATCATAATTTCTCTGATATCAAATGGACTATCTTAGAAATCATTCATCCACATTGGAGAAAGGGAGACCGAATCAAAAAACTGCAACAATGTGAACAATGATGGATTTTCAAATTACACACAGTGACCCCTTGTGGGCTCAACAAGGAAATAGAGTGGATTCACTTCATGTGAATCCACTCTCCTGTTAAATCAGATATACAGGTGTGGTTGGGTGATACTATAAAATCAGCCTAGATCTCGCGGCAATTCAGTAGAATGCCGGTAAGAGGACTAGGCGACTAAACGCGGTAAGAGAAGACTACAATCATGCTTAAGTTATAATTCATTTGGGAGGTGCACATTCTCTGTTGAAAAATGTCAGTGCAAAAAGTATATGCAAAAAATACATGTGGTTTCACATCTATTGTCATCTCTATAGGCATTATATACTGCATGAATTAGACGAAAGCTACCATGAAGGCATTTAAACATTGAAGAAATTTTGGCGGCAATTAACCTTGCGTTCTTAAGCCCAAATCTTCCGATTAGGACAGAGTCCCTGAAGCAGCACAACTGCAAAACGTACGTCGGACTACAGGAGCTCTAAGTCACACGAGCACCTTCGATCGGAAATCCCTGCCCACTAAGCACGGCAGTGTTGAAAATAAAGGTTTGGAAGCGCGGTGACGCTCTGCACAAGTGAGTGAAGGTAACAGCTCGGAAGCGCGGCGGCGCTCCGCTCAAGTAAGGCAATTCCGCTTCTAATATCGGTAAAAGACATTTTTATTATAAATGGACAAAAATTGAATAAAAAAAGCAAATTAAATAAAGTAGAAAATTAAAGCAACTCGAAAGACTGTATTGGACCGATGATTAAAAGTGACCCAGTGTGGTTGAAAGCGTGGCTTACTGCCTGAATCAACCAAGGGTGGTATGATGGTCCACATAGTGAGATAAATTCCTGCACATAAAAGTTTAAAAAAGGTTTCAATTACCCCAATTTTGACTGGATAAATATAACATCAGGACATGCTAAAGAGATAAACTTCCTGGATGGATTAAATGACAGTTTTTATGGAGCAATTGGTTCAGGAACCAACAAGATAGGGAGCAATTTTATATCAAACTCTAATTGGAGCACAAGATTTGATGAGAAATTTAATGGTGGTAGGGCCACTTGACAATATTGATCATAACATGATCAGATTTGAATTAATGACTGGAAGGGGGACAGTAAGTAAATTCAAGGCTCTAGCTCTAACCTTAAGGGAAACATTGATAAAATAAGAAAAATAGTTAAAATAGGTTGAAAGGTGCAGCTATAAATGTTAAGAGTGTGCTGCAGACATGAACGTTGTTAAAAAAAAAAAACATCTTAGAAGCGCAGTCCAGATGTATTCCACACATTAATAAAGGTGGAAAAACGTCCAAACAATTGCTGGCATCGTTAAAATGTGAGGTGAGAGAGTCTATTTTAGCCAAAAGATCTTCAATCAAAAATTGGAAGAAGGATCCACTAGAAGAAAATAAGAAAGCATACACATTGGCAAGTTAAATTTAAAACATTGATAAGACAGACTATGGCCTAGATTCATCAAAATGCGATAAATTTCACATGAATAAGGAATAAGGAAAAGGGGTGTGGCTATGATCATTTAAGAGCTACTGCACTGTGTGCTATATTATTGCTTTGCATAGGTACTTTATTGCACTGTGTGTTAAAGTTATTGCACCCATGAAATTTGTACTTTGTAGGGTATAAAGTGCCCGGAGAGGCATTTCTCACATTTTTGGGGAGGGGGAGAGAGAGCCTCTTTATAAGGCTCCACAGTAGTCAACTCTTTATACCACTATAGGAGGGCCATCTAGTAACTCAAGGTGAGGTTTTGGTGGTGGTCTAGAGTTTTGGGGCCAATTTTACATGCACAGTGAGATGTATGAACAACACAGTACACATCAGTGAAGATTTAACATGATTTGGAATGAGGAACCATCAAGCTAGGGCAAGAGAACATTGTAGAAATTTCATCTTTGTGTGTCTTTCCTCACTCCAAATCATGTCAAATCATCACTGTCATATTATGATGTCTAAAACTCATAATAAAAACTTTTTAAAATATATTCAAAGCACAAAGACTATAAGGGAGTCAGTTGGACTGTTAGATATTCAAGGGATTAAAGGGGCACTAAAGGAAGATAAGGCCATTGTGGAAAGGATAAACAAATTCTTTGCTTCACTGTTTACTTAAGAGGATGCTGGGAAGATTGCCTTTCTGAAGATGGTTTTCAAGGGTAAAGATTTAGATGAACTGAACCAAATCACGGGGAACATGGAACATGTAGCAGACCAGATTGACAAACTGAAGAGTAGTAAATCACCTGGACTGGATGGTATACATCCATAGGTTCTGAAAAAACTCAAAAACGAAATATCAGACCTATTACAATTAATTTGTAACCTTTCAATAAAATCATCCATTGTACCTGAAGACTGGAAAGTGGCTAATGTAACCCAATATTTGAAAAGGGCTCTAAGGGTGATCCAGGAAACTATAGATCAATGAGCCTGATTTCAGTGCCAGGAAAAACAGTGCCAGGAAAAATTGTTATAAAGAATAAAATAACAGAATAATTAGATAATTAGATAGAAATGGTTTAATGGGACACAGCCAGCATGGATTTACCCAAGGGAAGTCTTGCCTCACAAATCCCCTATATTTTTTTGACAGGGTAAATAAACATGTGGACAAAAGTGAACTGGTCGATATGGTGAGAGGCTTATAAGACAACTAAAAAGTCATGGGATAGGAGGTGATGTCCTTTTGTGGACTGCAAAATGGTTAAAAGACAGAAAACAGTACAGGATTAAATGGTCTGTTTTCATGGTGGAAAAAGGTAAACCGTGGAGTGCCTCAGGGATCTGTACTTGGACTGGTGCTTTTTAATATGTTTATAAATGATCTGGAAAGGGGTATAATGAGTGAGGTGATTAAATTTGTGGATGAGACAAAATTATGCAGAGTAATTATCTCAAGCGGACTGTGATACTTTACAGGAGGACCTTGAGAGGCTGGAAGATTGGGCGTCAAATGACAGATGAAATTTAATGTGGACAAGTTCAAATAGGTGCTGCATATAGGGAAAAAAAACCCCTTGCTATAGTTACACAAGGTTAGGTTCCATATTAGGAATTACCACCCAGGAAAGAGATCTAGCCATTATAGTGGATAATACATTGAAATAGCTCACTGTGCTGTGGCAGTCCAAAATGCAAATAGAATGTTAGGAATTATTAGGAAGAAAATTCCAAATAAAATGGTGGATGTCATAATGCCTCTGTATTGCTCCATTGAGAAACTGAACCTTGAATACTGCATGCAATTCTGGTTGCCACATCTCAAAAAAGATATATCTGCACTGGAGAAAGTACAGAGAAGGGCAACCAAAATGATAAAGTGCATACAATGGCTCCCCTTTGAGGAAAGGCTAAAGAGAGTAAGACAATTTTCTCAGTGGAAGGGAGTGGGCAGAGGAGTGCCTCAGGGATCTGTATTGGGACCCATACTTTTCAATATATTTATAAATGATTGGGAAAGAAATACGACAAATGAGTTGCAGATGATACAAAATTGTTCAGTGTAGTTAAATCACAAGCAGATTGTGATAAATTGCAGGAAGACCTTCTGAGACTGGAAAATTGGGCATCCAAATGGCAGATGAAATTTAATGTGGATAAGTGCAAGGTGATGCATATAGGGGAAAATAATCCATGCTATAGTTACACAATGTTAGGTTCCATATTAGGAGCTACCACCCAAGAAAGAGATCTAGGCGTCAGAGTGGATAACACATTGAAATCATCAGTTCAGTGTGCTGCAGCAGTCAAAAAAGCAAACAGAATGTTGGGAATTATTATTTATTTATTTTTATTTATTTACACATTTTTGAACACCATGAATTGGTCAGAATTCTGACCATCTAGACGGTTCACAATTAACATACATAATTAAGATAACAATACAAATAAAAAAATAACATATACTACGTTTCCAACATTGACTATTGAGGGACTGTTGAGGAAGCAGTAGTGTTACTTTAAAATTCAACTGATTTTGTAAGCCAGGGTAAAGAGATAAGTTTTTAGGGATTTTTTGAACTCTTTCTTATTGGCTGTCAATCAAAGTTCTTCAGGAATAGAGTTCCAGAGGATGGGTCCCGCAACAGAGAATGCTCGTTTGCGTGTTAACACTAAACTTGCTGTTTTTATGGATTGTACTTCCAGGATACATTTGTCCATTGATCAAAGTTGTCTTGTTGGCTTATATATTCATAATAATGAACAGAGCCAAACTGAATTAGTATTATATAGGAGACTATGGATTATGGTTAGTATCTTATATGAAATAAGGTAGGATATAGGTAACCAGTGGAGATGTTGTAATACTGGTGTAAAATGGTCTCTTCGCGTTAAATTAAATAATATCCGGGCTGTGGTGTTTTGTATAAGTTGAAGAGGATGAACGGATGATATGGGTAAGCCTAAATATAAGGAATTACAGTAGTCTAAATTTGTCAATATCAATGCTTGAGTAATTGAACGAAAATCAGATGAGAATGGTGAATAAAATGGAAAATGTCATAATGCCTAGGGATGTGCAGCAGGGACGGATTCGTCCCATTTGGTATTCGTATTTGTGGGGAGCCAAATCTGTTGCATCTGTTCTCGGGGGACCCCGATCCATTCATTAGTTACGTATGCATTCGTTTCCCAAAAAACCCCCCATCCCAACTCTTTAAATTTAATTAACTACAACCCCCCCCCACTCCTGACCCCCCCCCCCCAAGACTTACCAAATGTCCCTGGTGGTCCAGTGGGGGTCCTGGCATGATCTCCTGCACTCGGGCTGTCAGCTGCCAGTATTCAAATGGATGGCCGGTGCCATCTTGTGCTCCTACCATGTGACAGGGGCCGACTTATGGCACCGGTAGCCCCTGTGACATAGTAAGGGCAAAGACTATTGGTGCCAATTTGAATACTGGCAGTCGACGGCCCGAGTGCAAGAGATCACTCCAGGACACCCGTGGGACCACCAGGGACTTTTGGCAAGGTAGGCGTTAATTTCTGCTGGTGCCGGGGAAGTGTACAGAAAAGCAGAAAAAATTGCTTTTCTGTATACCCTCTGACTTAATATCATAGCGATATTAACTCGCACCATTTTTAAACATGGCGCCGGCCGTTCATTGCTCCTACCATGTGACAGGGTCCGGCCAATGGCACCGATAGCCTTTGTCACATGGTAAGGGCAAAGGGCCATCAGCGCCATTTTGATTAGTGGCAGCCAACGGCCCGAGAGCGGGAGATCGCTCCTGGGACCTCTACTGGACCACCAGGTACTTTAAAAAAGTTTTTGGGGGGTCGGGACGGTGGGGGATGCTAAAGGATGTGTTTTAAAGGGTCAGGGTGGGTTTAGGGGTTGTTTTTGTGTGCCATTTTTCCCGCCCTCCCCCAAAACGATAAGAGACCCCCACGAACAATTTTGTGGGGTTTTCCTATTGGTTTCGGGGAGCCCCCGATTTCTGACGAGTATTTCTGACGAGTTTGAAAAATATTCAATCGGCAGAAAAATGATTCACATCCCTACAACTTATGTCTGGACATTTTTTTTTTTTTTTTTGTGGAGTGTCCTTGGCTCAGTACTAGCCCTGCAGGTTATCCTTCCCCAGCTCAGGTGAGTGATCCCAATTCTCCCCAAGGCTACAAAGTTGATCATAGGTGAAACTGGGGTTACATTCAGATAACTTTGATTCATGAAATTCCCATGCTAACAGTCCTAACATAAGAACATGCCATACTGGGTCAGATCAAGGGTCCATCAAGCCTATCATCCTGTTTCCAACAGTGGCCAATCCAGGCCATAAGAACCTGGCAAGTACCCAAGAACTAAGTCTATTCCATGTTACTGTTGCTAGTAATAGCAGTGGCTATTTTCTAAGTCAACTTAATTAATAGCAGGTAATGGACTTCTCCTCCAAGAACTTATCCAATCCTTTTTTAAACACAGCTATACTAACAGCACTAACCACATCCTCTGGCAACAAATTCCAGAGTTTAATTGTGCGTTGAGTGAAAAAGAACTTTCTCCGATTAGTTTTAAATGTGCCACATGCTAACTTCATGGAGTGCCCCCTAGTCATTCTGTTATCTGAAAGAGTAAACTGTTTCACATCTACCCGTTCTAGACCTCTCATGATTTTAAACACCTCTATCATATCCCCCCTCAGCCGTTTCTGAAAGCTGAAAAGTCCTAACCTCTTTAGTCTTTCCTCACAGGTGAGCTGTTTCATTCCCCTTATCATTTGGTCGCCCTTCTCTGTACCTTCTCCATCGCAATTATACCTTTTTTTAGATGCGGTGACCAGAATTGTACACAGTATTCAAGGTACGTTCTCACCATGGAGCGATACAGAGGCATTATGACATTTTCCGTTTTATTCACCATTCCCTTTCTAATAATTCCCAACATTCTGTTTGCTTTTTTGACTGCCACAGCACACTGAACTGACAATTTCAGTGTGTTATCCACTATGATGCCTAGATCTCTTTCTTGGGTGGTAGCACCTAATATGGAACCTACCATTGTGTGACTATAGCATGGGTTATTTTTCCCTATATGCATCACCTTGCACTTATCCACATTAAATTTCATCTGCCATTTTGATGCCCAATTTTACAGACTCACAAGATCTTCCTGCAATTTATCACAATCTGCTTGTGATTTAACTACTCTGAACAATTTTGTATCATCTGCAAATTTGATTACCTCACTCATCATATTTCTTTCCAGATCATTTATAAATATATTGAAAAGTAAGGGTCCCAATACAGATCTCTGAGGCACTCTACTGCCCACTCTCTTCTACTGAGAAAATTGACCATTTAATCCTATTCTGATTCCTGTCTTTTAGTCAATTTGTAATCCACGAAAGGACATCGCCACCTATCCTATGACTTTTTACTTTTCCTAGAAGCCTCTCATAAGGACCTTTGTCAAATGCCTTCTGAAAATCCAAGTACACTACATCTACCAGTTCACCTTTATCCACATATTTATTAATTCCTTCAAAAAGGTGAAGCAGATTTGTGAGGCAAGACTTGCCTTGGGTAAAGCCATGCTGACTTTGTTCCATTAAACCATGTCTTTCTATATGTTCTCTGATTTTGATGTTTAGAAAACTTTCCACTATTTTTCCTGGCACTGAAGTCAGGCTAACCTGTCTGTAGTTTCCCGGATCGCCCCTGGAGCCCTTTTTAATTATTGGGGTTACATTAGCTATCCTCCAGTCTTCAGGTACAATGGATGATTTTAATGATAGGTTACAAATTTTTACTAATAAGTCTGAAATTTCATTTTTTAGTTCCTTCAGAACTCTGGGGTGTATACTAGAGATGTGAATCGGAACCGGAATCGGTTCGGATTGCGGTTCAGATTCACATGTGGGTTTTTTACCATCGGGCCCAATCGCATTTTGGTTAATGGCTGCCCAGCCGATAAACAAAAAACCCACCCGACTCTTTAGAAGTAACTCCTTAGCTTCCCCCACCCTCCTGACCCCCCCCAAAAAACTTTTTACAGGTACCTGGTGGTCCAGTGGGGGTCCCGGGAGCGATCTCCCGTGATCTCCCACTCCTGGCCGTCCTCCGGCTACCTGGTCGTCCTTTGCCCTTACTTTGTGACAGGGTATCCGTGCCATTGGCTGGATCCTGTCACATGGTAGGAGCACTGGATGGCCGGCGCCATCTTGTGCTCCTACCATGCGACAGGGGCTGACCAATGGCACTGGTAGCCCCTGTTACATAGTAAGGTCAAGGCTATCGGCACCATTTTGGTTCCTGGCACCCGACAGCACGAGTGTAGGAGATCGCTCCTGGACCCCCGCTGGACCCTCAGGGACTTTTGGCCAGCTTGGGGGGGCCTCCTGACCCCCACAAGACTTGCCAAAAGTCCAGCAGGGGTCCAGGAGCGACCTCCTGCACTCAGGCCGTTTTGCCAGTATTCAAAATGGCGCCAGCACTACCTTTGCCCTCACTATGTGACATATGGTCATTGGTCAGCCCCTGTCACATGGTAGGAGCACAAGATGGCGCCGGCCATCCAGTGCTCCTACCATGGGACAGGATTCGGCCAATGGCACGGATACCCTGTCACAAGATAAGGGCAAAGGACGGCCCGATAGCTGGAGGATGGCCCGGAGCGGGAGATCGCGGGAGATCGCTCCCGGGATCCCCATTGGACCACCAGGTACCTGTAAAAAGGTTTTGGGGGGGGGGGGGGGGTCGGGAGGGTGGGGGAAGCTAAGGGGTTACTTTTAAAGGGTCGGGTGGGTTTAGGGGTTATTTTTGTGTGCTGTTTTTTCCCGCCCTCCCCCAAAACGATAAGGGAAGCCCCACGATCAATATCGTGGGGTTTTCCTATTGTTTTCGGAGAGCCCCCGATTGCTGAAGATTTTGAAAATATCGACGATATTTTCAATCGTCCGAAGCCCGATTCACATCCCAAGTGTATACCATCTGGTCCAAGTGATTCACCACTCTTCAGTTTGTCAATCAGAACACATCTTCTAGGTTCAGTCCATCTGAATCATTACCCATGAAAATGTTCTCCAGTACGGGTACCTCCCCAACATCCTCTTCAGTAAACACCAAAGCAAAGAAATCATTTAATCTTTCTGTGATGACCTTATCTTCTCTAAGTGCCCCTTTAACCCCTCGATCATCTAATGGTCCAACTGACGCCCTCACAGGCTTTCTGCTTCAGATATATTTTAAAAAGTTTTTACTGTGAGTTTTTGCCTCTATGGCCAACTTCTTTTCAAATTATCTCTTAGCCTGTCTCATCAATGTCTTACATTTAACTTGCCAACATTTATGCATGATCCTACTTTCTTCTATTGGATTCTTCTTCCAATTTTTGAATGAAGATCTTTTGGCTAAAATAGCTTCCTTCACCTCCCCTTTTAACCATGCCAGTAATCGTTTTCCCTTCTTTCCACCTTTCTTAATGTGTGGAATACATCTGGACTGTGCTTCTAGGATGGTATTTTTTTTAACAATGACCACGCCTCTTGCACAATTTTTACCTTTGTAGCTGCTCCTTTCAGTTTTTTTCTAACAATTTTTCTCATTTTATCAAAATTTCCCTTTTGAAAATTTAGCATGAGAGCCATGGATTTGCTTACTATCCCCCTTCCAGTCATTAATTCAAATTTGATCATATTATGATCACTATTGCCAACGGCCCTACCACCATAACATGTGCTCCACTGAGAATTAGATCTAAAATTGCTCCCTGTCTTGGCGGTTCCTGAGCCAATTGCTCCATAAAAATGTAATTTACCATCCAGGAATGTTATATCTTTAGCATGTACCGATGATACATTTACCCAGTCAATATTGAGGTAATTGAAGTCTCCCATTATTACCGCCTACCAATTTGGTTAGCTTCCCTAATTTCTCTTAGCATTTCATTGTCAGTCTCTGGTATGATATTGAGGTGTTTGGTGGATTCTCAGAGCAACAGTGTTATCTCCTATGGGGAGGAGCCCCATAGGGAGACTGATGCACCGGGCTAGACGCAATAGCACAGACACAGAGATAGTTTCTTTTATTATTCAGCTAGGATGACCACCAGAGGTGCAGTAGAGGGCAGGTTAGCTGGTAGAAATCTGTAATCCTTGGCAAGGGAGACCCATCCCACAATGGTGGTGTAAGGCCCCGATGCAGATGTCCAATAAGGCACTGTAGGAGAGACGGACTGGCAGATGTTAAACACACTCCCATAGCTGAGTAGAGAGAATCCCAATGAGCAGTTGAGAGGATAGGTGTTAGCAGTCCGTGGTCCTCAGCAGAGGAAACCCATTCCACAATGGTGGTGCAGGGCCTGATGCAGAGAGGTAGCAAGGAACTGATGAGAGACAGACTGGTAGAAGTTGTACTCGCTCTCTGTAGCTGATAGATGGATTTACAGCAGGTTGAAGAAAGGAACAGGCACCAGGAAAGACACACAGACCCTCGAGGAGGAAGTACCTATAAGAAGATAAGCACCTGTAAATAGGCAGAGGGCCCCTGAGGAGCGGGTATCCAGATTAGAGAACCCCGAAGGGTGAAGATAGCTTCCAGTGGATAGAAGCGGCAGTGTAGCTTCAGACCGGGGCATACCGATCCTTGCTAACTCGGCGAGTGTCAGCAAATGGGCAACCTTAAATATGTGGAAGTAGTGACGTCGCTCGAGGGGGATGCCCCCGAGGTTCACTCCAACACTGCTACAAAGG
This sequence comes from Rhinatrema bivittatum, assembly GCF_901001135.1. Lineage (NCBI taxonomy): Eukaryota > Metazoa > Chordata > Amphibia > Gymnophiona > Rhinatrematidae > Rhinatrema > Rhinatrema bivittatum. Next base: position 285,639,161 of record NC_042616.1, on the reverse strand, counting down.
TAGGGACGTGCACGTACCCTAGGAGGCCTCGGGTCAAGATGGCCGAATGCCACACCAGAGCAGCTCCAGGGAAGCCAGAGGGTGCAGCAAGGAGACGCCATGGATGCCATACTCCCGAGGCTGGTGGAGAAAGCTGAGAGAAAGGTGAGGCATGTTTGGCGAAGTCATCTGAGCTTGAAGGACGCAACAGTACCCCCCCTTCAAAGGGCCTCCTCCAGACCCCCTACCTGGTTTTGGCTTCTTAGGATATGCATGATGATACTGGTTCAGCATCTCTTTGTCCAAAATGTTAGACATTGGTTCCCATGAGTTATTTTCTGGTCCAAAGCCCTCCCATGACAGGACGTATTCCCATACTCTGCCTCTTTTTCGAATGTCCAAAATCGCATCGACTTTGTACTCAAGATCTTCTTCTGATTCTACAGGAGGAGGCTCGAGTGTCTTGGTGCTGGATTTGTTGAGTATGAGTGGTTTTAGCAAAGAGATGTGAAATGTGGTATGGATCTTCATTGCTGGTGGAAGTTTGAGACTGTAGGAGAGGTTGCCCAGACGTTGAAGGATAGGGAATGTTCCGACATAGCGTGGAGCGAAGCAAGCAGAAGGCAACTTCAATCTGAGATGCTTAGTAGATAACCAGACCTTTATCACCAGGCTTAAGTTCAGGAGCCTTGCCGTGATGCATGTCATAGTCTCATTTTGCTTGGATTCCAGCTTTGATGAGCATCTCCATTGTCTTCTTCCAAAGAGTGTGAATTTCATTGGCAGTGGCTTGAGCTGCCAGGGTCAATGCGGATAGTGGAAGTGGCAAATGTGGTGAAGGAAGTCGTCCGTATAGCACATTTAAGACTAATCGGAGAAAATTCTTTTTCACTCAACGCACAATAAAGCTCTGGAATTTGTTGCCAGAGGATGTGGTTAGTGCAGTTAGTGTAGCTGGGTTCAAAAAAGGTTTGGATAAGTTCTTGGAGGAGAAGTCCATTAATGGCTATTAATCAATTTTACTTAGGGAATAGCCACTGCTATTAGTATTAATTGCATCAGTAGCATGGGATCTTCTTAGTGTTTGGGTAATTGCCAGGTTCTTGTGGCCTGGTTTTGGCCTCTGATGGAAACAGGATGCTGGGCTTGATGGACCCTTGGTCTGACCCAGCATGGCAATTTCTTATGTTCTTATGTTCACTTCGAATGGTGACGATCCAGTAGATGTTGCTGGATGAGAGTTGATGGAAAACTCGGCCCACTGTAGAAGTTCAGCCTAATCATTATGGCGTGAAGAGACATAGGCTCTTAGGAACTGTTTGAGGGTGCGGTTCATCTGCTTGGTTTGTCCATTGGATTGCGGATGATACGATGACGTGAAGTTGAGAGTGATATCGAACTTCTTGCAAAGAGCCTTCCAGAATCTGGCTGTGAACTGTACACCTCCATCTGAGTCTATGTGCTTGGGTATTCCGTGCAACCAGAATATGTGGCAGATGAAAAGCTTTGCGGCAGAAGGTAAGCCAGGAAGTGCCACAAGGTGAGCCATTTTTGAGAATCTGTCCACTGTTACCCAGATCGTGTTATTGCCCCAGGATAGGGGTACATCCACCACAAAATCCATGGCAATGTGAGTCCAGGGCTCATCTGGTATGGGCAGAGGTTGTAGTTGGCCCCACGGGCGGAGACTTTTGCTTAGCACAGTTGGTAAAGGCTGCAACATAAGCGAAGGTGTCTTCTTTCAGACAACCACCAGTAGAATTTTTGCAGCTTAGCTAGAGTTCTCATTTGACCAGGATGTCCAGCCAGTTTGGAGTCATGAGCCCATGCTAGTACTTTCTTCAGGAGATTGGCAGGCACTATCGTCTTGCCCGCAGGTACTGGTGCGTGATGGATAGAATGACTCTCTCAGGTTCAATGATGTGTTGAGTGTCAGGCACATCTTCAGATAGGAATGAGCGTGAAAGGGCATCCGCTCTAACATTCTTGTCTCCAGGTCTGCACTTTAAGACGAAATTGAACCTGTTGAAAAACAGGGACCACCTGGCCTGTCTGTGGTTGAGGCGTTGGGTGTGACGAAGGAATTCTAGGTTTTTATGATCAGTAAAAAACATAATCTGGTGTTGAGCACCCTCGAGCCAGGGTCGCCACTCTTCGAACGCCATATTTATCGCCAACTATTCTCTCTCTCTGATTCCATAGTTCCTTTCAGCCGGTGTGAATCGTCTGGAGAAAAAGGAACATGGCTGCGGGATCTTAGAGTCACTGTTTTGACAATACAGCCCCCACTTCGACATCAGAGGCATCCACGTAGACAATAAAGGGGCGTGTAGGATCCATGTGATGGAGACATGGCTGCTGGAAAAGGTGTCCTTTAGTTTTTGAAAAGCGGTCACAGCCTCAGTAGACCAGTTGGCAACATTTGCACCTTTCTTTGTCAGAGCTGTTAAAGGCACAGTTAGTGAATAGTAGTTTTTAATGAAGGTCCTATAGTAATTTGTAAATCCCAGGAACCTTCTGAGAGCTTTTAGACCAGTAGGTTGGGACCATTTCTGAATGCTCTCCAGCTTTTGTGGGTCTATTTAGAACCCCTTGTTAGACACGATGTACCCTAGGAATGGTACAGACTCCTTGTGGAATTCGCATTTGGACAGCTTAGCGTACAGGCACTTCTCTCGCAGTCTTCACAACACTCTCTTGACATCCGTGATGTGGGTATTCAGATCCTGAGAAAAGATCAGGATATCATCCAGATAGACAATGACACATTGGTAGAGTAGGTCGAGTAGGATGTCATTCATCATGTTCTGGAAGACAGCTGGAGCATTGCATAAGCCGAAGGGCATCACCAAATACTCAGTGTCCAACCCTGGTGTTGAAAACTGTCTTCCATTCGTCCCCTGAAAGAATATGGACAAGGTTATACGTTCCTTTAAGATCCAGCTTGGAGAAAATCTTAGCCCCTTATAAGCGGTCAAACAACTCGGATATGAGTGGTAAAGGATAGCGGTCTGTCACCGTGATCTCGTTTAGACCATGATAATCAATACATGGACGTAGGGTTCCGTCCTTCTTCCCCACAAAGAAAAATCCTGCTCCCGCAAGGGAATTGGATGGCCTTATGAATCCTTTTTGTAGATTCTCTTGAATGTATTCTGACATCGCTTTATTTTCCACCACCGAGAGGGGGTATACTCTTCCCTTAGGTGGTTCAATATTCGGTTTCAAGTTAATCACACTGTCATAAGATCGATGCGGAGGTAGTATGTCAGCAGCTTCCTTAGAAAACATGTCTTGAAATGATGCGTATTGCGGTGGTAACCCAGGCATCAACGGAATTGTAGGCATACAGGGCAGTGGTGAGACTTCCTTCAAACACTTGCCATGGCAATCTGGGCCCCAGTGTGAAAGCTCCAGTGTAGCCCAGTTGAATTGAGGAATGTGCTCTTGCAGCCATGGTAACCCGAGGACTAAGGGATGCTTAGCTTTCTCGAGCACGGAGAAGGAAATGGATTCCGTATGAAGAGCTCCAGTCCTTAAACTGACCGGTTCCATTTGTAGAGTTACTTCACCTGGTAAGGGCTCCCCATGAATAGAGGATAACAGAAGCAGCGGCTTCATAGTCATAGTGGGGATACGAAGGTGTTACACTAGACGTCTCAGGATAAAATTCCCTCCTGCCCCGGAGTCAACTAGGGCAAGAGTCTGAAATTCATGTGGTCCGTAATCAAGGAGACTGGCACAGAAAGTGGAGGAGAAGGAGCAGTTAGATCTAAGAAGAGTCCTCCCACAGGATTTAGGTATGCCCGTTTCCTGGACATATAGGGCATGTTTGTACTGCATGGCTGGCTTGGCCACAATACATGCAGAGGCCTAATCTTCTCCGCGTTCTTCTCTCCTTCTAAGTCAGGTAACTACGGCCTAGTTGCATAGGTTCCTCTTCTCCTGACAGCACTTTAGACGGAATAGGCTTAGGTAGAGTCTTGACTTGGATCTCTCCTTGGCTAGGCCTCTTGGAACCTTTAACCTCTTTAACCTTGTCCCGAAGTCGCTGATCAATTCTTGTGATTAACTTCATCAGGTTCTCTAAGGTCTCAGGCATTTCTCGAGCTGGCAACTCATTTTTCAAAGAAAAGGGTCTTCAGGCATCTCGAGTCCCAATTCAACTCTGAAGCCAGTCTTAAACTCAATGGCGAAGTCAGGCAAAGGCTTATTACCTTGCTGTAAATGGACCAATGCAGATCCTGTAATAGTGTACCTGGCAGGATTGTCGAATATGGATTTGAAAAATTCCAAAAATCCAGTAAGTTCCTTCAAAATAGGGTCATCATGCTCCCACAGCTGAGAAGCCCAAGTCAGTGCTCTTCCATCCAGTTAAGACAGAATGTATGTTGTCTTGGTGTAGGCTGTGGAAAAATTGTTAGGCTGAAGTGCAAAATGCATACAGCATTGACTGAGAAATCCCCTGCATCTCCAGGCCTCTCCAGAGAAGTGAATAGGAGCGGAAAGGGGTACAACAGTTTTTCCCGTCACCTCTGACATTTTTCTTCTTTACCTGAGGTAGTAGAAGCGTTCATCTGTGAGTGCAGTAGATTAAAGGTCACAGTCAAGCTATCCAGTGATTTCTGTTGTCAATAATTTGCTGGGCCAGGCCTGGAATGGCCTGCAACGCGGTGAGCTGAGCCGAATCCTTGGAGTTAGCAATCTGTTATGATATCGAGTTGTTTGTTGGATTCTCATGGGCAACAGTGATATTATCTCCTATGGGGAGGAGCCCTGTAGGGAGACTGATGCACCGGGCTAGATTCAATACACAGACACAGAGATAGTTTATTTTACTGTACAGCTAGGATGACCACCAGGGGTGGCAGTAGAGAGCACGTCAGTTGGTAGCAATCTGTAATCCTTGGAAAGGGAAACCCATCCCACAATGGTGGTGTAAGGCCCTGATCAGATGTCCAATAAGGCACTGTAGTAGAAACAGACTGGAAGATGTTAAACACCCTCCTGTAGATGATTAGAGCAGAGAGGTAGCAAGGAGCTGATGAGAGACAGACTGGTAGAAGTTGTACTCACTCTCTGTAGCTGATAGATGGATTTCCAGCAGGTTGAAGAATGGAACAGGAACCAGGAAAGACACACAGGCCCTCAAGGAGCGAGTATCTGTAAGAGGATAGACACCTGTATATAAGCAGAGGGCTCCCGAAGAGTGGGTACCAGGTTAGAGAACCCCGAAGGGTGAAGAAAGCTTCCAGTGGATAGAAGTGGCAGAGTAGCTTCAGACCAGGGCATACCGATCCTTGCTAAGTCGGCAAGAGTCAGCCAATTGGCAACCTTAAATATGCGGAAGCAGTGATGTCACTTTAGGGGGACGCCCCCGAGGTCCGTGCCAACACTGCTACAAAGGTAGGGACGCTCAAGCGCGCGTGCCCTAGGAGACCTTGGGTCAAGATGGCCGAACACCGCACCAGAGCCACTCTAGGGAAGCCAGAGGGTGAGGCAAAGAGATACCACGGATGCCATACTCCCGAGGCTGGTGGAGAAAGCTGAAAGAAAGGTGAGGCATGTCGGGTGAAGTCATCTGAGCCTGACGGACGCAACAGTCTCACCATCTTGACCAGGTGGATGGTAGTATACTATCACTATAGTCTTCCCCGACACCCAAGGGATTTCTACCCATAAAGATTAAATTGTGCATTTAGTCTCATGCAGGATGTTTATCCTGTTGGACTCTATGCCATCCCGGACATAAAGTGCCACACCACCTCCCGGGTGCTCCTCTCTGTCATTGCAATATAATTTGTACCCTGGTATAGCACTGTCCCATTGGTTGTCCTCCTTCCACCATGTCTCTGAGATGCCAATTAAGTCTATGTCATCATTCACTGCTGTACATTCTAATTCTCCCATCTTACTTCTTAGACTTCTGGCATTAGCATACAAACATTTCAAAGTTTGATTTTTGTTTGTATTTTCATTCTGCTTTTTAATTGATAGGGATAAGTTTGAATTTTTTTTTAGCTCAGATGAGTTTTTAGTTACAGGCACTTGGACTACTTTTCTTATTATTGTAACCTCACTGTCGGGATGCCCTAATTCTAATGCATCATTAGTATCCTTTGAAGATACCTCTCTCCGAACCATGCGCTGCTGAGTGACTCTCGGCTTTCCTCTTTGTTTTAGTTTAAAAGCTGCTCTATCTCCTTTTTAAAGGTTAGCGCCAGGAGTCTGGTTCCACCATGGTTAAGGTGGAGTCCATCCCTTTGAAAGAGACTCCCCCTTCCCCAAAAGATTCCCCAGTTTCTAACAAAACTGAATCCCTCTTCCTTGCACCATAGTCTCATCCACGCATTGAGACTCCGGAGCTCTGCCTGCCTCTCGTGACCTGCGCATGGATCAGGGAGCATTTCAGAGAATGCTACCCTAGAGGTTCTGGATTTAAGCTTTCTACCTAAGCGCCTAAATTTGGCTTCCAGAACCTCCCTTCCACATTTTCCTATGTCGCTGGTGCCCACATGTACCTCGACAGCCGGCTCCTCCCCAGCACTGTCTAAAATCCTATCTAGGTGACGCGTGAGGTCCGCCACCTTCGCACCAGGTAGGCATGTTACCAGGCAATCCTCACGCCCACCAGCCACCCAGCTGTCTACCTTCCTAATAATCTAATCACCAACTATGACGGCCGACCTAACTCTTCCCTCCTGGGTAGTAGGCCTTGGGGAGATATCCTCAGTGCGAAAGGACAATGCATCACCTGGAGAGCAGGTCCTTTCTACAGGTTTATGCTATTATTATTATCATTTATTTGTATACCATCAATCTGGTAGACAATCTTAGCAGTTTACAAAAATTAAAATATAAGTATACAAACATAAAACATCAAATAAAAATACAATAATAATACTCTTAATACAACATTGTGCAAACTCAAGTGGCATAGTTTTCCTGCTGCTCATTGCTAATTGTAATGGTTAAATCAGTTTTGACTGTTCTCATTACCTAATGCCTACTACCCTTTTTCTGCCTGAGGAAATGCTATGCCAGGCAGCCATGTTTTTAGTACTTTTTAAAAATCTTATTCGGTTCAAGTCTGAGCTCGACTGGCAAAGTATTTCATAATTTGGGACTGGCTATAGAGATTGCTCTCTCCCTGACTTCACTCAGGTGAGCCCTTTTAACTGTTGATATTTGTAAAAGCCCTTTATTTGCCAATCTTAATGTTCTGTTTGGTATGTAAAGATGTAGAAAAGCATATAGCCATGTGATGTTTTTATTGTTTAAGGAGTTACATATAACTGTTAGTACTTTATATTGACTCTGTATTTGAAAGGAAGCCATTGCAGTGAATATAGGGTTGAGGTAATGTGATCAAATTCGTTAGAACCTGTGGGGTGGCATTTTGTAAGATCTGTAGTGGTAAATAGTGGTCTGGGGTAGCCACACCAACAAAGAATTGCAATTATCAAATTCACTGAAAATTAATGTTTGTAGGACAGTTCTGTAATCATCATGATGCAGTAACAGTTTTAAATTTTTTTTAAGTATTTAATTTGAAATAACCATTTTTTAATTTCAAGGATATGTGTTTTTTCATTGAAAATGAGCTATCTATAATTACACCAAGATCACGGCCGTGATCCATGAGTTCTATTTTAATCTGGTTGTTCAGGTGGGCAGTAAGTATAGATGTATCCTTTATTTTTCTTCAAAAGGATGATTTCTGTTTTGTTAACTGGGGAATTTGATTCTACAATCCCCCATAGGCAGCTCCACATTTCCCTCAAATGAACTGCAAAGTAGCCTCCTTCTCCTGATGATCTCCACCCTCTTTGCCACAAAGGTGTATGCAATCATTCCAGCTGCCCCCTCCCTAACACAAGAACAAGACAGTGACATGGATTGACCATCTTCTCCCCAGATGCAAATTAAGGTCCTTGAAATCCTAATTATCTCTTCATCCCTTCATATCTTTGTGGAGCCTATTTGCTTGCCCCCCCTCTCCTCTAGCTCCTCTTTCTTCCTTGTGCTTGGGGAAAAATAGCACAAGTTCAGTCAGTACCATTTTGAAAGTTGCCAGGAGTGGGGTGGGAGGATGTCATGTTCTCCCTCCTGTACTGATATTTTTTTGTCCTTCATTAGAACAGATAGGAAGTGAGGGGAGATTTCTGGGAAGGGGATGGAGGCAGAGGACAGAGGATTAGGGCATGGCAACCTTTGATCTTGTCTATAGTGGGACTGGAGAAGGGTGAGAAGGCCACTGAGTTCCTTAACTTTCAAATGCCACTTCGTCTTTAGGATACCATTGCTAAGTTCTTCTATACCTCTGCATACTCCACTGTTTGATATACTCTGCCATTCCTATGGAACTTGGCCTTGACACGCCAAAGAAGTGTGCTAGTCATGTTAAGAAACTCAGTAGTCCCAATGGTACCTAAGAGTCTGGTGAAAGTTACATTTAAAAAAATATGTATTTATAGAATTTTCAATGCTTTACAAAGTACCACATCATTCAAGAACAAGAAATACTGTAAAGACCAACAGAAAACAAAAATAAAAAAGAAAGAAAAACAAGTTTAATGTCTAATAATTTGGCTCAATACATAGTTAACTTTAAGCCAAGAGGGGGCATGAATTATGAGGAGAAAACTTACAAAATGTTACAAAGAGAATAAGCTTTAACTAAATGGAGCTGCTATTACTGAATCACTAGACAAATACAATGGCTGGGCTCTAGCATCTAAGAAAAGCTCTTAGTTGTTCTGGGACAAAAAATAGAGCCATCATTATTCTTTTTAATAACACGCTTACAGATACATCTAAGCAGACCCATTGCACCTGAGGAAATTGTTTCCTCTCTCCTTTCCTGCATTATTTTTGACATAGGAAACATTCTACCACAAAAGACATGCAAAGAAGAATTTAAATGCTGAAAATGATGAGGCATTTTACTAATGTTTTGTTCAACAACTAAAGAAACAAGTAAAGTAGGGCGATCTATTACTTCTGAACCAGATTGTTTTAAGAAACTGGTAAGGTTCTGCATGTCCAAGGGAACCCCCATTGGGATCAGGGAAATGCTGTCCTTCACAAGCTGAAATTGTCAGAAAATAAACTTTTTAAATTTTTTTACAGGGGGAGCTCCACTTCAGGAATAAGAAGAACTTCTTGCAAATAACCTTTGATGTTAAAAATAGGAGGTTCTCCCATAATTCTAGGAAAGTTAATCAGCCTAAGATTTAGGCGACGGTTCCAGTTTTCCAAAAGCTCAACCCTTCTGGACAATGCATTCTTATCTTTAATAGTTGCCTCTCTCTCAAACCATGAAAATCATGTATGTCTCCTTCTAATTTATCAATAGAAAACTGAAGCCCCTGCAAGGCTTCTTCGTGAGCTTTAGCCTTCGAGCCCAAGTTCTTAGTAAGCAAATCGATTTTAAGACTACAATTCTTAATAACATGCACAAGACCCTCTGTTATCTCCCACACGGGCCGATACAGTACAGTGCACTCTGCCGGAGTGCACTGTTAACCCGTGTTTGGACGCGCGTTTTCGACATGCTAGCTTTACCCCTTATTCAGTAAGGAGTAATAACGCGTTGAAAACGTGCGGCCAACCCCCCAAAAACTAATAGCGCCCGCAACATGCAAATGCATGTTGATGGCCCTATTAGTTATTCCCGCAATATTCAGTAAGTAAAATGTGCAGCCAAGCCGCACATTTTACTTTCAGAAATTACCGCCTACCCAAAGGCAGGCATTAATTTCTGCTGGCACCGGGAATGTGTACAGAAAAGCAGAAAAAAACTGCTTTTCTGTATAACCTTCGACTTAATATCATAGCGATATTAAGTCGGAGGTCCCAAAAGTAAAAAATAATTAAAAATTTTAAAAAAAATTTGTAATTGGCTGGCGGCCCGCAGGTCGAAAGACGGACGCTCAATTATGCCGGCGTCCATTTTCCGAACCCGTGGCTGTCAGCGGACTCGAGAACCAACGCCGGTAAAATTGAGCGTTGGCTGTCAAACCCACTGACAGCCGCCACTCCTGTCAAAAAAGAGGCGCTAGGGACGCACTAGTGTCCCTAACGCCTTTTTACTGTGGGCCCTCATTTGCATACTAAATCGCGCACACAGGAGAGTGGCCTGTGCGTGCGCCGGGAGAGCAGGCGCTCGCCCACTCTACCGCGTTTCTTTCTGTATCGGCCTGACAACGTGTCAAAAGTAAAAAAAATTGTCTTGATAGGAGAAATTGAGAACTCACCCAATGTTGGAAGAACTCCATCCAGGGTGGGGAGACATCGGGAGACCTCTATAAGATGCCAGATCAATCGCAGAAAAATCTGTGGCTAGAAAATCACCTTTTACCAGCATTTCTCCTTTTCTCCCAAGCTCTATGGGTCCCAAAGCAGCTTCCTCCCTCTGTATTCCATGGGCTCCCTCCTTCGGTGTCAAAGTACTGACATCATTGGTCAGCGACGCCGGCAATATGCCTGGACCAGTTTCTTTCCTGGCTGATGGCGGTCTAGTATCGGGTAGGGAAGGGGTTGAGAGAAACTTCGGCTCCAGGCAAAGGCTGCGCTCCTCCATCACCAGTCACAATGGCGTTAAACCCCTCAGATACAGGAGCTCCTAGAGCCAAGAAGGCAGTAAGCGGCTGCTCAACAAAGTGAGTCAGTTTGCCCTTTCTCTTGGGAGGCATTATGAAAGAGGAATAAGAAAAAAAAAAAAAAGTCAAGAGAGGAGAGTGCTGGATGTGGCTCTTAGCAAGACACCATCTTGCCCTGGTGAAAGTTATATCCCCCAAAATAAATCATGAGAAGCATTACATTTCTCAGACACTTGCATGGAACTAGACTAAAAATATCCATTGCACCTGGCTCTTGAAATCCAGTTGAATTATCTACCATCTATCTCAGTGCCATCATATAAATTAATGCAGGCACATGAGATGAAGAAATTATGTGTTCTGTACTGAGAAGAACCTCTCTTTACCTATCAACACTAATATGTATTTTATAAAAAAAAAATGTTAATTGTATTTATAATTTTCATAGCAAGTTTTTCCATAGAAATGCAACTATTTCCTTAGTATTTTCCTTTAACATAAACACCCCCCAAATAAGAGTTTTAACTCCATATTAAAATTACCACTCTGGGAATAATTGTCAAAGTTACTGACACACAAACCTCTTTGAAACGTACCCTTATAGATATGCATGTGAAAGTATGGCCGTAACTCAATTGCATAATATACTTTTATGCACACCCGGGGTAGGCATTCCAGGGAAGTAGTGCTTTGTCTTTTCAAAAGTCTTCACATAGGTTTACACTCAGAAGCTATGCACTGTTAGGCATAGCTGTAATTTCCTGTATGCAATTTGTGCACGTACTAGGGGTACTTTACCCCCAGTATTTTCAAAGCGGTTTCATGTGCAGAAAATCAATTCAAAAATTAGCGATAAACTCTGTGAATGCAATAGGTACATGCAGACTTTAATGCTATGTTTGGTATTAGAAAATTACCCTCACTTTGTCCAAGGTTGTATTTTTATCCAGGATCCAAGTGAAAGGTCAGAAACCTAACAGTTCACTACTTCAACTTCTCTACTTGTAGGAGATTTACAGTGGAGTGGGCAAACGGGCTTCAGCAAGATCTTAAATCACATTCAGACTTTATTGCACTAAGCAATTGATTTTTTACAAGCATAGGAATATTTACTACTAAGGCAGAATAGATTTCAAACAAAAAACACTCAGGTCCATACAAAACACCTTGAATTCTATCAAATAATACATCAGCCTATAAAATGCAGTTTTCCATAGTACATATTTCTTTTGTAACAGGAAACATACATAGATAGGTCTCTTATTTTATAGTTAGCTATGCCCATGGTTTACAGATAGAAAGGAGATTTGAAATGTATAGTTTGCTTAAGCCTTGTAACTAGCTCTACTATTTGACAGAACACATGCTGCTCCTGTATCTCTGACTGGAATTAAAAATGTAATGCTCCATGGATTTTTAAATTTATTAACCCACTATGTATTTCTTCTGGATCACAATTTACACAGTACTCAGCAACTTTAGATCTACATAAGTAATTACAGTCTTTGGTCTAGATTATTCAAATTGCTATAAATAAAGCAAAAATAACACCTGTGATAGAAAAAGGGGCGGGGTTAGGGAAATTTGGATGATATCACATAGCGCAATAAATTGCTGCATCGCATAGCAATTTTATCGCTCGCTGCGTTGCATCATGGCACGCTGCATTGCATCATCACGCAGCACTAGTGTCATCACGCAGCACATTATTTTTCCCCCCCGAATATAAATAGTCACTTCCTACACCTGCTTCTTTGAGGGTGTGTCAGCCATTGGAGTGAGATGAGAGGAGGTTGGTGGTTCTAGAGGAGGTTTTGAGGAGTTTTTGTTGTGAATACTGAGTGAGTAGTCTTGTGTTTTTGTTCTCATCTGTTTCCCTTAACCTTTGTCATTTGTCTTATTTGTTGGAGAGAACTTTAGTTTGTCTAGTCTGTCATTTTGTGCGGAAGTAGTGAGGAGGGGTGGACGGTGTGTGGAGGAGTGAGCAGAGGATGTGCTGAAGAGTGAGCAGAGGAGCGGAGAATGTGCAGAGGAGTGACTGAAGGATTGTGAGTGTGTGCAGGGAGGAGGAGTGTGCATTAAGGTATATGTGTGCACTGCGAGGATGGAGCGTGAGAGGCATGGGGAGAGAGGAGAGAAGAGGCATGAGGATAGGATGGGTGGGAGGATGAGGGCAGGAGTGCCAGGGGAAGGAGGAGTAGGTGTAGGGACAGGGGCAGGAGTAGAGACAGGCAGGAAGGAAGGAAGAGATAGGCGGGTGAGAGTGGGAGAAGTGGTTAGGCAGGCCAGAGTGGAGGGAGGAATAGGGCATCATAGGGATAGACAGAAAGGGCAAAGGGGAAGGGTACGGGGATGAAGGGAGGGGACAGGAGAGTGGGATGGAGAGCAAGGAAAGGGAGGATACCTCTCTGGAACAGGAAGTGGCACCCCCCCTCAGGCAGCCAGGTGGCACCATGGCAGCATTTCAGGGCCATAAAGTTTAGTGTGGAGGAGAATGAGCTCCTCATCGCAGGGGTCCTGAAACATTATGCAATGTTGTTTGGCAATCAGGCAGCAAAGACCTCTAAGGTAACCAAGGGCAAAATATGGTGACCCATTGCCCAGGCCATCAGCCGGTGCAACAGAGTGGAAAGAAGCAGGCAGCAGGTCCTCCATAGATACTGTGATGACAAAGCCCAGATCAAGGCAAAGCTTGCATCCAGAGCTAAGTATCAATGGATGACTGGAGGAGGGGCCCCCTAGAGATGTGAATCTGAACCGGAATCGGTTCGGATTCCGGTTCAGATTCACATGTGGGTTTTTTCCCATCAGGCCCGATCACGTTTTGTTTATCGGCTGCCCAGCCGATAAACAAAAAACCCACCCCAACTCTTTAAAAGTAACCCCTTAGCTTCCCCCACCCTCCCGACCCCCCCAAAACCTTTTTACAGGTACCTGGTGGTCCAGTGGGGGTCCCAGGAGCGATCTCCCGCGTTCTCCCACTCCGGGCCGTCCTCCGGCTACTGGGCCGTCCTTTGCCCTTACCTTGTGACAGGGTATCCATGCCATTGGCCGGATCCTGTCACATGGTAGGAGCACTGGATGGCCGGCGCCATCTTGTGCTCCTACCATGTGACAGGGGCTGACCAATGGCACCGGTAGCCCCTGTGACATAGTAAGGGCAAGGCTATCTGCGCCATTTTGGTTCCTGGCACCCAACGGCAAGAGTGCAGGAGATCGCTCCCGGACCCCTGCTGGACCCCCAGGGACTTTTGGCCAGCTTGGGAATTAATGGGAGGGGGGGGGTTAGGATAGAGCTAGGGTGCACAACGGATAGTGAAGGGGTAGGAAGGTTAGTTTAGGGGGAAGGGAAGTTCCCTACCAGGCCGCTCCGATTTCGGAGTGGGCTGGGAGGGAATGGGGGAAGGCCGCGGGCATCGGCACGCTCAAGGTGCACTATAGTGTGCACCACCTTGCGCACGCCGACCCCCGATTTTATAACATGTGCACGCCTGCGCGTGCATGTTATAAAATTGGATGTACATGTGCACGCGCCGGGTAGCACGCGTATATTTGAAAATCTACCCCAGTATGTATAAACTCTGAGTGTAATATGTCGAAAAGTTACAGTACAAGGGGTTCAGGCTATTGCATCCTAAGCCCCTATGCTGCGTTTTCAGAGGTGCCATGTTTCAACAGGCCTACAACTCCTTCAATACTATGCTAACACTGTTAGTGCTGCATGAATCTGCACACAGTGCCTGCTCAAGGGTCACGATTGTAGTGGCAAGTGAGGGACCTCAGTGTTCTGCAGCTCACACACACAGAGCAATTGAGCAAGGAAAACACAGCAGGTCATTCACAGTGAGACCCACACAGTCATGTTTTGAGTATGGAAGACTCAGTCCACTTCCTGCACCTACATATGTACTATGCTTTAGTTCAAACCTTGGTCATCATAGTACATTGAGCTCTGTGTCTGCTTCTCTGTAAGGGCCCAGTTCAATAAGGTTTTTCTCCCATTCTGTGTGTGTGTGTGGATAAAATTCTTTATATCCCTCAGTAAGTTCTAATGATTGACTCAGAGTCCTTTCTGGGCAAACCTAAGTAGCTGGGCACCTAAATTCATTATATCTGACGCATAAATTACATATACTAAGTTTAAGTTAGTGGAGTGGGTGCCTGAAGGGCCTAGGTGGCAGTAAATATGTGTCTGGAAAGACTGCCAAGACCGCAACACAGAAAGGCCATCAGCCAGCATGGCTAAGACATTACAGCTGTGGGTGCAGTAGGGATATACATTCAGCACTATGTACACTCTAGGGGTGTGCATTCGTTTTGAACTTAAATGGAAAACGCAACTTATTTTTTTTTTTTTAACTTAAAAAAAAGATGAGGCTTAAACGATCGGATTTCCAACTTATTCAACATAGCTATGTTGAATACGTTGGAAACCTCGATTGTTGATCTAAATAAAAATTTAACCCCTCACCCTCCTTAATCCCCCCCCCAAGACTTACCAAAACTCCCCAAGCTGGCCAAAAGTTCCGTGAGGGTCCCGGGAGCGGACCCGAGGGGAATCACGTGACGTCCGCATCACTCCGTCGTGACGCCGACGTCACGTGGTCCATCGCGGTTCCGCTCCCGGAACCCTCGTTGGGCCCAAAAGGAACTTTTGGCCAGCTTGGGGGGGCCTCCTGACCCCCCCAAGCTGGCCAAAAGTTCAGTTTGTTCAAAACGAGGGCTCCGGGAGTGAAATCCCGGTGGACCACGTGACGGCCGCGTCATCGACGTGACGCGGCCGTCACGTGGTCCACCAGGATTTCGCTCCCGGAGCCCTCGTTTTGAACAAACTGAACTTTTGGCCAGCTTGGGGGGGCCTCCTGACCCCCCCAAGCTGGCCAAAAGTTCCTTTTGGGCCCAACGAGGGGTCCGGGAGCGGAACCGCGATGGACCACGTGACGTCGGCGTCACGACGGAGTGACACCGACGTCACGTGATTCCCCTCGGGTCTGCTCCCGGACCCCTCGTTGGGCCCAAAAGGAACTTTTGGCCAGCTTGGGGGGGTCAGGAGGCCCCCCCAAGCTGGCCAAATGTGCCTTTTGGGCCCAACGAGGGGTCCGGGAGCGGAACCGCGATGAACCACGTGACGTCGGCGTCACGACGGAGTGACGCGGACGTCACGTGATTCCCCTCGGGTCCGCTCCCGGAACCCTCGTTGGGCCCAAAAGGCACTTTTGGCCAGCTTGGGGGGGCCTCCTGACCCCCCCAAGCTGGCCAAAAGTTCAGTTTGTTCAAAACGAGAGCTCCGGGAGCGGAACCCCGGTGGACCACGTGACGGCCGCGTCATCGACGTGACGCGGACGTCACGTGCTCCTCGCAAAACCACTGGGAGGAATGGCTTCCTGACTCCCCGCTGGACCACCAGGGAATTTTGGTAAGTTTTGGGGGGGATTAAGGAGGGTGAGGGGTTTAAATTTTTATTTAAATTTTTATTTGCACATATGGACATAGACTCAACTTATGGAATTCTCCATATGTCCATATTGACCGCAAATGAGCCCCCCATTCGACTTATGGACTTATGAACATAAACTTTTGGGCTGCACATCCCTAGTACACTCCTCACCTCTTCAGCTAACAATATTTTCTCTACACCTAATGCTATACACAGATCACGTCATTGCCAGTGGATCAGCACACCTGCCATTCTCTGAACAAGCAGTGGAAGTAACTTACAGAACTTGATGATCGGCCTAGAGGATAGCATCTCTTCCTGAATCCACAACAGTGGTAACATGCATGTGCATCTGCAAGGGCGTGCAACCATTAAAACATGGAAATGTTTGTGGTTTTGGCAAAGGAGCTGTCAGTAAACCATCTGGGCCAGGACTGCTCAGACTATGTGCTTTCCCAGTGCTCATATGTGACAGCTTCACTGTAAGACATTCTTAGTATATGTAAAAGGGGAATAATCCACATATGACCTACGGGGTGAGGAAACTCACTCCAAGATGAGATTTGTGCAATGTTCTCTCAACCTAGCTTGATGGACTCTCTACCTGAGTAACAACAAGCTAGGTGGAGAGAACTTTGCACAAATCTCATCTTGGAGTGAGTTTCCTCACTCCATAGGTCATCAAATCTTCACAAGAGACCACTGTTCTGTTCATACGTCTCATGTTGAATGTGAAAGTGGCCCCTAACCTCCTACACTAATACTTAACCCTCACCTTGAGTTACATCGCCTTTGCCCTCACTATGTCACAGGGGCTGACAGTCGGTACCTGTGACATAGTGAGGGCAAAGGCAATCAGCGCCATTTTGAGTACTGGCATCGGACGGCCGGCATGCAGGAGGTCGCTCCCGGACCCCCACTGGACTTTTGGCAAGTCTTGTGGGGTCAGGAGGCCCCCCAAGCTGGCCAAAAGTACCTGGGGGTCCAACGGGGTCCCGGAGTGACCTCCTGCACTCCGACCGTCTGATGCCAGTACTCAAAATGGCGCCGATAGCCTTTGTCACAGGGGCTACCGGTGCCATTGGTCAGCCCCTGTCACATGGTAGGAGCACAAGATGGTGCCGATGACCATGTGACGGGGCTGACCAATGGCACCGGTAGCCCCTGTGACAAAGGCTATCGGCGCCATGATGAAACCGGCACCGAGGGTGTGAGAGTGCAGGGGATGGCTCCTGGACTCTCCGCTGGACCACCAGGGAGTTTTGGTAAGTCTTGGGGGAGGGGGGGTCAGGAGGGTGGGGGGTTGTAGTTAATTTTAGCTAGGACACGAATATAAATCGCCGTATTAACGCATCGGGGCGCCATACGGCCGAATGCAACGTATCTGCTCCCCCACGAATCCGAATCACGAATGCAACGTATGGCGTCCCTCTGCACATCCCTATCTGTGTCTACATCACCCAGATCCATTCAAGCCATTCATCCTAGAGGTAGATGCATCTGCTCTTGAGCTAGGTGCTGTATTCCTACAGCACAACCATAATGGTACTCTCATGATCTGCTCTTACTTTTCAAAGAAATTGTCTCTGGATTTTATTTTTTTTTATGCTTGATTTTTTTTTTTTATACAAATTAAAACTCAAACATTTCACAAACCAAAATTCATGGGAAAAAGCCTCCAGAAAACTAAATGAAATTTTTTTTTTATCCCTGCACATTCCTAGCAAAGAGAGGAGGAGGAACAAGGAGGTGATATTGTCCCTGTACAGGTCTTTGTTGAGACCTCACCTGGGGTCTTGTGCTCAGTTCTGAAGACTATTTCAAATAGGATCGGGACAGGGTGTAAGCTGTCCCGAGAAAGACAGCCGAAATTGTATGGGGTCTGCACCAAAAGACTTATGAGATTAGACTGAAGAAGGAGAAGAGAGACAAGGGATAAATTAAACAGTCTTGGGCACCTGAAAAGTATTAATGATGCACAAAAATCAATTATTTTCTGATGGAAAGAAAACTTCATGGGAGTAGACTCAAGAAAAAATTCAGGAAAAATTTGGTGGATGCGTAGAATGCTCTTCTGGATGAGGTGGTGCAGACAAGAATGGTCGTAGAATTCAGTGGCTAGAGGATGGAAATGAAGAATCAGGGTAAACTGTACTAACTTTAGGTGTAGTATTTCTATATGGGGGTAACTTCTATTAACAGAAGGCTTGGAGGTAACCTGCATGGAGCAATCTTCCCTTTACTTGCTGGGCAGACTGGATTGGCCATTTGGATCTTCATCTGCCATTATTTACTATGTTATTATGTTTTCTTTTAAAATTGACATGAAGTGATACAGACAATGTCAACATAGTCTGTATTGTTTCAGACGAAAGCACTTCCCTAGTAATCAGGGGAAGCAATACAGAGCTATCAAGAAGTAGGAGAAATATTGATTTAATCATAGAATCATGCAAAGAAAGGGCTGGCAGGAACATCAAGGGATCATTTATAGTCTACCTTCCTGCCTCCCGGCAGGATCCACTGTACTGAAACCATTCCAGGCAGTTGTTTATTGAGTCTGCTCTTAAAACTGTACAGCGATGGAGATGCTACCACTTCCCTTGGTAACTTGTTCCAGCGCTTAACTACAGATGAAGATACAAAATCATTTTGTCATGGATGATTTGTAATACCTTTGGCAATGGCATTACAAAACATTCGAAATTCTCAGTGTTATTCAGACAGAGTCTGCTGCCTTGCTGGTGATCATCCTGGTTCTCAGCAGGATGTCCATATTTCATTTATTTTATGGAAGGTCCCCCCCTTTGCATGATGATCATCAAGAGATCACCTGCTGTTTTCCGACAGCAAAAAAAGTTGTTTTAGGCAGTTCTTAGGCTTTCAAAAAAAAAAAGAACAACTCTGTTGCAATCAACAGTTTGCAGTCTACCAAACTTTAGAAGAATATATGAGCAAATGTCTGAACAGGAAAACAAAAAAAGAAAGAAAAATTCCTATGTATTAAGTGCAGCACAGTATTGTATCATGCACTCTAAATATTTATAATGCAATAGTTTGAAGACAGGGAGTGCAACTAGTTTTCTTCTAGCAACAATATTAGGGGGTATTTTTGGGTTTTGTTTTTTTTTTATAAGAAGAGATTCTAGAAGCTTGGGTCAGAGAATTATTAATTCTTGAGTAGTGAGATTCAAAGTTGTCAAATGTGCGAGGCAAAGAAGCATGCGAGTTCATTTGGCACTATGTTAGATCTTGATAGCATTTGAACTGCAGGGAGAAGTATTTCCCAACAATCTTTTGAAGACCTGAGAAGAGGTAGGCTGGGGGGGGGGGGGGGGAACGCAGGGTGTTTGGGTGGATAGGAGCCCTGGATCCCCTTTACAGATCCCAAATGGTAGAGGATTGGGGGAAGATTAAGGCAATGGAGACCACTTGTTTAAAGCACTCAGGGGCTGGGGTGCTGCAGTGGAGAATAAGGCACTAAAGGGCACTTTTTTGTAGCATTCAAAAGATGTGTGTAGGGGGGCTGATCGGGGCCTTCCTGAGGGTCTGTGTTAGCTGTAGAAAGTTAACATTAAATTTTCAATGTACTTCCCAAGCTATAGTTAAACATTGGCATAATCATTGGGTTAACAAACTGCGATGCTTATTGTGACTTGTGTTAAACAGTATTAATTATTCATGATTTGCTTGGCATGTATTTACATGATACATAGTTCATTTAACATATATTTTGCATTAGAGCATGTTATGTCCAAGCTAACACAGACTAATGTGCTAAAATGCTATTAACTATTGCAAGTATTTAATATGAGTTAATATGTTATATGCCTGCAATAGAGTTAATGCACTTTAGTACACAGACAACTATATGAGGTAAATGTGTTGACAGAATCCTTGAGTTTTCCTATATATAGGCTGATACAGTAAGGTGCGCACAGCTGAGCGCACCATTTAACCTGCAATTGGCTGCATGTTTTTGATAGACGTCGAAAACGCGCTGCCAACCCCCCCCCCCCCCCCCTGTAAACTAATAGCGCTCATCACATGCAAATGCATGTTGATGAAGCTATTAGTTAGTCCCCGGGATACTGAAAGTAAAATGTGCGGCAAGCCACACATTTTATGCTCAGAAATTAATGCCTACCCAAGGGCAGGCGTTAATTTCTGAGCAACCCGATAAACTGTACAGAAAAGCAGAAAATACTAGTGATATAAAGTCAGAGGAACCAAAACTTTAAAAAAAAAGTAAAAAAAAAAAAAAAAATCTACCCGCCAGTCAGCAAAACGAATGCTCAATTTTACCGGCATTCATTTTCCTAACCTGTGGCTGTCAGCGGGGTCGAAAACCAACGCCGGTAAAATAGAGCATCTGTTGTCAGATCCACTGTCAGCCAATTCTATCGCTAATAAGGGGGCGCTAGGGATGCACTATTGTCCCTAGTGCCTCCTTATTAGAGCACCATTTCATTTAAATACAGAATCGTGCACCCAAGAGAGGTGCTTGGGTGAGCATCGGGAGAGTGGGCGCTCTACACGGAGCACCCGCTCTCCTGCATTTTTTTACTGTATCGGCCTGAATGTTATGAAAGTGAATGGCTTTATCTGCATTGTGCTTCTAACCAAACTGTGATGCAACTTTTGTAAATGCTCTTTTGTCCTTCTTGAATGTAAATGATATTATCCCCTACCAACATGGCTTTTAACACCTTAAGGAATGATTCAAGACAGTGATATATTGCTGCTCAATAGTCCAACAGGTTCATACTTACAAGATCTTTGAGACTACCATCTCTTTTCTCATCCTTCTTCCTCACTTACTTCGTGTCATTTTTATCTATATTCTTCTGTATAAAAACATATGTCCCTGCAGTGCTAGGAGTAGTAGAGTGGAAAAAGTAATGTATGAGTTGGAAAATGAATAAATTCAACTCTTTATACCAATTCATCTGACCTAAGTGGTATGTAAATTAATGAAATCACTACTAAAAGAATGGATTGTGAAGTATGTTGAATCATCAGATTACAGCAGATTTTCCTAATCTTGGAGGAGCATCTGTTAATGATTTTGGTTTCTAATTTTATTCAATGTTTATACACTATACTTATGGTTTTATATAATTTCTTTACATATTTAATTTTAGTCATTTTAGGAATGCAATATTTTAGTATTGTTTTGTTCTGTTAAAATTGAGGGAATGTTTATATAATATTTTGAATATTTTTATCTATATGTTTTGATGTTTTTGATTATTTTATATATGAGCATTTTTGTTTTAATTATCGTACATCATCTTGAGCCTTTTTTGTCAGGTAATTAATAAGAACTGAAAGGATCCAAAGCAGTATGGTTCTTACTACAATTTATTTGAGTAGGTGAGCAAAGATTTAGATTGGGACTGAATGATAAATGTAGTGAACTTAGATTTCAGTACAGTTTTTAACACTATCCCCATCAGAAAGCACATAAATAAACTAAGCTGCCTAGCATGGGGGTGGCTGTAGCTGGGAAAGTTCAACACTAAGGGGCCGACACAGTAAGATGTGCATTAAAATGGGTGCCCTTATTGAGCATCAATTTTGCTATTGCATGCATAGCCACATCCCCTGGGCGCCTTATGCAATATTAAAGTGAGTTGCTGCATTAAAAAGGATGCATTAGAGAAAAACTGTAGAAGGACCCAAAAACCAAAGTGGTAATCGGTCTAAAGTAGCCACGGATGTGATAAAAAACAAAAATAAGACCGATCCCTTGGAAAGTAAATTAAATGTATTCAATACAACAATGCCCACCCATTTTTGTTTTTTCTCACATCCTAGGGACAAATTGTGCATCCCTAGTGCTCAAATGCATCTGACACCCAGAGTTCTGATGGGCACACATCCATTTTATCCCTTTGAGGATGATTTTACCCCTTGCTATTGAGCATGCTTATTTTGCAAGTAGAGTGTTTCCAGAATTTTTTTTTTACATCATATCATTACGTTATATCTTTACTTTTATACATGCACAATAAGAAGGAGCAAAATCAGAGTGAAGCAGGATAAAACATACACACGCTTGTTGTAATTGTGAGTGTCCATGTATTTTTTAATTTCTCATGAGCCCTTGACTCGCAGATTGACTTAACACCAGCTCCGGGGCTGGAGTTAAATTTGCTGCATTAAAAAGTGTGCGCTGGGCACCCAGAAATTTTCTGCTTTGGGGCATGCGTGTTTTGGATGCGCTAATTTCCTTATTGCATTGGATGCTAGTCTAGCGAGTCCAAAATGCGTGTATAACTGCATGTAAACCTATGCACTAGGTTGGATGAACTTGATTGCATCGGCCCCTTACCACGTCAACACTTGTTTTTCCAATTGGGAATGTTAGGATTTGAGCCTGCATCCTTTTGGCTTCAAAACAGAGCTAAAAGAGCAGTTATCATTAGGGATGTGAATTTGTTTAGAACGAATTAGGCAATTTAAATGAAATTGCCTCATTTGTCTTGGTTCGGGAGACCCGAATCCCGAGACGGATGTTTCCCGAAATTTGGGAAAATTTGTTTTTCGGGTTAGCATGGGGGGGGGGGGAGGAGGGGCACATTTATTAAAAAAAAAACCTAAACACAACCCAACCCTTCAAATTTACTTAATTACAATCCCCCCACCATCCCGATCCCCTCCCAAGACTTACTGAAAGCCCTGGTGGTCCAGCAGGGGTCCCGGGAGTGATCTTCCTTTCTTGGGCTGTTGGGCCTATCAGGAATCAAAATGGCATCAGTGGCCCTTTAGAAAATGGTGCGGGCCATCCATTGCTCCTTCCATGTGATGGGGCTGACCAATGGTAAGGGAAAAGGGGCCAACCAATGGTAAGTGAAAAGGGCCCATGACACATGGTAAGAGAAAAGGGCCACCGGCGCCAAATTTTATTCCTGGCAGGCCCAATGGCCTAAGAGCATAAGATCACTCCTGGGACCCCCACTGGACCACCAGGGATTTTAGTAAGTCTTGGGGAGGATCGGGATGGTGAGGTGGTTGTAATTTATTTATTTATTTAGCATTTTTTATATACCGAGGTTCTAGTAACAATGTTACTAATCACTTCGGTTTACATATAACATTGAAATGACTTAACAAGTTTGTCTTACAGAGAACAAGGAAAATGAGGAACTTGGAGAAAATTGAATTAAATAACACATTATAAAACATCAATTTTAATAACAGCAATCTTATAGACTAGCGATTAGAGTGAATCAATCATGTAACAAGTAGTTGAAAATTGGCAGGAGTGATTTGCAATTAATTCTAGTAATATTAAGCAAAGTGGAATAAAATGAAATTGTCCAGGAAGGGAGGGTGTTGTAAAGTCCAACTCAGGCGTAGGCTTGTGTGAAAAGCCAGGTTTTAAGTCTTTTTTTGAATGTGATGGGGCATTGTTCGAGCCTAAGATCTGAAGGGAGAGAGTTCCATTGGATAGGACCTGCTATATACTAGGTATATAAATACTAGATAGAGTATCCATCAAGCTAGGTTGAGAGAACATTGCACAAATCTCATTTTTGAATGAATTTCCTCACTCTAAAGGTCATCAAATCTTCACAAGAGACCACTGTTCTGTTTGTACTCACTTTGAATGTCAAAGTGGCCTCTAACCCCCTACACTATTACCTAAACCTCACCTCGAGTTACTAGGTGGGCCTCCCATAGGGATATAAATACCTATCTAGGGAGAGGGCATCATGGCTAGGCTCTCTCTCACTCACGCTCTCTCTCTCTCACTCTCAAAAATTGTCCCCCAGCAATTTGCACTAACTTAGCTCTTCGCATAGGTATTAGCACAAATTGCGATAAACTATCTATTAACGTAAAACACATCCCTTTTGCTATCGCATGCAATACTTATCGCATTTTGATAAATCCAGGCCTAAGTTTTAATGCAAAAGGTGTAGAGCCATTCACTAGGCTGTTCAAACATCCAAAACAGCAAGACCTGATGGGGAATACAATACTTGTATGCACTATGAAGATGAGCAAGGGGCTAATCATATCCAATTATCTTAAAGTTGAAAAACTGCATGACAAGGCAGTGTCGAAACCCAGAAGACTGCTAAGGTATAAAGGGAGAAGAATTAAAAGAAAAAGATGTGATATTGTTTTTTGAATTGGATTTGAATTTAATTATCCATCTTTCCAATCCCAAGCTTATGCTGAGTTACATTTCAGGTATGGTAGATATCTCTGTTCCACTCAATGGTGAGAACTCATTTGGTGCACTGAGTCCAATTTTGAAGGTTATATCACCAAAGGGGTATAGAAAGAGTAGAGAAAATGCAGATAAGGGATACCAAATGGATCAAATTGTACAATAGGCCTTATGAAATGATCCTCAAAATGCTGACACCATAGTTAGAGCATGCACACTGAGGTCCACATTCAGCCGTTATCTGAATATCTCAAATCTTCTCAGTTATGCCCTGGAACATCCCTAACTTATCCAGCCAAATTCTAACCAGAAATACTGCTAATCCTGAGAAAATACCACTTTATTGAGATGGTGGTACTTGCCTGGAATAACCTATCAGCAGAGATGAGTAAAGTAAGTAGTGTTCAATAGTCAAATGAAAAGTTACTGTTACTACATCATGACCAGTTCTAATGAACAAACAGTACCAAAAATAGCAAGAGAAAAAAGGAATGTTTAGCTGGAAAGGACCTGCCATATAAGCCTTAGATAATTATCAAACATAACATTTTGAGAGTGTTCTGGGGTCTGGTTTGGAAGTATGCGCACATTTATGTATTTTATAAATAGAGTGTGAATATACATTAACAAACATGATCTAATAGTTAAAATTTGTAACCTATCATTAAAATCATCCATAGTACCTGAAGACTGGAGGGTGGCCAATGTAATCCCCATATTTAAAAAAGGCTCCAGGTGCGATCCGGGTAACTATAGACCAGTGAGCCTGACTTCAGTGCTGGGAAAAATAGTGGAAACTATTCTCAAGATCAAAATCATAGAGCATATAGAAAGACATGGTTTAATGGAACACAGTCAACGTGGATTTATTTATTTATTTATTTAAATTCTTTTAATATACTGATGCTCAAGACCAGGTGTTATCATACCGGTTTACAATAAACTAGAGGGTAAACCAGTTAACAATGAAGGTGAAAATTACATTATAACAGGGAATGTGGAACTGGGCTGTTAGAAAAAAGGATAGGTTAACAATTTCTAACTGGAGAGCAGAGCATGTAAGCAGAGAGTAATTGCTTACATGGTAAGAATTATATACAATTTACACAGTGTATACGATTAGGCAAGTTATATGAAAGTGGAGTTAGCCGAAAAACAGTTCCTTTGAGAGGCGGAAAGAGGACGCAACCGTGGGGTATGGTACTGTGAGGGTGACCCTGAGGTTACTTCAGGGATATGCTTGGGCGAACAGCCAAGTTTTTAATTTTTTTCTGAATGTGATATGGCAATGTTCCTGGCGGAGATCTGGCGGGAGAGAATTCCAGTGATGTGGACCGGCAGTTGATAGCACTCGTTTTTCAATGGCGTTGTGTATAGCGGATTTTTTTGGGGGAACCTGGAGGGAATCTCTGTATGCAGATCTGGTGGGTCTTGCTGAGGAGTGTGGTTTGAGGGGTATGGTGAGTTGGAGAGAGGATTGTTGAAATATGGTTTTGTGAATGATAGTAAGTGTCTTGAAGAGAATTCTGTAGCGAATGGGTAGCCAGTGAAGTATTTTTAGAATCGGTGTGATGTGGTCCATCCGGCGAGTGTTTGTGAGGATCCTGGCTGCAGCGTTTTGCAGCATTTGAAGAGGTTTAGTAAAAGAGGCCGGGAGACCAAGCAGCAGCGCATTACAATAATCAATCTTTGAGAATAGTATGGCTTGAAGGACCGAACGGTAGTCGTGGAAGTGTAGGACCTGTAGTTTGTAAAAACCTTCTTTAGTGGTTTTTACAAACTACAGTAGTCATGGAAGTGTGGACCTGTAGTTTGTAAAAACCTTCTTTAGTGGTGTTGTTGATGAATTTTTTAAAGTTCATTCTGGAGTCTAGGAAGGCCCCAAGGTCTCTCACTTGATTTACTAATGGTGTGTTAGTATTGATGGCTAGCGGGTTATTATCATTGGGGGAAATGACTAGCAGTTGGATGTATTGAGAACAAGGCAGAGGCTTGTGAGAAGGAGGTTGATGGCGTGAAGGCAGCTATTCCAATAGTTTAGAGCGTCAGAAATGGGATCCTTGATGGGGATTAGGATCTGCACGTCGTCCGCATAAATGAAGTAGGTGAGGTTGAGGTTATTGAGAAGTTGGCATAAGGGGAGAAGATATATGTTGAATAGGGTCGGCGAGAATGAGGAACCCTGGGGAACTCCTTGCTTGGCCGCTACCGGGTGAGACTCTTTGTTGATTATTTTTACTTTATAGTATCTGTCGCTTAGAAAGGATTTTAACCAGAGGAGTGCAGAACCTGAGATGCCTATTTCTATCAGACGGTTGATGAGGATTGTGTGGTTAACTGTGTCGAACGCTGTGGAGATGTCTATCAGAGCTAGCAAGTATGATTGACCTTTGTCGAGGCCCAACAGGATGTTGTCCGTTAATGAGAGTAGGAGAGATTCTGTATTTCTGCGTTTCCTGAAACCGAATTGGGATGGATATAGAATGTTGTGGGATTCGAGGTAGTCTGTAAGTCTAGTATTGACCAGTTTTTCCTTTAGCTTGGCTATGAAAGGTAGGTTAGCGATGGGGCGAAAATTTATGGGGTTGGATGGGTCCAAGTTAGGTTTTTTTTAGTAATGGTTTCAGAGAAGCTGTTTTTAAAGCATCTGGGACTGTTCCGTGATTGAGTGAACAGTTTATGATGTCGGCCAGAGGTTTGGCGATGATGTTAGGGATTGTGAGAAGGAGTTTGGTCAGGATTTGGTCTATTGGGTGCGATGAGGGCGTCATTTTCTTGATGATAGATTCTATTTCCAAGGATGATGTAGTATCAAAAGACTGTTTGTGTATCGATGGGGCATGGTTTTGGTCAGGTGGAGGCTGGGAGTTTGGAATGGGGTTAGAAGATGTTAGCGGGATAAGTAAATGTTTTATTTTGTTGTCGAAGAAAACTGCCAGCTCAGAGGATTTGTTTTGAGCTTCTGCTTCCGGGATGATTGGAGGAATAGGGGTGGTGAGTGCTGCAACATATGAGAAAAGTGTTTTTGGGTTGTATAGGAAGCCGTGTATTTTTTTGGCGTAGAAGTCCCTTTTGGTACGAAGAATAGTGGCCCTATAGTAGCTCATTGCGGTTCTGTAGGAAGCCAGTGCGGTGGTGGTGGGATTCTTCCGCCAGTGTTGTTCTTTATGTTGTAGGTTTTGTTTGAGTATTCTTTTCTGATGAGAACCAGGGTTTTTTGTTAGTACGGGCAGGATTAATATTTTTGGATGTCAAGGGGCATATTTTATCAGCTGCTGCATGGGTGATAGTTATCCAAGAGTACATGGCGGTGTCTGCATTTGTGAGGTCCAGGTTAGTTAGTTCCTTGGTGAGAGTGTGAGACTTACCCAAGGGAAGTCTTGCCTAACAAATCTGCTTCATTTTTTTGAAGGGGTTAATAAACATGTGGATAAAGGCAAACCGGTAGATGTAGTGATTTTGGATTTTCAGAAGGTGTTTGACAAAGTCTCTCATGAGAGGCTTCTAAGAAAACTAAAGAGTCATGGGATAGGAGGCGATGTCCTTTTGTGGATTGCAAACTGGTTAAAAGACAGAAAACAGACAGTAGGATTAAATGGATAATTTTCTCAGTGGAAAAGGTTAAACAGAGGAGTGCCTGAGGGATCTGTACTCGGACCGGTGTTTTTCAATATATATATAAATGATCTGGAAAGGAATACGATGAGTGAGGTTATCAAATTTGCAGATGATACAAAATTATTCAGAGTAATTAAATCACAAGTGGACTGTGATACATTATAGGAGGACCTTGCAAGACTGGAAGATTGGGCATCCAAATGGTAGATGAAATTTAATGTGGACAAGTGCAAGGTGTTGCATATAGGGAAAAATAACCTTTGCTGTAGTTACATGATGTTAGGTTCCATATTAGGAGCTACCACCCAGGAAAAAGATCTAGGCATCATAGTGGATAATACTTTAAAATCGTCGGCTCAGTGTGCTGCAGCAGTCAAAAAAGCAAACCGAATGTTAGGAATTATTAGGAAGAGAATGGTAAATAAAACGGAAAATATAATAATGTCTCTATATCGCTCCATGGTGAGACTACACCTTGAATACTGTGTACAATTCTGGTCACCGCATCTCAAAAACGTTATAGTTGTGATGGAGAAGGTACAGAGAAGGGCAACCAAAATGATAAAGGGGATGGAACAGCTCCCCTATGAGGAAAAGCTGAAGAGGGCTGTTCAGCTTGGAGAAGAGATGGCTGAGGGGGGATATGATAGAGGTCTTTAAGATCATGAGAGGTCTTGAATGAGTAGATGTGAATCAGTTATTTACACTTTCGAATAATAGAAGGACTAGGGGACATTCTATGAAGTTAGCAAGTAGCACATTTAAGACTAATCAGAGAAAATTCTTTTTCACTCAACGCACAATAAAGCTCTGGAATTTGTAGCCAGAGGATGTGGTTAGTGCAGTTAGTGTAGCTGGGTTCAAAAAAGGTTTGGATAAGTTCTTGGAGAAGTCCATTAATGGCTATTAATCAAGTTTACTTAGGGAATAGCCACTGCTATTAATTGCATCAGTAGCATGCATGGGATCTTCTTAGTGTTTGGGTAATTGCCAGGTTCTTATGGCCTGGACTGGCCACTGTTGGAAACAGGATGCTGGGCTTGATGGACCCCTGGTCTGAACCAGCATGGCAATTTCTTATGTTCTTAAACATGTGCAGATGCTATTACACCTGCTAATCAGATTTAGGATATTAAATCTGACTTCTCTTTTGTCTGCAATTTTTAGGTGGGGGTTTTGAAGCAAATGGTGGAGGGTGTGGGGCAGCTGTGAAGGTCTGGGTCAACTGGAAAAGGTCTTAGCAAATTGTGCTTGGAAGTATGTCCAGAATTATTTTCATAAGCAAAATACAGGCATATATCAGCCAATTTTATAAACTAGTCTCCATACATAAAATGAGATTATGTGCACATCTAACAATTAGTAACACAAAAATATGCAAATACTTGATAAAATATTTGCAAAAACAATATGCACTACTCTTTTTCAAGTTTGTGTGAATACTGACACATGCATGCATTCTTTTGGAACAACTCCCCTATGAAGAAAGACTAAAAAGGTTAGGACTTTTCAGCTTGGAGAAGAGACGACTGAGGGGGGATATGATAGAGGTGTTTAAAATCATGAGAGGTCTAGAACGGGTAGATGTGAATCGGTTATTTAGTTAGTTATTTAGTTAGTATAGCTGTGTTTAAAAAAGGATTGGATAAGTTCTTGGAGGAGAAGTCCATTACCTGCTATTAAGTTCACTTAGAGAATAGCCACTGCCATTAGCAATGGTTACATGGAATGGACTTAGTTTTTGGGTACTTGCCAGGTTCTTATGGCCTGGATTGGCCACTGTTGGAAACAGGATGCTGAGCTTGATGGACCCTTGGTCTGACCCAGTATGGCATTTTCTTATGTTCTTATGTTCTTAGAGATACACATTTTAGAAACTGTGTGGCTCTCAGCACAAAATACAGGCATAACAGATGTGCCAGCTAGGGATGGTAACTTTCAAACCTGCCCGTGGGTGCATTTTGGCATGTGTGTATTGGCGGGCATCAATATATGGGGCCATTTTACAACTTCAATGCATATTTGTGCAGGTTATAAAACATGCCTCGGTGCACGCACATGTGCACACAAGTTTAAGTGGGCACTTGCCAAGGCACGCAAATCCTGATTCTATCGCATCAATCAAGGTATTTTAAAAACGGCATGCATCTATGTCATTGCCAGGTTCACCAGTTCATCCACTAGATCACCCAGTTAACAGCTATATCCTCTGAACCCCCCTAGTTTGATAGCCTGCACCTCCCCCTGTTACCCCAGACCCTTTAAATTTGGCAGAAATTTCTTTTAGTTTTTAATTTACACCTTCTCCATAACAGAAGTAAAGTTACACAGCAATGGACCTGGGCGAGCACCCAGGCATATAAGTATTTACGAGCATATGACTCGGCTATGTCCCACCCAGACCACATCCACACCATGCCCCTCTTTGAATCTAAGGGGGTTATTTTCCAACTCACGTTGTGGCCTTTTCGCATGTGTTAAGGTGTTTTCGCATGCGAAAAACACCTTAACGCATGTGAAAAGCACCGTAACACATGGTGTGATGCAACATTTTAAAAGGGGAGGAGTTGAGGGCGGAAATTTGGGAAAAGTGGGCTGGCGTCGCAAAGTGCGAAGCCATATCGCACAGTTTTAACGCTGAATATAGCTACATCTTTTTCACTGGCATTAAGCTGTGCAATATGCCCATAACGCAATTTGCGATTTTTTCGTAAATTGTGTTTTGGGCATTTTTAGGCTGGGGAAGGATGGTCCTGAGAGGAGGGAGAGGGAGAAAGAGAGAGAGAGGGCCTCTGGGGTGGCACCGTAAGCAGCTATTTATGCAACTATAGGAGGCCCACCTAGTAACTCGAGGTGAAGTTTAGATGGTAGTGTAGGGGTTAGGGGCCACTTTGACATGCAGAGTGAGATTTACAAACAGAACAGAAAAGTCTTGTGAAGATTTGATGTCCTTCGGAGTGAGGAAACTCACACAAAGATGAGATTTCTACAATGTTCTCTCAACCTAGCTTGATGTTACCCAGGTAGAGAGTCCATCAAGCTGCAATAATTGTGGAATTACCACAAACTGTGAAAAAGTTATTGCACTCTGCGGTAATACCTATGCGAAGTGCTAAGATAACGCACATTGCGATAAATAGGCTATTATCATAAAACACGCCCCTCTTCCTTTCGCATGCGATGGTTTGATGAATCTAGCCCTAAGTGAGATGTGGGCACTGTGGGAGATACGTGTGCATCTGGGCGACTTAAAATTTGGTGGGTGTGCGTGAGCTTGACTTGTGCATGCATCTCGTACTTCTTTAACATGGAATACCAATGAGATGTTCAGCTTACTTTTATTCATTGTTAATGCTTCCTGTGATTTAAGGTGATGAATTTTGCTAATACCTCCCAACTAAACTCCATTTACTAAAAATTTGATCTAGATAAGACAGCTGCTACTACTGAAATATTGTCACTGAATAGATAATATAGTGGCAGTAAAACTATTTAGTAGCTCCCAGACTGGAGGTGTTGACACCTTTTTAATGACAATTATAGCTATATAGCATGCATAAGAAACATGAAAAATAGCAACAAAATCTTATATAAGAATATCTGGCTTAAAAAAGATTTCTGAAATCATATGCATTAAAAGCTTGTTTTTGAGAGGCTGTACACAATTAATGGAATAAGAGTTGCAAATCAGTCTACTTTAATTATCGTTCTGATATGCATAATCATCTCCCATTCTATTCTTAACTGATACATTTTATGCTGTTATAATTTTACAGCATTAGCACAATTTTCAGTAAATCCTTGAAAATAAGTTGTGCTTAAATGTAATCTATTGCCATTACAACTGGTTCAAAATCTCCAAACAGAGAGCTGTATTAGACTATCCACTCATCTATCTGACATTTAATGGGTGATAGATGTATTTCAGATAATACTAAATGTAAATTTGTAGGTCCCATGCTATCTCATAAGAGGACTAGGATCAAAATCAATCATTCAGTAATGTATTCAACAAACTACATATTATATAGTTTAATCTTCTTTTGGGGGAGGAGTTGCTGATAAACGTTTGTGGAAAGTAACACAATAAAACAGGATTTTCACAATTAGGTACAAAAGGAAAGAAAACTCTGTACCTATAATTACTAATCCAGATATCTGTACTCCTTTTTCCAGCTCACACTCCAGCAGAAGTAATGTGGCGGCTGCTACGTTAATCCACTTGAATGCATAGAAATAAAAATTAGCAAATAAAAAACAAAAATACATAAGGTGAAATCTTATTGGGCTAAATTAATCCATTTCTTGACTAGCTTTCAGGAGTTGGCACTCAGAGCTCCTACTGGCAGAAATGAGCACTGGAAGTTACCTGGAAAAAAAGCTGTATCCTGTTCTCCAACTTCTCCCTGCCAGAGTAGGTCATTGAGATCACTCAGGTTCTACCTCTGAGACTCACCTACCTCGGAGAAGAGAACTGACACTGTTTCTATGCTCCCTAAGTTGACAGGATACTCATGGTGCTGAGGCTTTGCCCTTTCTACCTACATCATAGGACACCTTGAAGAGAAAGCCCACTGCAGGGGTGGGATGCCTCCAAGCGGGATATCTCGGAAAAGATCCTTAGGAAGCATTCAGGAGGCTTTTGTGCCACTTATGCAGTCCTTTTTTAGGAAGATGCTAGAATATTATGGTAAGGTATCCTGCAGAAACAGGGGATTCTATAGTTACTGTTTTACTTTCTGTCCATTGACATTTATATAAAAGGGGTCTATGGACCCTTCTTTAAGCTTTGTGCTCCTCTCACTAGAGGATATTCTAAGGTTGTCAGAATAAGGAGTGCACTGAACCATTTTCTATGGCACTGTCCTCTAGGAATGGCAACAGTGATATATTCCAGGGGGTGGGTCAGAGAAACCCAAAGAAATGATAGTTACTAGGATTTTCAACGAGACAAAGGTCTTCGTTTCTCTGAAACAGTTTGGGAAGGGGAAATCTGCCTTCTGTCCTCAGTATCTGAGTTTTTGTAGTGGGTATAGACTGCCACACAGTAAAGTGCCAGAGGGAACCAGTAACAGAGTGGAGAGTATCCTGCTCTGAGGTAATACATTTCCTACTCTGGATCTGTTGCTGAAGGGGAGAGAAGACCCTTACCTGAGTTTTGGAATGTTAATGGCTATTAGGGATGTGAATCGTTTTCCATATCGTCTTAACGATAGAAATCGTGTGGCAGGGCAAGAAAATCGTCTTAGGCACGATTTTTTAGTTAAAAAATCGTTAAAAATCGTTTTTTCCGATTAGTGCGCACTAACTCGAGTTAGTGCGCACTAACGGGAGTTAGTGCGCACTAACTGGGAGTTAGTGCGCACTAACTGGGAGTTAGTGCGCACTAACTGAAAATGATACAATTTGACACTTTTCAGGTCAGTTAAGGTCAGTTTAGGAATGAATATGTATTCCTATTGGCTGCCCTCTTATTTATTCATGTTACCAAGTTTCCTACTGACAGTATATGGGGGATGGGAAATGGAAACAGTTGGTAGCTTGACAAAACAAGTAATGTGATCAGTCAATGTGACTAGAACTTGTGCCCTAACCCTGATACCAGGGGTATTGTGATCTTCCTGCACACAGTGCCCTATCCCTATTAATACCAGGAGTGTTGTGATCTTCCTGCACACAGTGCCCTATCCCTAATACCAGGGGTGTTGTGATCTTCCTGCACACAGTGCCCTATTCCTGATACTGGGGGTGTTGTGATCTTCCTGCACGCAGTGCCCTATTCCTGATACCGGGGGTGTTGTGATCTTCTTGCACACATCCCGATATCAGGGATAGGGCACTGCATGCAGGAAGATCACAACACTCCTGGTATTAATAGGGATAGGGCACTGCATGCAGGAAGATCACAACACCCCTGGTATCAGGGATAGGGCACTGTGTGCAGGAAGATCACAATACCCCGGAGGAGTGAGGGTCAGGCAGCTCCCCCCTGTCTGTGAAGCCAGCCTCTCACTAGTAATGCAGGGAGGGAGCTGTCTCAGACTGGTATCAGGGTTAGGGCACTGTGTGCAGGAAGATCACAACACTCCTGGTATTAATAGGGATAGGGCACTGTAAGAGATGACTGTAGTAGATTGAATAAAGATCTGATGTTTCTGCTCTCCTCACACCAAACAAAAACAACACACAAGCAGAGAAGCCCTTCTTACAAAGCTGAGCTAGTGAGTTAAGTAGGAGGAAAAGTAAACATACTGGTGCCAGTGTGGCTACTTAAAAAATACACTTACCAACAATCAATTACATATATTTGAACTGTGTACAGTTCCAGCCAGGACCACCTTTCTAAAATGCACAGTGATTGGCAAATTCAACATGCACTAGCATTTCAGGTGCCTGCTAACAAAAATAATAAACAAACAAGTTCTAGTCACGTGAGTGCTGATCATTACATTACTTTTTTTGTCAAGCTTCCAACTGTTTCCATTTCACATCCCCCCAACCATATTGGTAACATCAATAGATAAGAGCACAGCCAGCCAATAGGAATACATACATACATATTCATTCCTAAGTGACCTTTACTGACCTGGGAAGTGTGAACACTTTGTTTCATTTTCTGTTGGTGTTCGTTAGTTTCCAGTTCCATTTCCCATCCCCCCAACCATCACCTCAGTGGTAACCTTGGTAATATCAATAGATAAGAGGGCAGCCAGCCAATAGGAACACATATTCATTCCTAACTGACCTTCAGTGACCTGGAAAGTGTTTATTTGTATCATTTTCAGTTAGTGCGCACTAAATCGAGTTAGTGCGCACTAACTCCCCGTTAGTGCGCACTAACTCGAGTTAGTGCGCACTAACACGATTTAACGATTTTTAACGATAAATCGTTAGAATTTCTATTGTATCGTGTTCTATAACGATTTAAGACGATATAAACATTATCGGACGATAATTTTAATCGTTGAAAAACGATTCACATCCCTAATGGCTATGATCTATACAGGAGTAGTGATGCAGTGCAGTAAGGAAACGAGAAAGGAGGTCTTCCTATCTGCTTCTCTAATGCAGAGGAGGAAGGAGACATGTCATTTGCCTTGGAATGGCTTTTCTGCTGTGAAGATAGAATACACATTCTGTAATCAAATTAAATTAAAATTAGAAGTATGCAAGAAGAAAGGTTCAAGTACTTTGAGAACTAGGTACCACAAGGGTCCTTGGGCAGTAAGGGAGCCTAGTGTTTATCCAAGAGAGCCCAAGTTCGAGGAGAAGAAGGGTGAAAAGACAAGGAATAAAAACTCCCTTTTGTAATTTCCGTATTTGTCATATTGAGAAACTCCACAATATGGAACAGTTACATTTTTCACAGTAGAGATTTATTTTTGAAATACTCATTTCTTCTTGTGTGCAGTGCCTCCTTGGTATTATACCAACTAAACCCCATTGGGCCTTGAAGGTAATCCTCCCTCTGTAGGAAGTCAATGCCAGAGTTTGGTAGAGTGAGCAATGGACTCAGTCCTAGTACTGAGTGATGCTTCCCCAGCAATGGAGTGTGCACTAGAGATGCGAATCGTGTGATCGATCGTCTTAACGATCGATTTTGGCTGGGAGGGGGAGGGAATCGTATCGTCGCAGTTTGGGTTTTTTAAATATCGTGTAAATCGTGTAAATCGTGTAAATCGAAAACCGGCACACTAAAACATCCCTAAAACCCACCCAGACCCTTTAAAATAAATCCCCCACCCTCCCGAACCCCCCCAAAATGCCTTAAATTACCTGGGGTCCAGTGGGGGGGAGGGAAAGGGGGAGGGCGGGAAAACCGGCACACTAAAACAACCCTAAAACCCACCCCGACCCTTTAAAATAAATCCCCCACCCTCCCAAAACCCCCCAAAATGCCTTAAATTACCTGGGGTCCAGAGGAAGGGTCCCGGTGTGATCTTTTACTCTCGGACCTCCTGTGCATTGTAGAAATGGCGCCGGCGCTACCTTTGCCCAGGGCAAAGGTAGCGCCGGCGCCATTTTGTTTTTTTGTCCCCCGACGGCAGGAGCGTAGGAGATCGCTCCTGGACCCCCGCTGGACCCCCAGGGACTTTTGACCAGCTTGGGGGGGCCTCCTGACCCCCACAAGACTTGCCAAAAGTCCAGCGGGGGTCCGGGAACGACATTCGTGGCAGGAGATCGCTCCCGGACCCCTGCTGGACCCCCAGGGACTATTGGCCAGCTTGGGGGGGGGCTCCTGACCCCCACAAGACTTGCCAAAAGTGCAGCGGGGGTCCGGAACGACCTCCTGCAGTCGAATCGTGTTGCCATATGGCTGGCGCCATTTTCCGTACGGAAAAACGATTCGACTGCAGGAGGTCGTTCCGGACCCCTGCTGGACTTTTGGCAAGTCTTGTGGGGGTCACGAGGCCCCCCCAGGCTGGCCAAAAGTCCCTGGGGGTCCAGCGGGGGTCCGGAACGACCTCCTGCAGTCGAATCGTTTTTCCGTACGGAAAATGGCGCCGGCCATACGGCCGAGTTTCGCCACCAGTGGTGGCTGCCTCAGGGGCAAAAGGTTAGAAGTCTCTAACCTTTTGCGAGAGGAGACGGACCGTGCCGGTGTATAAACGATATACATATGTGCACGGTGGAATTTATTTGGACCATCATCCTAACACTGCTCTCTAACATAGAAGCCCCTGAGGCAGCCACCACTGGTGGCGAAACTCGGCCAGAGTCGGGCACCTGTATATGATATTTTACGTCTCCATTATTAAAGACTTGAAAAAGACTTTCTTGTGGCATCCACCACTTTGTTGCTTCCTTGCAACAGATATAGTGCATGCATGCTTTATCAACGTGGAGAGTATGTGCATATTTTCAGTTTCATGTGTATATTTTACCTGGTACAAAAAGGGCTAGTCTAGGAGTATTCTGGATCAGGGTTTAGAAGTAGAAGTTGCTATTTTTTTAAGAGATATACATCTATACATAACTTATTTGTACATTTTTACACCTGCCAATTGACTTGTGCTAGTGAAATCAGATTTGTCTGTTGTCTGCAGTATTTGGGTGGGAGGTCTGGGTGAACTGGTAGGGGTTCAGGGTGAAATACTAGAGGGTTCAGGTGCACTGGAGAAGGACTGTGCGAATTGGTGGAGATATCAGCCAGCTGGTGATTCCAAGTACGTGCGCAAATATTTTCAAAACAGTATGCGGTAGATTTAAAAGGTGCACCCACGCATCCATGTGCGCACGCTTCCCGGCACGCACACATGAACGTGCCAGTTTTCTTACATGTGCGCGTCGGTGCACACATGTTATAAAATCCCATGGCCGTACAGGGGGGGCCCAATTTTGTAAGATTATGTGCGGACATTCAATCGGGCCTCTCCGAGTTCCCTACACCCCTACCCATACTCCCTTCCCTCTTCCCCTAAACCCTTTCGCCTACCTTTCTGTTTTTTTTTATTTTATTGCTTGCTGCTCCATTGGAGCAGAAGCAACTGGCACCGACTGCCGGTGCTCGCATCCCTGGGTCAGCAGCTAATGGCTGCTGTCCTGGCAGGCCTCTGTCCTGCCCCACCCCACCCCTCCCAGCCCAGATCACGCCCCCCAGCCTGCTCCCTTTTCAGGGCCCAGCAATTATGCGCGTATCGTCATTTACGCTCATGGCCGGGCCCTTTTGAAAATGTGCGCGGTGTGCGCATGTCCTGGCCACATGCATAAATGACGATATTTGCGTACGTGGCTGATTTAAAATTCGGCCACATATGCATACACTTTATAAAATACCTGCCTCCACATATACTGTATATCAGATTTATTTCATTATATTTTTACACAGCAAACATATACACATTTATAAAATGGATAGACAAAAATGTGTGTTTTCTTGCATTTTCAATATTTGTATTTTTACTGAAATATATGCATGTACTTTTGGAGCAGAAATATGTGGCATTTTATAAACAGTGCAGCTCCTGCCACACAGTTTATAAAATGCTAGCATAATCTCCATACATCCATTTACACACACAAATACTGTACCTTGGATAGGTTTGAAATTTAGGCTATCAGCCAACATCAGCTGTTGGAACATGCTGATGTTCCTAGTCAATATATGCACAATATATGCACAAGACCACTTTGGAGTAGAGACGTTTTGAGGTGAGAAAACATCAGTGTTGGGATCTGTGGCCACAGGGCACATGATTTTATCTATGCTGCTTAAGGTATGGTTATCTCAGTTTTAAAATAAAGCACTCTTGTGCAGCATGTTCTCTTTGGAATGCCCTGCCAGAAGAATTAAGGTTGAAAAATTATTTAAAATTCTGAAAACTTGCCAAAGCTTGGCTGTTTTCCCAGGCTCTTTGTTAATTTGATTTTAAAGTGTTATTTATTAATTGGCATTTTGTGGATCAGATTTTGTCCATGTTCTCATTATTCAGAATTTAGTGATTATCATCAAAATGTTATCTGCTGAAGAATTGTCTGTTAGACCTTTTGTTTGTATATGTGTTGTATTATTGTTTGTTATTTAGACTATTTTATTTAATTATTTGCCCTAAATTTTTACCTTTATGCAACATGTTCTCTACTGTTCTTCGCTCTGAGCAGAATTTTCTTGTTTTAGTGGAGTACACATTTTATAGGAAATACATGGATAGATTTATGGCACAGAGCAGGTGTCAGCTTTAGAAGACCATGCCTACCCAATTTTTATGATAAAGAAAAGCTATACAATTCTCCTCCAGATCCACTTTTGAAAGTGAAAGGCAACTTTTGGGGTAGATTTTCAGAGGCACGCACAATTTTATAACATGCGCGTGCAAGGGGGTGCACAATTGTGCACCTTGCGTGCACCGAGCCGCACTGCCTTCCCCCAAAATCTGAGCCCTGGGGCTGAAGTAAGTTGCGGTGCGCAATCCCGGGCACAGCAGCAAATGGCCGCTGTGCCGGGAGCCTCTGACCCTGCCCCACCCCGCCCCTTTTTGCAAGCCCCAGGACTTACACTCATCCTGGGGCTTTACGCGCCTCGCCAGGCCTTTTGAAAATAGGCACGGCGCCGTAAGATTTTGAAAATCCGGCCCTTTGTTTTTAAATCTGGCCACTAAAGAAGCCTGCACTGGTTTTCCTGCACTCCCACATTTTGCAGAAATGACACCTGTTATATGTACTATTTGAGAAGCTATTTAAAATACAGTTTTAAACATATGATATGAAAGTACCACATCAGAAATGGCCTACTCATTATGCTGCGGACTGCAACAGGTTAGGTTTCCACAATAGCCAAAAAAAAATCAAACTAATCCGGTTTCTAAGATAAATCATTGCAAATGTTTCTGCTTATAATTAATTATGGATATCTTGAAAACCAGACCCAGAATTGGCCATTCCTGCACTAGCTAATATTTGTCCATGTTTTTCTGCAGCTAAATGCCTTGAAGTGCCAATTAATTGCTAATTGTGCTTTAAACACTTGCAGTAATTGAATGTTTGTTTTTTTCTCTCTCTCCTGACAACAAGAATGGGAGTCTTGACTTCAAGAACTCCCCTGGTAGGATTGTATTCATTTATTAATAAAACTCAGCCTGTGCAATTATAAGGGCTGGAATGAGTTTTGGAGAATGATGTGGTCTGCTCATTAAAGGAACCTCAGTGGGAGTTGCTATGGGACAAAATCTACGAGACTTTTCTTGTTTTTGGACGTTAGGCAGTAACTTTTCTTTTTAGCTCTCAGAGCAATTTGGGCAGCAGTTAGAATTGTGGAAATCAGAAATCATGAAAGCTCCAAGTGTTGGTTTTGCAATATGGAATCTGGGACTGTATCATATGTGCCGTTCAAATATTTGAATCTCCAGCCATATCGGAAAGTGGTCTGAGCAAAGATTGTACAGATGACAGGGGTATGCATTTGTTCCCTACGAATTGGTAATCCGCAACGTATAGGGCCATATTCGTTGTATTCGTGGGGAAGCGAAACGTATCGCGATTCCCCACGAATACAATGAATCTTCACCGAATTATTCAGCCGCCTAAAGGAGCCAATTTAAACAAAGCCCCCACCCTCCTGACCCCCAAGACTTACCAAAACTCCCTGGTGGAGCAGCGGGGGTCCAGGAGCCATCTCCTGCACTCATACCCTCGGCTGCCGGTATTCAAAATGGCGCCGATAGCCTTTGACCTATGTCACAGGGGCTACTGGTGCCATTGGTCAGCCCCTGTCACATGGTAGGAGCACAAGATGGTGCCAGCCATCCATTGCTCCTACCATGTGACAGGGATTGACCAATGGCACTGGTAGCCCCTGTGAAATAGTAAGGGCAAAGGCTATTGGCGCCAGCCGACGGCCTGATTGCAGGAGATCATTCCCAGACCCCTGCTGGACCACCAGGGACTTTTGGCAAGCCTTGGGGGACCCTCCTGACCCCCACAAGACTTGCCAAAAGTCCAGCAGGGGTCCGGGAGTGACCTCCTGCACTCGGGCCATCGGCTGCCAGTACTCAAAATGGCGCTGATACCCTTTGCCCTCACTATGTCACAGGGGCCGACGGTCGGCCCCTGTGACATAGTGATTCTGTGATTGAAGCCAGTTTGGCCAGACCTGAGGATGCCAGCGGCAGATATTTCTCTTAGCCCCAATCACCGTTCCACTCTGTGCCCACCTGTTGGACATGCTGCCTCAGTAGAGGCTTTGCCAAAATCACTGAGGGAGTCAAAAGGCTCAATTTTTTCACCAGGCCCAGCCTCCTCCATTTTGCCGGTGCAAACCCAGCATTTGGAAGTTGAACAAGGGCCTCGAAGGGCATGACTTACTGGAGGATAGTGAGGTCTCATTGTCTTCCTTGATGATGGAATCACAGAAAGCAGGTTTGGCTCAAATTATTACACCTTCCAGGATTTCTTATATAATTTTTCCTAATATCTCTGACCGTGTTAACCCTGAAGTTATTACTTTGGATTATCTCTGGATTGTCCTAATGTCAGTTAATAAATCTCTCACTGACTTGGTCTCTCTAACTACAGATTTATATAACAAGTCTCAATCCTTTGAAACGCAGCTGGTCTCTATGGAACAGAAAGTGACAGAGGTGAAAACTAATATACTGGAAATTCAAAATGTACAAGTACATTTTATGAAAGATTTAGCTTCTCTCTCTCTCGCAGAATTGAGAATACTTAAAATTCTCTCAGATTTGCAAATTTGAGGATACTTTACTTTCCTTGAATCCTTTTGATTATACCTTCTGATCTTTTTTCCATGTATTTAAAAGAAGTTTTGAAACTACCAGAGAACGCTCATCCTCCTGTGGAAAAGATGTATTTTCTTCCAACAAATATAAGTCATTGGATAATAATGCTGTTGAAATTCCCTCTAGCCTGCCTGATTTTCTTGAAAATTCTGGAGAAGACAATGTGTTAGATCGAGCTACATTATTGGTGTCATTTGTCTTTATGCAAGATCGCAATAATATTCTGCGTTTATATTTTCGAAATAAGGATTGTCTGTTTAGAGGGCATAAGAATTGGATATTTCCAGATACAACCAAGGCAACGCAAGAACAGAGAAAAAATTTCTTGCAATGAAAGAGTCAGTGCTCTCTTTGGGAGTAACTTGTATTATTTGTTATCCCTGTAAATGTGTGATAACTTTAGAGTCTGCTAAATTTGTCTTCTTTGATCCTATCCAGTTATAATCTTTTATGGAAGCTCATCGGAAAATTCAGACATTTTACAGATAGAGTGGATGGATAATGTGTAAATGGGTTGATTTTCTTGCTATGCAGCTACCTTCCTTTTTATAGAAAATAATTGTATATTGTTTGTTAGCCATTCCCCGTGGCTTTTCCTAAAGGGTTCTTCCCCCTACCATATTGTGGTCTAAAGTGGCAACTTGAATATTTTTTCTTTTTTTTAATATTGCATAACCTATTTTGTTTTTTCAATGCCAACATTTCTGTATTGAATATATCATGTATATTTGATTTGAAAACTATAAATAAAGAATTTAAAAAAAAACTGATTAAAACATAGTGCCCAGCAGCCACCAAGGTCCCTTCTCCTGATCTCATGAAATTTTAATTGTAGGGGCTGAGATGCTCCCAATCCCACACGATGATCTATTGCTTCAGGCTGAGCTAGTCCCCTTTTGTCCCTTAAAAACCACACCCTTACTCAAACCCCAAACTTCTCACCCTCAACAGCAATCCCCCAAAAGTGCCTATCCCAGCCAGATTTCTCTTGATCCTGTTAGCCTGAATAAATCAGGGACAGCTGATCACTGGACTGGTATTTAATTGTTACAAAGCATGGCTTGCAGGGTCTTCCCACGAGCCGTCACACTTTCCTCTGATACCCCCAGCACTTGTCTCTAGTGGGAATACTACCAGTCACTGGCACAGCTGACCATGGCAAGGGATGCCACGCTGATGCAATGAGAACACTCTTCTTAAGCACACACCTGACAGCCCGACCTTTAAAGGGCTCATGGCAGGAACTCAGCTGCAGCCCCCTGTGATGACTTCGCTAGCCACTCTGTACTTAAGGGCTCCTTTGGAGGAGCCAATGATGCCTCAGTAACAGCTCTTCTGCCTTGCAGTGTGTGGCTTTTCTAGTCCCTGGTGCCTCATTCAGCCCATCTTGTCCAGCCTCGCCTTATTCTATTCGCCTTG
Organism: Rhinatrema bivittatum; assembly: GCF_901001135.1. Taxonomy (NCBI): domain Eukaryota; kingdom Metazoa; phylum Chordata; class Amphibia; order Gymnophiona; family Rhinatrematidae; genus Rhinatrema; species Rhinatrema bivittatum. The sequence goes on along the minus strand of NC_042616.1, from coordinate 285,596,681 downwards.
ACAAGTGTCTTCAGTGTGTCTTCATCCAGCCTTGGCCTGACCAGATATTGACTTCATGCTTGGACGTGACCATGACTGCCTGATGCCTGGGCCTGACCACAGCCTGTCACTGACTCCATTACTTTGCTGCCTGCCCTGACCCTGGTGTGCTTCAGGACTTTAGATGTCTTCACCTCCCTAGGGACCTCGCCTAAGTCCTGCTGGCCGCCAGTACCCAAGGGCTCAACCTGCAGGGGGGAAGCGGCTGGTAAAGGTGAAGCTGCAGACTGTCCTGCTATAGGGTGCTTTCACCAGCTGCCAGTGTAGGCCTTGTGGATTTGCCTTCGAGGGTGTGTCAACTACACCGCAGCACAAAGGGCTCTCACTCCCACTAACCTACACATTAATATTCATTTATTCACTTCTCTGGCTACTGATTGGTTCTTTCACTGACAGCTGTCAGTGAAACAGTGACAAGCGAATTAAATAAATGGATATTAAATACCAGTACAGTGATCAGCTGTCCCTGCATTTACTATTCAGGCTAACAGGAGAAAGAGAAAGCTTCTCCTCCTCCCGCTAGCTTAAGCATGTTTGGAGATTCGCAGTTAGGAGTAGGAAATTCGGGGGTGGGGTAGGAGTGTGCTTACGTTTGTGAAATTTGTTTTGCAGTTATCCAGCTAAGTAATTTTAACCATGCTTAGGAATGTCACCGATCTGCCCCCTTTTTTTTATTCGGCTAAGTTTTAAAAATACCCATTCAAAGGGAGGGAAATTTAAACCTGTTTGTCTGGCTAAGCACTAAATTGAATTAAACACATTTGAATGCTGATTGCATAACTATCAAATTACATTAATGGCATGGTGGAACTTGGTATTAACCGTTTTAAAGCATTATGGCTGAAAGATGGGGAAACATGCTGGGGTAGATTTTATAAATGTTCGCATGGGCGTACTTTTGTTCGTGCAACAGGCGCGAACAAAAGTACGCTGGATTTTATAAGATACGCGCGTATCTTATAAAATCCGGGGTCGGCAAGCACAAGGGGGTGCACATTTGTGCAACCTGTGCGCGCCGAGCCCAGCGCGCGCTGCTTGTTCCCTCCAAGGCCGCTCCGAAATCGGAACGGCCTCCAGGCCGGCACCACGCCCCCAGGCCCGCCCCCAAAACACCACGTCACTTGAAGCCCGCCCCCAAAATGCCGTGTCACTCACGGCACGCCCCCCGACACGTCCCCGACACGTCCCTCCATGCAAGCCCCGGGACTTACGCGCGTCCCTGGGCTTGCGCTCGGCGCACGCAGGGGGGGTTTGGGGTAGGTTTTCGGGGGGGTACGCATGTACCTCTTTGAAAATCTACCCCTTTATGTTTACAAATTTTGAAAGCCTTACATTTTTTTATCTGCTGATTGAGTGCTAAATTTGATGTACACAGATATTTTTTCTTCTGAGTACTAGGTGTTTGGGGGAGCTTTTTTCTAAAAAAAAAAATAAAAAAAAATAAAAAATTGTACTTTTTATATACTGGGCCATAGATGAACCATGCAGTATGTACATCATAAATATTTTGGTACATCATGTTTTATGAAAAGTTATCAATACAAAAAGACTACCCTAATCAATACGTTTCACCTTTTGTCTTTTATTTTGCTCAGTGCCATTAAACTTACAGTGGTGATCTCAGGAAATTCCTTCCTGAATTGTGAGATCAGGCACAGATCTATATCCATCTAAAATTGAAACACACCTGTACATTGTTCTAATTTACCATATTTGACAATGTACAATAAAATACAGGGGATTCTGGATTTTATTGTAAAAAGCAGAATGTCAGCAATTTATCCACTGCTGCTTTTTCACTTATAGAAATGGATTTTACATCTAAAACTGTAAGGTTTTGTTTAAAGATATTCTGCCATTAAAATTCAGATTTCAGACAAGCTTGCTAGCAATTGCGAGCTTGTCAATTTTTTTATTGTGACATGAGCCACAATGTTGGAGCCCGATGCATCCAAATGGCAGATGAAATTTAATGTGGAAAAGTGCAAAGTGATGCATATAAGGAAAAATAACCCATGCTATAGTTACACAATATTAGGTTCCATACCAGGTGCTACTACCCAAGAAAGAGATCTAGGTGTCATAGTGGATAACACATTGAAATTGTCAGTTCAGTGTGCTGTGGCAGTCAAAAAAGCAAACAGAATGTTGGGAATTATTAGAAAGGGAATGGAGACTAAAACGGAAAAAGCCATAATGCCTCTGCATCGTTCTATGGTGAGACCGCACATTGAATACTGTGTACAATTCTGGTCACTGCATCTCAAAAAAGATATAGTTGGGATGGAGAAGGTAAAGAGAAGGGCAACCAAAATGATAAAGGGGATGGAACAGCTCCCCTATGAGGAAAGGCTAAAGAGGTTAGGAATTTTCAGCCTGGAGAAGAGACGGCTGAGGGGGGATATGATAGAGGTGTTTAAAATCATGAGAGGTCTAGAACAGATAATGTGAATTGGTTATTTACTCTTTTGGATAATAGAAGGACTAGAGAGCACTCCATGAAGTTAGCATGTGGCACATTTAAAACTAATTGGAGAAAGTTCTTTTTCACTCAACGCACAATTAAACTCTGGAATTTGTTGCCAGGGAATGTGATTAGTGCAGGTAGTGGAGCTGGGTTTAAAAAAGGATTGGATAAGTTCTTGGAGGAGAAGTCCATTACCTGCTATTAATTAAGCTGACTTAGAAAATAGCCACTGGTATTACTAGTAACAGTACCATGGGACAGACTTAGTTTTTGGATACTTGCCAGATTCTTATGGCCTGCATTGGCCATTGTTGGAAACAGGATGCTGGGATTGATGGACCTTGGTCTGACGCAGTATGGCATGTTCTTATGTTCTCAGCCCAGGGTCAGGCCTGGAACACAGGCTTCAGAGGTCTTCAGTCTTCTTTCTTCTTCAATGAAATGACACCATCTGCTTGAAAGGTGCCGGAGTTAATTACTTTTTGTGCATCTTTCCCAGTGGTGGGCACCATTTTGATGTACAGCAGCACAAGTAGCTGCTGTACACAATAATGGCTCCCTCTACTGGGGAGGATGCACTGGAGTTAATTAAATCTAGTGTGTTCCAAGTGGATGGCTTCATTTCATCAAAGAAAAAAGAAAGACCAGATGAAGATGTCCGAAGCCTGGGCCTGACCCTGGGCTGAGGCCCCTGCATTAGGACTCGGCCTCCGGGCCATTCCAGCATCAGGCAAGGGTCCAGGCTAAGGACCCAATATCAGGTCCTGGGCTCTGGATTGGATCACAGCATCAAGCCTCGGCCCAGACCCTGGCCTAGCCTGAGGCCTAGGCATCAGGACCCAGCCTTTGGGTCATGTCCCAGCATCAAGCATGGGTTTGGGCCAAGGTTCTAGTGTCAAGACTGGGCCTGGGCTCTGGTATACGCCAAGGCCCAAGCATCATACGTTGGCTTGGGCTGCAATGCTGTATCGGGAGCAGATACGTTTGTTTAATTTTTGGGGTCTCAGCCAAGTCCTCAGCATTGTGCCCTGGCCTTTGCCTAGACCCCAGCATCATGCTTAGGCCTAGAAAAGGCCATAGCCTTGGGCCTAGGTCCACGGGGCTCCTGACTTGAGCCTCAGCCTATTCTCTATGCAAGGCCTCAACTTTGGGTCTGGGGCTAGGCCCAATGGATCCATTTTTCTGTTTTTGAAATGAAAGATGAAAACCAACAAAATTGTCAGATTTTCAATTGTTTCACTTACAGAACAATATAGGTAATTTCATCTCATTTCCTATTTCATTTCTATCAAATGCCCGTCTTTACTAGATGTTACATTTAAAACTAATAAGGGAAAATGTTTTTGTACTCAACGTATTATTAAGTTCTAGAATTTGTTGCCAGAGGGTGTGGTGAAAGCATTTAATGTAGCTGCATTTTAAAAAGATTGGACAAGCTCCTGGAGGAAAAGTTCATAAACCTTTAAGGTAGAGTTGCAGAAATCCATTTCTTATCCTTGAGATAAGCAGCTTGGAATATATCTTCCCCTTGGGATTCTGCCAGGTATTTGTGACCTGGATTGGCAACTATTGGATACAGGATACTAGGCTTGATGGACCTTTGGTCTGACCCAGTATGTCAAATCTTATGTAATCAAATATTTGGCAGACAATGGGCCCCCAAGGACTTTTGGCCAGCTTGGGGGGGCCTCCTGACCCCCCCAAGACTTGCCAAAAGTCCAGCGGGGGTCCGGGAGCGACCACCTGCACGCCGGCCGTCCGATGCCAGTACTCAAAATGGCGCCGATCGCCTTTGCCCTCACTATGTCACAGGGGCCGACCGTCGGTACCTGTGACATAGTGAGGGCAAAGGCGATCGGCACCATTTTGAGTACTGGCATCGAACGGCCGGCGTGCAGGAGGTCGCTCCCGGAACCCAGCTGGACTTTTGGCAAGTCTTGTGGGGGTCAGGAGGCCCCCCGAAGCTGTCCAAAAGTCCCTGGGGGTCCAACGGGGGTCCCGGAGCTACCTCCTGCACTCCGGCCGTCCGATGCCAGTACTCAAAATAGCACCGATAGCCTTTGCCCATACTATGTCACAGGTTTCATTATGGCGCCGATAGCCTTTGTCACAGGGGCTACCGGTGCCATTGGTCAGCCCCTGTCACATGGTAGGAGCACAAGATGGAGCCGATGACCATGTGACAAGGGCTGACCAATGGCACCGGTAGCCCCTGTGACAAAGGCTATCGGCGCCATAATGAAACCGGCATCGAGGGTGTGAGAGTACAGGGGATGGTTCCCGGACTCCCCGCTGGACCACCAGGGATTTTTGGTAAGTCTTGGGGGGGTCAGGAGAGTGGGGGGTTGTAGTTAATTTTAATTTTAGCTGGGACACGAATAGAAATTGCCGTATTAACACATCGGGGTGCTATACGGCCGAATGCAACGTATCTGCTCCCCGATGAATCCGAATCATGAATGCAACGTATGGAGTCCCTCTGCACATCCCTAATGGCTGGACCTGGAAAGGTCATTTTCCAGGAAGCAAGAGGCAGCTAAGTGGTAATACTCTCTGGGCCCCTTGGAAGGAATGGTAGTCTTCCCTTCTTTTCTATCTGAAATTTGAAGTGCTTTCCGCAAAGTAGCCAATTGCATCCAGAATTAAAAGGATTTCTTAACCTATCGACAAAGCGATAAAGGAGTGCATACAAGACACTGGTCCTCTAACCAGAATGTGTTCTACCATCCTTGAGTTTCCTTTGATCTAGGGGGTTCAAATAGACAAGACATCTTTTGGGGAGCAAAGGAGAGATCCTCTGAGTACTGCATAATTATTCAAGTAGTTTGAGAAGACATGTTTGTATTCTGGGGCTGTGTGGAGATTAGGGATGTGAATCGTTTTTTGACAATTTAAAACAATTGTCAGATATATTTTAAATAATCAAAAATCGTTAGAGCCACGATACAATAACAATTCCCCCGATTTATCATCAAAAATCGTAAATCGGGGGAGGGGGGGAAAGCGGGAACATCGGCACACCAAAACAACCCTAAAACCCACCCCGACCCTTTAAAAGAAATCCCCCACCCTCCCGAACCCCCCCCCCAAATGTTTTAAATTACCTGGGATCCAGTGGGGGGGGTCCCGGCGCGATCTCCTGCTCTCGGGCCATGGCTGTGTTAAGAGAAATGGCACCGGTGGCCCTTTGCCCTTACCATATGACAGGGCAAAGGTAGCGCCGGCGCCATTTTGGTTCCTGTGACCCGACGTCACGAGTGCAGGAGATCGCTCCCGGACCCACGCTGGACCCCCAGGGACTTTTGGCCAGCTTGGGGGGCCTCCTGACCCCACAAGACTTGCCAAATGTCCAGCGGGGGTCCGGGAGCAACCTTCTGCACTCGGGCCGATTTGCCAATATTCAAAATGGGGCCGGCGCTACCTTTGCCCTTACTATGTCGACATAGTGAGGGCAAAATGGCGCCGGCGCCATTTTGAATATTGGCAATACGGCTCAAGTGCAGAAGGTCGCTCCCGGACCCCCGCTGGACTTTTGGCAAGTCTTGTGGGGGTCAGGAGGCCCCCCCAAGCTGGCCAAAAGTCCCTGGGGGTCCAGCGGGGGTCCAGGAGCGATCTCCTGCACTCGTGACGTCGGGTCATAGGAACCAAAATGGCGCCGGCGCTACCTTTGCCCTGTCATATGGTTAGGGCAAAGGGCCACCGGCGCCATTTCTCTTAACACAGCCATGGCCCGAGAGCGGGAGATCGCGCCGGGACCCCCCCCCCCCCCACTGGATCCCAGGTAATTTAAAACATTTTGGGGGGGTTCGGGAGGGTGGAGGATTTATTTTAAAGGGTCGGGGTGAGTTTTAGGGTTGCTTTGGTGTGCCGGTTTTCCCGCCCTCCCCCGATAAAACGATTTTTTAACCTAAAAAACTAAGATGATCAGATTCCCCCCCACCTCAGCCAAAATCGATCGTTAAGATGATCGATCACACGATTCACATCCCTAGTGGAGATTATGTTTGGCGAAAGACTTTCTCTACCTTTTGGTATTTCAGAACTCTATTGCCTTTTATATCACTGGACTAATTTTTACCTTGATGTGGAACACAGCGCTTGAAATGTGGGCTGTTTTTCTTCTTTGAAGATGTGATCACCTTGGGTGTTACAGTTAATCTGTCCCCCACAGCAGAAGGCTGCTGCACTGAGTTGAGATGTGCTCTGTAGAATTTGGCCAGTTGTGAGAGAAGGGTTATAAAGATAACCTATGATGCAAGAATATTGAGACTGTAACAGTCCAATGTGTGACTTATGAAACACTTCTTAGCTTAAACAATTGGTTTAGAAACAAAGGAGGTTTTTCCCCTGTATATAACCTCTCTGTAAATTCAGCATTCAAAGATGGAACAAAGAGATGTGTCACAGGACAGCAGTTATAATTCTAATATACAATTTCCACTAAGCTATAATGCTATAGGTATGGTATGGGCATGAATAAAGTGGAATATAATCATATATGATTTGATGTAATGTAGCAATATACCGACAATAGTACAGTTAATTACAATATAAAGTCAACAAAATGTTGATAATTTATTTAATTTAAATAACGCTATTGTCTTTACAAACTAGTATAATTTGTAATATCACAAGCGTTTTCATTTTCCTCAACTCTAAATAGAACAATCAAGGTCCTGTTTACAACATACCTTTTTAGCAGTTATATAGACTCATATGAATACAACTGAATTCCAGTAATAAAGATCAAGAAATAATGGCATCTTTATAAGTTAAGACATAGAAAATGAGAAAAACCTCTTACATTTGTATGTATAGTTTTCCCCTTACGCTTCTCGTTGTTCTCACCTAAAGTTTTTTTTTTTTCAACACTGCCATGCTATTATCTTGCTTAATAAAGGAGTATATGAGGCATGAATCAGACGTGCAGATCCCTTGGATTCTGTGCTGATGGCAAATGGACTGGAGAAAGAAGTAATGGGGATCCATCCTCCTCCTCTCTCATTCAGAGTTGTCCTGAATAATGTATATTATAGTTTGAAAAATATTATAACTTAAGAAGTTTTAGCAGAATTAGTATTTTTAACTCCACAGTTTTAATCATATTCAAGAAATAAAAAGCCAACAAACGCTATTAGGCAATATGCATAGGAGGAGGAGTCGGATAGTGGTTAGAGCAGCGGCGCTGCAAGCTGGGGAAGCCAGGGTTCAGATTTCTTTGGCACTCCTTATGACCATGGGCAAGTCACGTAAACTTCCAGTGCCTCAGGTAGGAACTTTGCTGTGTTAATCATGTTACCGCTGCCTTAATGAAGCGGCAACATGAGGTATTTTTAAAATACCGCATGTTATTTCACCACCGGTATGGAAGTTATGGCTTTGCCACACACGGGAGGCGTGGTTTACTTGGGGGCAGATCAGCCCCCAAGTAATCCACGTAGCCCGGTGGCACGTAGCCCGGTGGCACGTAGCCCCAAGTAACTCCGTAGCCCGGTGGTACCATTTCGCAGAATTTGTGAGGGCAGCTAAGCCGTGGTATTTTTCCTGGTGATATTTTAACTTTTGAGAAAATTATCATGGGGTTTCACTAAGCTGCAGTTTGAAGGGCTGGGCCTTAGTAACTCCTGTAGTATTTTTCCACTAGGGAAAATACTGTGGCTGGCTTACTAAGTCCCTGAAGTTGTGAGCCCTCTGGGGATAGAGAAAAATACTTACTGTACCTGAATGAAACTCACCTTGAGCTGCCAATGAAAAGGCATGAGCTAAACAAAATTAACACAAGTATTTGGCTAACGTGTTCTTAATACATTTGTGCCTGGCTTTTGAAAGCTATGCTGCCATTATCAGATAAATAGCCTAAATATAAATTGCAGATTGTACTGCAATGTGGCATTTGTTTTTATAACAATATAAGAGTTGTAAATTAAAATTATGGCAGGTTGAGGGGTCATGTGTTAATGGAAAGCTGAAAGAATTGATAGACACAGGAGAATTTGTCAGCTGCAGATGGACTATATCTGTTAATGTGGGAGGAAAAGAAGGGCAGAGAGAGAAACATATGTCCCTATTAGGTCCTTTCTTTTGTTTGTCACAAGGTGTTTTATCATCTTAATTTTGAATGTTTTGCATCCTTGGGTAAATTTGTCCATTTTATTATCCTGATCATATCATTGATGCAGTGGTCTCACCTGGAAATATGTACCCCCCCCCAAAAAAAAAAAACCAAAAAAAAAAAACCCTACCTTTCTATTTTCTGCAATATATTATTTTGTCTGCAAACATTTAATCTAGTCTTTAAATTTTGGTCCATTTCATAGAGACTCTTCACAGTGTCTGTATTATATTAACAGAGGAGCATGAATGAGATCTCCCATATGTTGAATGTCTTTCTCATGTGGCTAACTGTGGGGACCTGTGATACCTGCTGGCACAGCTTGTAGTGTGGCATCTTGCAGAATTTCAAACCATATTTTCTTCTTACATTTCAGTTTGATGCTTGGTTCTTAGTGATGTTTATTTCAGATTACAATAAGCAGTTGCAAGAACAAAAAGACCAGGAGGACAGTTTCAGTGATTTATCTTCCAGTAGTAGTGGAATCTATAATATTTCTCAGTTTTTCTGACTCTGAATTATAAGTTACTATTGTATAGGGGTGTGCATTCATTTCTAACGTATTGGTAATCCGCAACGTATAGGGCCATATTTGTTGTATTCGTGGGGAAGCGAAACGTATCGCGATTCCCCACGAATATAACGAATCTTCGCCGAATTATTCGGCCATCTAAAGGAGTGAATTTAAACAAACCCCCCTCCCTCCTGACCCCCCAAGACTTACAAAAACTCCCTGGTGGTCCAGCGGGGGGTCCGAGAGCCATCTCCTGTACTCACGCCCTTGGCTGCCGGTATTCAAAATGGCGCCAATACTTTTGACCTTACTATGTCACAGAGGCACCATCTTGTGCTCCTACCATGTGACAGGGGCCAATCAATAGCACCGGTAGCCCCTGTGACATAGTAAGATCAAAGGCTATCGGTGCCATTTTGAATACTGGCAGCAAAGGGCGTGAGTACAGGAGATGGCTCCTGGACCCCCCGCTGGACCACCAGGGAGTTTTGGTAAGTCTTGGGGGGGGTCAGGAGAGTGGGGGGTTGTAGTTAATTCAATTTTAGCCGGGAAACAAACAAGAATGAATGCATTAATGTATCAGGAGCCCCCCTTGCTGAATGCAACATATCTGCCCCCCGACAAATACGAATCCCGAATGCAACGTATGGCGTCCCTCTGTACATCCCTACTATTGTGTCCCTGTTTTGAAGAAGTTTTATGCTGATTCTCACAGGAAGATGGCATACTCCTTTAATTACAAACATAAAACTATTTCCCTTGCTTGCTTGCTTGCTTAGATGCTGAAAGACATATGATAGACAGCAACCTGCTGCCAGTGCCATAGCCTGTTGATCTTCTTTGAAAACACAGGGTGATCATGCTGGTTGGCTTCGCAACGGGGCGGATTGCAGGAAAATAGCCTGGGAGAATTTTAAAAACTGTCCTAAGGGGCTTCTGACTTCCTCCTGCACTCTCACTGTAGCACATGTATCAATAGCTCCCAAATGCATGCCAAGACAACCCTGCAACCTGGAAGAATTGAGCCCAAATATCTCTAAAATAAATTTCACATTTTTCTTAAATAACTAGGAAGTAGGGCACACTTTAGACCAGCAATGACCAAATGGAACTGTAGCCCCTATTCTATTCATGCAAATTGGATGGGCTCCACAGAAGTCTGCTTACAGTGCTTATAGCTCATACATATATACATTGGACACTACAGTCATGTTACCAGTAAGCCCTGAGTAATAGGGGTGTGCAAGGAAAAAAAAGTATTTGTTTTTCAGTTCATTTTCAAGTGGGTTTTTTCCCACGAATTTCTGTTTGTTGAATGTTTGGTACATTTCATTTGTGAAAAAAAAAATTAATCAAACATTTAAAAAAACAAACAGAAAAGAACCATAAAACAAAATGAGGCCATCAAAGTCCTCCCATTCTGTTCCTAGCACAAATCCCTCCCCCCCGGAAAAAGTCTGGGGCCAGGATCGGCCCAGGCTCCCACTTACCTGGTTCAGTGGGGATCCACTGCCGGCAAGGCCTAGGCCCAGGCTGAAGCCTCGGCCTTGCACAGGCAGAGGCGTGGCAGGTGGGCTGCAGTAGGTGGCCCAAGACCTCGCCCTCAGCCTACACAAGACTGATGCCTCGGCCTTGGCCACAGCCTGGGCCCAGATCCAATGCTGCAGCCCAGCCTGGAGGCTGAGTCCTCAACCTAGATCCAGGTCCAACACCGGGGCAGGCCCAGGGACTGGGACTCGAGGTCTGAGCCTCAGCTCAGATTCAGCACTACAGCCTTTTCTCAGTTTATTAGCCTTCAATAATAAACTGAAAATAATGGCAGAAGCACAAAAGTTATGAAGATATGAAGAAAATGGAAAGGAAAGGCATCAAAATAAATTAGAGAGATCCCAAAGCAGTTCTACAAAGAAGTGGGAAAGAGCATTAGTGCAGTTAAAACACCACCAACAAAAGAAGAAAGATTATAATTCTGAAGAAATTTATATGATGAAGATCCTGTAGAGCAGAACAGAGAAGCAGAATGGTTGTCTAGCATGCAGGTGAATATAGAAAGCTATTGAATGGTCAGAAATTGCAACAATTAAGCTGGAAGGCAGTTTAAAACAAGTCCCCAATTGGAAGTGCCCTAGCCCTGCTGATCAAGTGCCCTACTTTTGGCCAAAATATTTGACCTCTTTTCAACAAGATCTTGCTAACTGCAAAAAACAATTGATCAGCCTGCCAGAATGAACTCCACAATGGCTAATAACAGAAAAAACATTTCTCCTCCCTAGGGGAGAGTTAAATAATGTCCCAAAACCCAATTGACCAATAACGTGCTTGTGTATAGTTTTCAAGCTATTCACTGCAATCAATACAGACAGAATGTATGATCACATCATAAGAACATAAGAACATGCCATACTGGGTCAGACCAAGGGTCCATCAAGCCCAGCATCCTGTTTCCAACAGTGGCCAATCCAGGCCATAAGAACCTGGCAAGTACCCAAAAACTAAGTCTATTCCATGTTACCATTGCTAATGGCAGTGGCTATTCTCTAAGTGAACATCAATTCCAATAAAATCTTGGCAACAGAACAGAAGAAGGCTAACAAAAATGAAGCATATGAAACCAAAGAGCAGCTGATGCTGAATAAGGTCATTATGAGCAGCTTTATAAATAGCTGAAACGGTAAAACCTCAGTATAACATGGATTGACTACACGAAAGCCTTTGATGGCCTCCCGCACTCTTGGATAATTAATTGCCTCGAAATATACAAAATGAACACTGTAGTGAGAGTACATCAAGTTCACCATGAAAATGTGGCATATTACACTCCATCTCAATTATGAGGATAGACAATATGTCATCTCTAACATTAAGATCCAGCAAGGAATATTTCAGTTAGGTTCCCTCTCATTGCATTTATTTTTGTTTTGTATTAAATCCACTGAGTACTCTAACTTCTTGAGCTATGGAATTAGCCTTAATCCTAGAGCGACCAATCCCCTACCAATGATATATCACTTACTATTTGATGATGATTTGAATTTCTATAATTTTTTGATGCTCTTTTAGCAGCACACGTCCAAGTAGTGAAGAGTTTCGCAGTTGATATCAGGATCACATTTGGCCTGGACAAATGTGCTAAGGCAACTTTCTTTGAAGGAAAATTAAGTATAACTGAAAAGATTTCCATGACTGAAGATTGCACAATATAGGGACTGGAGCAGGAAGGGAGTAAATTGGTTCTCTGAAAATTGCCCGCACCCAGTCTAGCTATGTATGAGATGTCATAGCTTGCACATTTTTAGCTGGATTGAGAGGAGGCGTTCCTGGGGCATTTTGAGAGGGATCAGAAATTAACACACGTATATTATATTTTCATATCTAGTTGTGTTATTTTTCCATAGAAAATTTGATTGCAAAAAATGAAGATGCAATGTCTGCACCCATGGCAATTTTCAAAGGAGGAGCATGCATGTAATTTCCCTTTGAAAATTAAGTACAGGGTCTACAGGTAACAAGTACAAATTTTGCACCTAGACAAAGAGAAAATTACCTTCACAGTAGGAACTAAAAGTTTCATTATTCAGCAGTCACCTAATAATTTATCAAACTAGTAACTATTAACTAAATTCAAAGTTAAGAATGGATATCAGCATTTTGGGACTCTAATGCCAGATGTTCACATTTATATCCTTTACTGCAAAGAAGGCGTGCACATGCTCGAAAGAAAAAACTGGCAGGATCAAGACTCTTCAAGATACATTTCCAAAGAGCAGCAGCCAATCCTTCCCCCATGCACCTAAAGACCTCAAATCAATGAATTTAATCTGATGCAATTCTTTCACATGTGAAAAAGTATACCTCTATAATGCAGTGTACAGTCAAGAGAGAATGTCTGTTCCTCAAAAAGTAATTCAACCTCAAACGTTTGCTATGAGTCTGATCTACTAAGGCTTTATTTCCTAGTCTATGTCCACGGGGAAAAAAGGTTTAGTAAATCAGGTCCTATATGCTTCATTAAAAAAAAAAAAGGTTTCCAGTACTACAATAATCTGTAGTATCAGGTACATGCATCCCTCCAAATTCAGTGAAAAGAGTTATTTTAAATCCCTTCAGATCATCTTACCATATCATACAATTCAAAATTATTATGTAATTGTACCATTAAAATGATCAGCAATGGTACTTTAAGTCACTGTAGTGCATTTACTTGGGCCATATCATTTAAACTATTGTAAACATGATAGGGATTGTATGAAAATTTCATTAAGATGTAAAAGGTAGCAATTTTCCTCAAGGAGAAAATATGGAAAATGGCTTTGAAACATTTATATGGCTGTCATAATTCTGCTTTTGATTGTAGTTGACAGTTTAGGGCCAAGAAAGTAATATTATATTTTGTTTCTGAGGATGAAAGGATTTGGTTTTATATCAAAGCTAGCTACTATAACATGGTTTATCACCTTGACTATTCACAAATAGTCATATGCACCAAACTGTTCAATTTCCCTGAGTGTAATAGAATAATACAAGCAAATATTGCAATTCTCTGGAAGCATTTGAGCTTAAGGCCCTGATGGCTGATAGTGTAACAAATCCATTACCTTTCCTATGAATTTTTGACGCATGTCAAGAGTTTCTTGCACAGTGTGTAATTCGTTTTTTTGTTTTGTTTGTTGTTTTTCAATGTCTTTACGAGTTTCAGTTGAGGAAAATAACTTTGGGATAAGCTATTTATATTCATCACATTTTCAATCATTCTTCCCCAGATAAAAATCACAGTCTGGTATTGCATTGTCTAGCTGTAGCTCTATCAGCACAAGGCTATCTTGTATTTCACATTTAATAAACCAACCACCAGTTAAACATCTAACAGTGATAAAAATATGCTCAGGCATTGAACCATTCTTCTATGTGACTCATATTAAGTCATTTCTTTCTTTTGTAATTTCCTCAACCCATCCCCAAAACAAAAAAGTTTATAGTATATAAATAAAATTGCATAATTTTGGTGTGCAGAATCCATGATCACTGCAAAAGGAAATATCTAAATCAATATCCCAATATTTTTAACGTTAAAAATCATGGGACAAAAGTTGATCGAATTTTGGAACAGAACAAAACTGGAAAAAAAAACATCTTTGATAACGCCTCCTATTAAGCATATCTTGTATCTATATTTTCAACTGATTTCCTGTTTTTTATTTTTGAGTCATACTGCCTGTTTAAGTATGCTACTCTGGCTTCCTTTAAACCATTTAACTTCAAAGATAAACACTTCACGTCTCAGATTGTGTATGACTCTTCCTGCTGCTGAGCTCCCAACTAACAATTTCTAAGAGTTTGATCCATGCTACTGGTGCAGCTTATTGGCGCATTTGGCAATCTGCACTGAAGATCAACAGGCAGCACGACTAATAAATGTGGTCATGCACACAATGGAAATAGTTCTGTAAGTACAAGACTCAAGTTGCTCAGTAGTTGTAACTTATGTTCTTTCTCTACTAGTTTTGATTCTTAACAGTTGGCACTTTAAAGTAAAAGATATTATCTTTCTATTTAATCACTATAGTGCAATGGACTTGATACATTTTGATGATCTTCTCATTACCACTAGACTCCATTGCTACATATAAAACCTTCATTATGTTTTCTACTCACATCCATGCTGGATGTTGTTTACACAACATACATCAGAAGAGGAATACAATAAATTGCATCAATATTTTATTTGCATTTTATAAGCCTATCTAACATTAAAAACTATCTAACACACTCATACTATACTCATACACTCACATCTAAAAACAAACATCTTCAAAAACATGAAAATCAGAAATGTTATCAAGTAGTTCAATTATAATATAAAGTGCAAATGCTCACATCATATTTTAAACATTATACAATAAATAAACCAGGAGTCAGTCCTCAAAATGTCCAACAAAGATCTTCGTTTCGCCAAGCTTATCTTAATGGCTTCATCAGGGATAGGACTGGTTTAGATGAATAACAGCTATCGTCTCAAAATATTAGTAAGTGACACAACTGTATAAATTCGTAGCTTCAATAATTAACGAGTCTTCCAACATGCGATCAATACTTCCAAATATGTTCAGCATGAAATCCCTTCAAGGAGAATCCAAAAACCATTCATATCTCAACCCACTCTAAAGTTCAACCCGTTCTTTAACGGGGGCACTTCCAAGTGACACTTAAATTTAATGTGTCACCATTAATAAACTTCTTAGAAACTACAAAGCCGGAAATGACGTCTATTCCACATGGAATAGACGTCATTTCCGGCTTTGTATTATTTGTATTATAATTGAACTACTTGATAACATTTCTGATTTTCATGTTTTTGAAGATGTTTGTTTTTAGATGTGAGTGTATGAGTATAGTATGAGTGTGTTAGATAGTTTTTAATGTTAGATAGGCTTATAAAATGCAAATAAAATATTGATGCAATTTATTGTATTCCTCTTCTGATGTATGTTGTGTAGTACTGTGGTGAAGAGGTTCTTTTCTTTGTATTGACCCTTGTGTGATTATACCATTGGATGTTGTTTACAGCCATTTGGTTCCCATTGACTTTCTCGTATAACAACAGGGATTGAATAATAGGGATTTGCAGGGAAAAAATATTTGTTTTCTTTTTCAGTTTGTTTTCGGGAAGTATTTTTCCCTTGAATTTCGGTTCATGGATTGCTTGATTCATTTCATTCATGTGAAAAAAATGAATCAAGCAATTAAAAAAAACTCCAAGCTAAAAAGTGAAAACAAGCCCTCCCTCCCACCCTTCTGGAAAAATGGGGGTCCAAAATACCCCCAGCCCCCACTTACCCGGTCTAGTGGGGATCTGCTGGCTCAGATTAGGCCAAAGCCATTTTGTTGTACTGCAATTGCCATACATCAAAATGGCACTGTTTGCTCGGTGAATGTGCCAGTTAATTAACTTTGGCACAACCCCACAAGTCACTATAATTGTGCTTAAGAGTGAAGAAAGAAGAGGACATGTGAAGAAGAGTTCCCAGTACTGGACTCCAAGGCCTGGGCTTGACCATAGGATGAGGCCCAGGCATCAGTACCCGACCTCCAGGCCAAGGCTCCAGTTTCGGGCCAAGGTCTAGGCCAAGGCCCCAGCATCAGGACCCGGCCTCTGGGTTGGGTTGTAGCGCCGGGCCCCAGCCTAGGCTGAGGCCCTGGCATTGCGATATGGTATCAGGCTTGGGTCCGGGCTGAGGCCCTGCGTTTGGAACCTGGCCTCTGAGTCGGGTTGCAGCCTCAGGCCTGGGCCAAGGCCCCGGCATCAGGATATGGCCTTCAATGGATCAGGGAGTTTTTTTCTTTTTTTTTTTTTTTTCTGGAGCCAAGGCCTCAGCTTCGGGCCTTGGTTGAGAGACCATAGCATCACACTTGAGCCTAGGCCTGTGGCCTTGCTTTGAGCCTCAGTCTATCCCAGAGCATGATGCTGGTACCTCGGCCCTAGAGCATAAGCTGCTGCCCCTGCTCTGGGCCTCGGCCTATAGGCAAGGCCCTGGCTTTGGGCCTAGATCTAGGCCTGATACATTTGTTTAAAATGAAATGAATAAGGTTCATTTCATTCCGGGGGCCTCACGTTTGATCCGGGGCCACCCAAATAAAGTGAATTAGCCTTATTTGTCGTGTTTTGCACTTTCGTTTTAAACTAATGCATATCCCTACTGAATAATAAGGCATCTAGCCACAAGTTTATTTCCTGAAAACAGACATGCACACCAGTAGACTGCACAATGATTTCTGGAACAAACAACACTTTCCTTTCCTTTTACTTCAAACTCATGTGATCAGATAATTTCTGCTCAACAGTGTTGTAGTTGAATGCATTGCTCCTGTTCAAGGGGTGCTGTAGTAATACAAATTTGTAATGCAAAATTATAATTGCTTAGTTTCATCAAATACTCTGTTACATCCTGTCACCGTAGTAAATGATGGTGGAAAAAGATCCAAATTGTCCATTCAGTCTAGCCAGTAAACCTTTTTAAGGGTAGAAACTGCAGCTCCATGCCTTCTGTTAATGGTATACTTTCCTCCCAAGCCCAAGAGCATCCTTTACTGCCAGGCACAAAGCATCAAATCCCCTTATAGTCCTCATTGCCCACTGTGCTGATTATGTTGCTTCCACTGTCTGTAATGAAAAACTTCTGACTGATGTTTTGCATAGATAGTCCTCCTTTATCCCTATGATTGCCTGTAAGATAAGGGCTGATGTTTGGCTCTAGTCCATCAACTGGGTGTGCATTACAGCCCATCTCTACCCTGCTGGTATGCCCTCACTAGAGCTGCTCCTGACTCTGCCTTGTTCAGCTGCCACCAGTGTGGTGTCAGGGACAGATAGGCATGCATAGTGTTCTAGTTGATCCAGATATTTAAGGTGAAATATATGCTATTCCCCTCTGCTTTGCACAGCTATGCCTGCATTTTGGCACTTCACTGCATGTGCAGGGTGTGTATATGACACAGCTACTAAATGTGGTCTGACAGGGGACCTTTTAGGGGGCTAACATGTGAAGCAGTGACTTCAAACCCACATCTTCGACTACCTGCAGAGACTGGTCACCCAGAGCAATAATTTCCCCAGTTTCCCCAATAACATCCTTGGATGTCACCTGTCTCTCTCTGGAACAACACTGTGAGACTCCCACCCCATCTGCTGCAGCCAGGGTGGGGGCTGCTTACTGGTGTAAAGGACCAGGGGAGGGGTGTCAAGTTGGGAGATTGACTTCTTTTCTGTACTACTGCTGCTGCTTGTAGTGCGAGATGGGGTACCTAACAGTGACAGGTTCCCTGCAATAAACACTGCCATATGTTGTTTCTGTAAATGATATTGTATTGAAGTGTTGGCAAGAGAAGACACGAAGCAAACTGCTGATACTACAGGATGTAAATGTCCCTCCAGAACTGTGATTTCTTTCTCGTGCCCATCTGTGGATCCTTGTGTGCTGCTAAGGAATCCTTTTGCAACGGCAAGAGGTGATGGAGAACTGGACTCAAAACAGTGACCAACAAGACCCCTGACTTGATCTGGGAAGCTAAGTATGGGGGAGAATTGTATGGCGTGGCTGATACTATCATAAGCTTGCTGGGCAGACTGGATG
Organism: Rhinatrema bivittatum; assembly: GCF_901001135.1. Classification (NCBI taxonomy): domain Eukaryota; kingdom Metazoa; phylum Chordata; class Amphibia; order Gymnophiona; family Rhinatrematidae; genus Rhinatrema; species Rhinatrema bivittatum. The sequence continues at coordinate 285,578,421 of NC_042616.1, read as the reverse complement.
GACCATTTGGTCCTTTTCTTCCATCATATCTATGTTTCTATCTGGCAGCATGCATGCAAATTTATCTCATGTATACTCATTAGGGATATTCTGAAAGCCTATTTGGTATGCAGCCCTCAATGACTAGAGTTGGATGCCTTCGCTTTAGAGCAAAATAAAACAAAACAAAGAATAAACATATTTCATTTATTTTCTGTGCCAGCTCAGATGTGGAAGGACACAAAATGATATAACACATACCTGAAGTTTTCATGCCATTTCAAAAGAGCACATCCCTAAGAGCCAGTCATTATTTACCCATGGAAATGGTTTTTGCAAACTGTCTTTCTTACATCGCATTGGCTAAGAGCATTGCTGTATGCAGTTTTCCACGATCAGGGCCAGTGGAAGGGTACTAGGCACACCTAGGTGAACCTTCTACCTTGCATCCATCCCCCCAATCACAGTCCCCTGGTGTCGGCCCTGACTCCTAACTCATTCGTGCCCGCCGAGTGATTGCTTCTCTGGGCTGTTAGCAAGATGGACGCTGCTTGCAGCCCACTGAATCTCTACTCCTCTTTTCTTGAGCAGGATAGGCTCCGCTCATGGCCCCACATGGCTGCCCCCCTAATTGTTGACGCCCTAGGTGACCGCCTAGTTCCCCTTATGGGACGCACTGGCACTGTCCACGATAACACAGAGGCTCCTTGGATAGGAGGGCTGTTTGCCGGGAGATTGACAGGTTAAGCAGAATGTCAGTATGGTCTCAACTAGCAATGCCCAGACACATTCCCCCCAAAAAAAACCAAAGACAAAAAGAGAGAGAGAGAGAGAGAGAGAGAGAGAGAGAGAAAAGCTTAAACATGTTTCTGTGCAGTCACAGTCTTAAATGGCAGCATAACCTGAGTCGAAAGGGAACCAGTCTTGCTCCTCCCCTCTCACAGCGGTATATTCCAAATCTAGCAGTACATAAAATGCAAACCTTGAGACAGGGCCATGATGTGAGCTTCAGCCATCAGTACGGGAAGATGCCTGGGAAAATCTCTCCCCTATCAGTTGTTCTTATCAGCCAGGAGCTTCTCCTCAAACCCAGATTAGCGAGGAAGAATAAAAAAAAGGAAAAACTCACATACAGTGTGGGGACCCCTAGCCTTGGGGTTCTACAACAATTTGACCTGGATTGTGCTGGCCCTCTGCCAGTTGAAGTTATACGCAGACTGACCTTAATCAATGTCCGTCTCACAGCCTTTTTTCTGTGTAGTCCTGCTGTGATAGCGGCCCCCCCCCCCCCTAGAGAGTTTGGCCTGCTGCCGGAGGAGATTATAAACCATGGTCTCAGGGAGGGGCTCAATTTAGGATTGATTGGGCTCTAATTCCCTGCTTGCTGCCTCAGGTGGGGTTAACGAAGGTGACCAGGACCTCCACCAAGATACTGACTCAGTTCCTTAGGCTCTGCTGTTCTTTTGTACTGAAAGCCCACTCTGGGTTCCCTTTTCCTAAGTCTGTCCTGATGTTTTTTCATGTGCTCCTGTACTATGGGCGGAGAGTCAGGCATTGCTATGTCACAAAGGACAGAACCTCTCTCATGATCCTTGTATTCAGACTTGTGCATTGGAACACTCGAGCAGTAAAAAGAAAAATTCTGCAAGACAATCTGAAGTAACTTACAAAAAAGAAAAACAATATCCTACTTCAGTAACCCCATGCTATGTTAGTCATTAGCAACTGCATTACACAGGTCACAAAAGCTCTGAGCAATACGATTTGTTTTCAACTAGCTTAGTAGCAATAACATTGTATTCCTCAATCATTTCAAGGATGTAAGTGAATCTTCAACATTATGAAAACGTAAAAACTGCAAGTCTAAGCCTAATTATCACAAATTAAAAAAAAAAAAAAGTTACAGACCAAGTTTTGAAGATCATAAGAGAGTGTTAATAGACTTGGATAAGAAGACATACAACCACAACCAATTTTATTTTAGTTTTGCTATCAATTATGGCAAAAAGTTCAGACTTCAAGAGGTAGTTCTGAAAATTCTCTCAAAGAGGTTAGAAAATGAGTATACAACTAATACAACCTACTAAATATGTAGTACTAATAACAGAGAGGCAGTTGCTCAGACATAGTTGTGAGGAGACCAACAATTTAGATGCAATTAGACAAATGCCAATATAAATGTCAAAGGCATTTTAATGCAAGATTGCACTTTTACAGGCTATAATCTAGAAGAAAAGTACAGTTTTTTGCATTTTTGGTAAGGATTTAGTATATTATTAAGTAGGATTGCCAACTGGCTTTATGTTCTCAGGATGAGATGATTCGGGACTGGTTTCATGCGCCCTGCAGGCATTCGCTTAGAGCAGTGGCTCTCAAGTATATAGTCAATCCCCCCCAAAACACACTCTCTCCACCTACAACAGTTTGCTTTTCAAGATATATTTGCATATTTTAATCTCAGTCTAAGGGCCCCTTGTATGAAGATGTGTCTCATGCATAATCACCTGAAAAACAGACCAGATGGGAGGACGGGATGAGAACCAACAATTTATATTCCTACTTTACGTAGGGAAATCAGACCTGCAAGTCCAAGCATATGGTGGAATACAACCAGGACTGGACCAACCTGTCCTGAACAAAAAAGTGTGAGTAATTAGTAATTATTACGCTGCAAGGGCTGAGCAAACATGCACATTGTTACCTAATGCATTTACATTTGCTCAAGAAGTTAAATTTGATGACATCCATTATATCTCATTGTTAAGCTTAGGGCTGACAAAGGTCGAGACATGGTTCAAAGGCACAGCTGTCAGGTTGCTAGCCACAGGATATAAAACAGAGGTAGCTTCTCATTGAATGCAACGTTTATTTATAACATAACAGATTCTGTTCACCTTCATTAGCGTGAGCATAGTGTATAACATCAGATTTACAGGATTCACAGTCCAATCAGGGTTATTTCACACAGATACTTAGATTCAAACAGGATTACTTCACAGGTATGCAGTTTAGAGGAGGTCACGTATCTTCTGGACCTGGATTCCACAGCACAGAGGGCAGTCCTCAAGTTGCTGGAAACATTAGGATAGCCAGAGTGATCCCTTCTGAACCCCTGAGGACTAATCCAAGTCCTCGGGGACTGGGTTGCAGGTCTTTGCTGAAAGCAGGTATGCGCAAGCCTTCTTAGCTGGCTAGGCTATATACAGATCCATCCTTTGACCCATAGGCAGAGAACAAGATAACATGGTACAGTCTAATGAAAATGGCAAACTATTCTGACTTACAAGGAAAATTGCCAAAAGAATTTAGCAGAGCAACTAACTGGGTACTCAGCTATATTATTGCCCCTAGTTGATAATAGTCCCCCTCACAGTGGCTAAAAGTATTAGGGGTGTGCATTCGGATTGACCGCATTAGTAAAACGCAACTCATATTTTTTTTTACTTAAAAAATTGATTCGACATAAACGATCGGATTTCCCACATATCGAACATAGATATGTTCGATATGTGGGAAATCGCGATTGTTGAGCCAAAATAAAAATATAAACCCCCTCACCCTCCTTAATCCCCCCCCGACTTACCACAACTCCCTGGTGATGGAGCGAGGAGTGAGGACGCCATTTCTGCAATCCTTGGTGAGAAGCATGTGACGTCGGCGGCACGTCGAGTGACGCCGGCGTCACGTGATTCCCGGCTCGTTCGCGCCGGACGGCTCGTTCGGCCCAAAAAGAACTTTTGGCCAGCTTGGGGGGGCCTCCTGACCCCCCCAAGCTGGCCAAAAGTTCTTTTGGGCCGAACGAGCCGTCCGGCGCGAACTCGCCGGGAATCACGTGGCGCCGCGTCACTCGATGTGCCACCGACGTCACATGCTTCTCGCCAAGGATTGCAGAAATGACGTCCTCACTCCTCGCTCCATCACCAGGGAGTTGTGGTAAGTCTGGGGGGGGGGATTAAGGAGGGTGAGGGGGTTTAAATTTTTTTTTTGCACATATGTACATATACCCAACTCATTGGATTTTTTTTATGTCCATATTGGCCGCAAGTGGGACCCCCTTTCGGACATAAAAAATATGAACATAAAATTTTGCTCTGCACATCCCTAAAAAGTATGCAGTTTTTCCACAATGTATTGAATTTCAGCTGAATTAAAAAAAGAGGTGTTCCTGGAGATATTTAGATCAGGGGGAGTAAAGGAAACCTGTTCATTTGGGGTTTTCAAATGTAAACGTTCATGTGGTGTTTTGTCCATGTCCTGCTACATAAATAACAAGAGCATGGCTTTACTGCTGCTGTTCAGAAGTGCAGTTTTGTCATGGATGATGTGCAGGAGCATGTCACAGATGAAGCACCAGAGCCAGGATGCTACCGAAGAAAAAACAGAGGAGTATCGCTACTGATGATCACTTAGATAATAGCATTTCTGATAATGATCCGAAGAATGGCAGTGCTCAGGTGATCGAGAGTGGGATGTTGCTTAAGAAGTCAGAAGTTCATAGAGGAGCTGAATTAAGGGATGGTGAAGAGCCACAACACAAACAGATGGAATGATGAGAAGAAAGATTCTTGATGGATAGCTGAAGGGAACAAGATGTTTGCTTAAAGGAGATCTTGAACTGATAGGAGATTCCATGGATAGGTTAAAGAATGAGTTGAAGCAGAGGAATGAGCTACATCAAGAAATGTTTGGCTTCTCTAGCAACTATGCCACAACCAATGAAGAGTTTGTCTGGCTTCATAATGAGCTGCAGTTCTGCCTCAAGTGATTCATAAGAAGCAACATCCAGTATTATATTTTAAAAGAATAATAACAGAAAATATATGTGTATATGAATATATATGTGAAAAGGGAGTTTCTCATTCTAAAAGAAGAATTAGAAATCTTACAAATTTATCTGGTAGAAAAGGAGTTTATTTACTTCATATTCCGTCTTCTACCAAGAATGGCCTCAGGGTGAATTACAATCTATTTAGATCAAGCAAATTCTAATTGAAATATCTTAAGTGGGAATCAAATCTATAGATGGAATGGCATTTGGACCCCTGGGTATATAAATTCAAGTTCTTAATTAGAGTTCAGGGAGTTAGATCATGAGGGCTGACTCTCTGATGGGAAGGCCTGGCTGAAAAGCCGTGCTTTAACTATTTTCTTAAAAGTAAGATAGCAAGGCTCGAGTCATCGGGGTAATAGTGCCTTGTTCCAAATTTTTGGTGTATAATAGCTAAAAGCATGAAGTCTAGTGCTGGACAATCTGGCAGAGGTCATAGGAGGAAAGGAAAGAAGAGTTATTTGGAATGACCAGCGATCTCTTGTGTGTGAGTAGGAGAAGTATTTGAGTGCTTGCTTATTTATGCACTTGTAAATGAAGCAGAGAGTTTTGAATGATATCTTGTTTTCAAATGGGAGCCAGTGCAGTTGGTGGAGTGTAGGTTCTATGAGGCCGGTCACTTTGGCTGCTGCCAAAATTCCAGTGGCAGTACTTTGAAGGAGCTGGAGATGATTCATACTATATTGCCTGGTGCCATTAAATAGAGAGTTGCAGTAAGCAATTCTGCTGGTGATTACTGAATAGAATACAGTGGCAAGATTTTGTATATCGAGGTAGTGATGCAATTGCCAGATCTGGAGCAAGTAGATAATGGAAGACCTTACTAATTTTGTTGTGCATTTCCATGATGAAGTTTTGATCAAGCTAAACACCTAGGCTTTGTACTGATTTCTTATGCTACAATGAGGTGCCTGACAAGGAAGGTGACAATCACAGGGGATGACCCTGTCTGTTGAATCAGAATAGTTCTGATTTGGAGAGGTTTGGCTTGAGTTTATGGTTGCTAAGCCATTGGGCTACCATTGTAAGACAATCATTGACAGTTGCAATGGATGTAGTTTGATCAGATCCCATTTTGATGCACAGTTGGATGTCATCAGCAAATAGGTGGCATTCAGTGTTAAAGACTGGATGAGGTTGCAAATAGGATGGATATAAATATTGAAAAGAAACAGTGAGAGTATAGAGCCCTGATGCACTCCACAGGTGAGATCTTTGCATTTGGATAGTTTGTTGCCCCATGCTACAGATTGAGTTCTGTTAGGAAGGGATTATTCATGATTCAAACCATTTCAGGGCCATGCCTTCAATGCCAATATTGTTTGTTTGATTAGGAGTTGGTGATGGATGGAGTTGAATGAAAGCAGCAGAAATAGAGAGTAGCACAAGGAGGGAGTTGGGACCTTTGTCTATGTGTAAGTGGACAGTGTTGGTGATGGTCAACAGGACAGATTCCACACAATGGTCTTTTCTGAAGCCAGATTAGTAGTGTCGTAGTATATTACACTCTTCTAGGAAGTCTAGGAGTTGGAGGTAAATTACTTTTACCACTAATTTAGATAAGAATGGTAGGGCTTGATTTTGGGCAAAAGTTGTCAATTATTTTTAGATCAGAGCTAGGCTTCTTCAGGGTAGGTTTCTTCATTGCTTTTTTAAGTAAACAAGTAGAGAACCCTGGGTAAAGATGGAGATTATTATATTGCTGAGCCAGGAGGTTAGCTCCTGCTTCAGGTTCCAGATGAATCTAGGGACGATAGAACCTAATGGGCTCATAGACTGGTTACACAAGAACATAAGAACTTACCATGCTGGGTCAGACCAAGGGTCTATCAAGCCCAGCATCCTGTTTCCAACAGAGGCCAAACCAGGCCACAAGAGCCGGGCAATTACCCAAACACTAAGAAGATCCCATGCTACTGATGCAATTAATAGCAGTGTTGTCTATTCGCTAAGTAAACTTGATTAATAGCCATTAATGGACTTCACCTTCAAAAACGTATCCAAACCTTTTTTGAACCCAGCTACACTAACTGCACTAACCACCTCCTCTGGCAACAAATTCCAGAGCTGAATTAAGGGATGGTGAAGACCCACAACACAAACAGATGGAAGGATGAGAAGAAAGATTCTTGATGGATAGCTGAAGGGAACAAGATGCTTGCTTAAAGGAGATCTTGAACTGATAGGTGATTCCATGGATAGGTTAAAGAATGAGTTGAAGCAGAGGAATGAACTACATCAAGAAATGTTTGGCTTCTCTAGCAACTATGCCACAACCAATGAAGAGTTTGTCTGGCTTCATAATGAGCTGCAGTTCTGCCTCAAGTGATTTTAATGAGAAAGTGTCTCATGCCTAAAATTCAAGGGTTGAGTGGGTAGGAAAGACAAACACTAGAATTAACTATCTCTGGCTTACTTATTACCTCAGACACACAAAAACTCTAAAGAATATATCCCTTTATTTTACCTTTCACCAAACTTTTATAAGCCCCATAATGTCTGAAAGCTATACTTACCAATCCTCTTTAACCACCTCTCTAGGATCTTTTCCATATCTTGGGGAAAGACTGTTATTAAGTGGGACAGGGGATTAAAGTCTAGAGGGAGTATGATTGGATCCATCATGGTGTGGTCACTCAGGCCAGCCATGAGTTGGGAAACAGATAGTCATTCAAAAAGGAGACCGAATCCTGGCTAGTTCCACATGAACAAACTAATTTTGGTAAGCAAACCAAAATACAGCATAGAGATCATTTACCTCAGCAGTCTCACAACAATTAAATATATGCAAGTCTTGCATTGGCTGGCTTTCTGCCCTCTCCATGGAGCCTCCCCAGTCTTCTGGGCCCTGCCTTCTTATTTGAAACTGCAGAGATCCTTTCTGGCCCAGAATATCTTGCTGGTATGGCTCTTAACGAGGACAGGTGCAGATAGCTGTTGCTGGTCTTTTAAGGTGTTCTGAGGGAGTTTCTCATACATTCTCTCACATGGGATATGAGGAAAAGTAATTATTTTCTTGGGTTGGTTTGAGTCAAGGATAAGAGAAGTAGAGGTGGGAGTAGATATGTAAAAGGAAGAATGGATAGCTCGGATGTTTCTGTTATGAAGTCTTTAGCTGTGTACTCCTCTGTCGTGGTGAGACTTGGATAGTGTTTCAGGCTTGGATAGTTTTCTTAGAAGTTCAAAGAGTTTACTTGGGTGATTCATGAATAGTTTTAGTTGTTTGTAGATGTAGTCTTTATTTCCTTGGCAAATGGCTCCATTGTATTTTTTGGAGTGCTCTTTGTAAAGAGGAAGTTTGGTATTGGTTTTTAGTTTTTGCCATGCTCATTCAAGTTGACAGGATTGTTATTTAAGGAGATGAAGACTTCATGGAATCATGGTGAATTCCTTTGGGGTACGATAGTACAGGGTTTGAGAGGGGCTAGGGGCCTTTCTATAACTGAGAAAAATTAATTATTCCTTTGCTAGACTAGAAATTCTGGTAGGTCTGTGGAAGCAAGGGTTGTAGGTATGTTTATGAATTCTTGTAACTTTTTGCATGTAATAGATGATAAGTTTCTGGAAGGAGGTTTAGGAGTAAGAGCATGAAGGGTATGATTTGAGATTGAAATGATGACCTGGACTAGATTGTGATCTGACCATGAAATAGAGATCACAGATTTTGAATTGGGATCAGAGGAATGGAAAATTGGGTCAAGGGAATGACCAAGTTTGTGAGTAGGAACCTTGATTAGCTGATTCAAGTTAAGATCTTCCATATTGTGTTGAAAGGTGGCAGCATGCTGTTTGAGAAGGCATCAACCAAGCTTTTAACCCATTCTGAAACATCAGAAGATTATCTTCTTCAATCTACAAATAGTATTCCCTGGAAGCCCAAGGTACAGCACGTTACAATTATCAAACTGAGACATTACTAAAGCATAAGTTACTTTTTCCAGAGCATTCATATCCAAAAAACGTTTCAATTGCCTAGCTAATATCAAATTCATATAGGCTCATTTTGCTACAGAAGAAATATGTCTATCCAGAGTCAAAATTGGGTCCAACCTCACCCTTAAAGATTGTACCTCCTCTGCTGGTTCCAATAGCTGTCAATCTAGTAAAAGCAGTAATTGATGAGAACCCAGCTCAACTTGCAGCAACTCTGTCTTACTAGAAATCAAAATTAAGCCATTCTTCTTCAAACAAACTCCCACCATCTAAAAACCTAAATTAACTCGACAATGTTCATTCCCAAAGGTGCCACCAACCATATCTCAACTGCATAAATATATGGGTAAAGCCAAAGAACCAAATAATCTTATCCAGAGGTGACAAAAAATATTTAAAAAACAACATGGAAATGAAAGAATTTTGTGGTTCTTCTTGCAACACTTCTCTAAATTCAGAGTTAACCCCATGAAATGCCAATCTGAACTCTCCCTGAAAGAAAAGCAGAAATCAACTTCAACCCACAATCTCCTAACCCCAACTCAAAGGAATGTCTAATCAGGATATCATGATCCACTAAATCAAAGAGGCTTGATAAATCTAGCAACACCAAATAACTGGTTTCCCCAATTTTGAAATGAGGAAAAACTTCATCAAACAGCACCAGCATGGTGGTTTTCATACTACACCGACTATGAAACCTGCTCAAGTAATGACCCATTTCTCATATAGATCACAAAATTCAGAAATATGTTTAATAACTAATTTTTCTATTAGTTTAAAGCAAGAGGCAAATTAGAAACCAGCCTGTAATTATTACAGATTGCATAATCCAAATTAAGATTTTTGAAAATGGGCAAAATAACAGCATGCATCAAAATTATGATCACCAAATACCAATCCCTGCAATTATATGAGCAGCAATATTCTGAATAATTTGCAATGTAAATAAATTGGGATATGGCAAACTAAAGGTATAAGGTGTTATAAAAATCCATAGATGTAGTAATCAAACAATACATCACAGTCTTCATCAAATCAACATGTGATATAAAAAGTTTCAACAAGTGATGTATCCAGCAGAATTCCTAGTTCTCATATCTGCCATAAAATTGGAATTTTAACATTGTTAAAGTAAACTTCCACTGGATCATTCAGCGGAAATCATGCCAAAATTTCAGTTTTTTTTTTAGGATCACTAATAGCCTATGTGCAATAAGCCAATCACAAATCACTATCATACATTTTGTAATCTATGAGCTGCTGCAACATCTGGGGTTATGGGCATAAAAAAACCCTAAAAATTATTAGCATAAACCCTGTAAACCATGCCCATATTAACAAGTATTTGGCACACAGGAAAGATGTAAATATTAAATAGGGTTGCAGAGAGTACAGAGCTGTGAGGAACTACAGTTTCAATTGAAAACAGGACAGATTGTTGATTGCCACATACAACTCTCTGAAAACACTCAGTAAAAAAATAACCTAAACCAATCTAAAATTGTAGATGGAAGGCCTATGCTCTTCAGTTGCTGGATCAAGATTGTGTGATATAGATTATGAAATGATGATGATATATCTAACAACACTAACAAATAAAAGATATCCCACTGTCAAACCCACAATGAAAAACATTGACTGTTGACAAAAGGAAGAGTTTCAGTGTTATGTGCTTTCCAGAAGCCAAATGGAAAACTGTCAAGTAAATTCTGTTCATTGATAAATATGTCACAATTCAGCAACAAGAAGACTAATATATAAGGCAGATGCAGTGACTATGGAATTGTGACAAACCAGGAGCTTTGCCTTGAGCTAACAAAAGACTGGGGGAATTGATCTTCAGCTTTCTAAAACTGCAGTGCCAAATATTGGAAAGAAGAGGTGATGGATCTTCAAATTGCATTGGGGATTTGTTTAATATTGGTTAGGAATCAAAGTGATAAGCTTGAAATGGATACATATTCAACCAGGGAAGAAAGGTCTGTGAATGGAATGATCATGTGAGATATTATGTTTTAAAATCCCTGTTTGATTCTTTGTGTTAAACAGTATTTTTTACTGTAAGATAAAAATAGTAAATCAATTCTGTACATAACAGCATATAATATGTTTAAAAATCTTATCATTGCAGTAAGATAAGTTGAGATCCCTTAAGCCAAACCAGTGTTTGAAAGAGGTTTTGCAATCAGGTGATATGAAGAGTAGATGATAAAACTAAGTAATAAAGTAGAGTGAAAGTTGTGTAGCTCTCCACAAATACCTCTGTACTTAAAAGCAGGCATTTCCATTAATGATATATAGGCTAGGGTTTTTGTTTATACAAAAATATGAGAATACATTTAAACATCTCTGCACAGCCACATATATGCACATATATGGTCACATAGAGATCTGCTACAGCATTTTATAACCTGTGCATATCCGGTAGGTGCAGATTATACAATATGCAAATGCTTACGCCACAGCATTCACACATAGGTTTGATTACGCATGAATAACTACATTGCATTGAAAGTGTGTTCTTTTTTTACCTATTTTTATAAATATATGTGCACATATTTTATGCATGAAAAAAAATGAATTCCTGTGTTGACAATGCATACATTCCTCAACCAATTTTATTATTAGAGGAAAGGACCTCAGTGCTGAGAAGAAATGCCAACATGCTGGATCTGAACTTAGAGATTTTAATTATGGGTCCAAAAAACCTCTTAACGTGCCTGTGTGCGTTTTAAACTTCTTCAAAGAAACACTTATCTTTTAGTAACAAATCTCTTTACAAAAAGATAGGTGTTTCTTTGAAGAATTTAAAACGCACACAGGCACGATAAAGAGAGACATTGGGCACACTGATATATTCACAAATGATTAACTCAAGAAAATAAAAGAAAAAATCATATGAATAAAGAAAGACTTTGTTATCCAAACAGTGAGTGAATATGAACCTCATGGCTTTTTAGAGCTCTAATGGAATTAATTTCCTTTTATATGACCTAAAATCAGGCTCAGATTTAGGTATAGCCAACATAGGCAATTGTCTAGGGCACCAAATTTTGAAGACATCAAATACCTGGTCCAAAGGGAAGTGCACTTCAAAGGGGCATTGCTGTTGCGCTCTGGGGCTCTGTGGGGGGCACATCCACTATTTTCTGATCTCTAGGGTCTCCCACCTAGGGTTGCTATCTGGCTCCATATTTCAGAAGTCATTGATCCTCTTCTGGGTTTACTTCACTGCATGCAGATATTTGTAGTTATTTTAAAAAAAAACAAACCTGCATTTCGCATTTACAAGAGGTCAAACTTTGAAGGAAAAGATCAGCCCTGCAAATATGGATTTTGAACACAATCTCAATCCTGAGAAACTAGAATATTTCTAATGTGATTTTTTTGTCTTGCCTGTAATGTCATGATCACTGTTCAAATGTTTATACATCCTATTAATCGTCAAGTGTTTTCAATATGTTATTATTCCGATTGTTCGTCAACGTATGTTCTTTATGTAGTGCTGTGTCCATGTGATATGATCTACCTTGGCAAAACAAGGAGCCTAAGCACTAGAATTTCAGAACACCACATCTACTTTAAATACAAAAGAGTCTAAGTGCCACTTGTGGAACATTGCCAGTCCAAAGGGCGTGAGTTTCAGGAAATTAGATTCTTTTGTCATTGATATGATCCAAAAAAATCCCAGAGGTAGTGACTGAGATAGAATGCTTATGTTATGACCGTCATCATATATTGCACTGCTCCCCTCTCCAGGTAAACTCGCGGCTGTGGCTAGCCACTTTCGCAGCGTACCTTCTGGCTCTCGAGACTCCTCATGGTGGCTGGGATGTCGCTGACCTACACACTGACTCCAGGCCTTCCTAGGCGCGCGCGCGCCACCAGGCCTCACTTTAAAGGCACAATGGCAGGAACCTCAGGGGCGTCCCAGACTGATGACATTACAAGCTTGGGATTCATAAGCACCTCCCTTGGCCTATGCTAACTGACTTGGCAACGAGTTCCTTCAGTCACTGGTTCTTGTTCCTGCTTCTCCGGACCCATGGTTCCTGCCTTGGATCTCTACTTGCTGATCTGAACTCTGACTCGGGTACCCGCTCCTCGGGGGCCTGCTTGCGCTTCCATGGGAGACCTGGTCTCCAGGCTTCCCCGCTCCTCTGGGTAGCTCCTGCGCTCCTCTCCAGAGTTCCTGCCTGCTCGCTTCTCCACTCCTCGGGGTTGCCTCTAGCACTGCCTATCAGAGATCTCATCTCTACACTTCCCCACTCCTCAGGGCAATGTCTACTTTACCACACTTGAGACTTGGACTCTATGCTTACCCGCTCCATGGGGCAGTCTCAACACCTTTAAACCAGTGGCTTTACGCTTCCCCGCTCCTTGGGGCAGCTCCCACGTCATTACATCAGAGGCTCTGTTGCCACAGGACAGTCTCTGCATCACTCCTCCAGTAGAGCTTGTCTCCGCGCTCCCTGCTCCTCGGGGTGCCTCACAGTAATCTCAGTGCAGGTATCTGCAATCACTTGGCAGTGACGCAGGACATTCTCTCTCACTACTGAACTACAGTCATGTCTCCTGCTGCAGCTGACTTCACCTCCCAATGGCGAGGACCTGTGGGCTCCACCCCTCAGGTAGTAGAAACCTCCACCTCGGGCCAAGGGTCCACGAAACCCATGAATCCTAACAGCTTATACAAACAGAACAAAGAAGGATTCATAAATTAAACAGTTTGGATGGTATGAATGTCATTGAGTGGGAAACGTTTCTATAAAATCGTCAATTCAATATTAATAATTTTTTTAATCAACAGTTAACTCATTGATCTCAATGGGGTACTTTCTGAAGAAAAATTGATAGAATAAATTAAAGAGGAGATCCACTGTTTCATTCTACTTTATTGTATTTTAACCAATTGTGTTGTGACATGTGGCATGCTGTAAATATCTTATTTTATATTACTTTATATATTTTAAATCTAAATTTATATTCTTGTTTTATTTTCATAGTTCAATGCCTGATATATAATCAACCCCTCTTATGTTCCTGTTTTTGTTTTGTTTGAAATCAGTTCCTTGTAAAGCCTATACGCTGCATTTTGTGTTCCTTGTAAACCGATGTGATGTTCCCAATGAATGTCGGTCTAGAAAAAACTTTAAATAAATAAATGCTGTGATTGTACCACTGGTGCATTTAAAGATTAAAATCGCGTTTGCACACTGCCTTCAGCCATTTTCTTCAAATCTATTAGATTCCTCAGGATCCTGGTGAGAGAAAATAAAGTCAAAGCACTGTGTGCAATGCTGAGTGATCACTCCTCTGAAGCTTCTCTCTCCAGTTGGCACCAACCTACACAGGAAACGATTACTTTAAGGCAGTTACATTTGAAAATAAATCCAAGGACACTTTTTTTTCAAACACTTTTGCCATTTTTTCTAGATTTTTTTTTCTCAAAAGTAATGACCAATCCCCAGGTACTTGTGGTCTTCTGATTGCAGGTTAGGGTACATTACCACCTATAACACAAAATAACAGCAAACACAATTCAGGGTCACCTGGCACATCATGAAATTTAGAAAAGATATTGCCCAGAATACAAATAATACAGGGGCAGATTTTCAAAGGGATACACGCGTACCCCCCCCCCCCCCCGAAAACCTGCCCCAAGCTTCCCCTGCGCATGCCGAGCCTATGTTGAATAGGCTCGGCAGTGCGCACAAGCCCCGGGACGCGCGTAAGTCCCGGGGTTTTCTTGGGGGGCGTGTTGGGGGCGTGTCACGGGGGCGTGTTATCCAGGGGCAGGACCACGGGCATGGTTCCGGCCCGGGGGCATTTCGGGGGCGTGGCCGAGGCCTTCAAAACTGCTCCCAGGCCGGGGAATCGCACGCCGGGAATAAAGATGGGAGGAAATTAGTTAGGGCCGGGGGGTGGGTTAGGTAGGGGAAGGGAGGGGAAGGTGGGGGAAGGTGGGGGGAGGCGGAGGGAATGGAGGCAGGCTGCGTGGCTCGGCGTGTGCAGGCTGCTGATTTTGGGCAGCCTTGTGCACGCTGATCCTGGATTTTAATGGATACGCGTGGCTACGCGCATATCTATTAAAATCCAGCATACTCTTGTTTGCGCCTGGTGCGCGAACAAAAGTACGCGCGGGCATACTTTTTAGAAATCTACCCCATAGTCTCTTCACAGTATTCTTTTTAATCTTAGTTATACTAGACAAATGATATACAAGTTAGCAGCTGAAATTCTTCTGACATGGTGCCCTACCAGACAATGCCAATCTAGATTGGCATGCAGGCATGCACCACTGCTGATGGGGCCAAGGTTCCAATCCCCAAGACACTACTGCATTGCTTGACCCTAGAGAAATGTCCCTCAAGTGAAAATGCTCTTTTAGAAAAGTTACATGTAAATTGGTAGCCGCCCCTTTAAGAGAGGCTCCTCCTCAAACATGTTCTTCCTGCTGCAGTCATCTGTACAGATCTAGCAATGTTGCTTCTCTGATGGAGGCTCTGCTTTCTCCTGCTGATTTCTTCTAAGCCCTGGTTCCTGTTACAGGTAGGCTGCCTCCACATGACCCATTCCTACTCTGGGCTGGATCGCTCTTTTCCTTGTAGCTCTCCTCCTTCATCACTCCTGTTCATTGGCTGCTTCTGGCACTTCAAACAAGGCTGATTTTTTAACTTTTAAATGTGGCCTGGAGCCACACAGGCACTGTTCCACTGCACTTCTGAGTCCTGCTTTGTGCCGGCCTGCTGATCTTTGCTACGTGATTGGGCCAATGCTGCAGATCTTACTCTACTGGTCTATTCAGTTCAGAAGCCCTGGATAGAAAGCCAGGACAGCCTGGCAGTGATGATAGTGGATCCAGAGCAAAGGGGACATCCCTGTGGCTGACAGGATATCAAAGACCAATGGAGCATTTCTCAAAAGTGCTTTTGCAGCAGATGGATCATTTCCTGCTTCCCTGTTGATGTGGGTCATTACTTCCTCAAGCCTTCCTTCATACAAAGGCCCAAAACGCAGAGACAAATAGTAACAGGGTCCCCACTGAGTCTTCCTGGCCTATGCTGTCAGAAGGGATACTCCAATCCACATCTGACAGATTAAAATCTGCAATTATCAGCACCTATCCTTTCTTTCCCACCTTTTGGATGTCTTTTGCCAGATCTCAATCCAGGTTTTAAGTTTGGGTTGGAGGCCTATGCTGTCTCCCTTGGTTTGCTTATCTTCATAGTCACCTTTTCTGCTCCTTTGCTTAAGTGTAGAATGTAGAGCTGATTGATTTTGTTATCTTCTCTTGCTTCCTGTATTACTTGGGAGTGACATTCCAATTTAATTGGCCACCTTCTGCTACTCCCATCCTGTAGTTTAAATTCCTGATGATGTATGACCAAAATTTCTCATTTAGGATCTTCTTTCTTGCCACTATCAATGTAGACCATCCTTATTTGTATAGTCTTTTTCTGCTCCGTACATGTCACCAGCCTCCAATGTATCGAAATCCACTTTCTTTGCACTATGTTTTGAGCCATATATTGAAAATTTCTATCTGGTTTTCCTCTCTTTTTCCTTTCCATGAACAGGTAATATTTCAGAAAATGTGATATTATTTACTATGGGTTTAATCTCCTTGCCCAGACACTTGAAATCTTTCTGTACTGCTTGGATACTGATTCTAGCAATGTTGTTGGTTCCCAGATGGATGGTAACGTTGACATTAGAGTCTTTACTTTCTTCTATAATTGCACCAATTACCTGGTTTGCATTTCTACTAGCTGAAGATCATGGAAGACATTTAATATTTGTGTTGTCTTTGAAAAGAGATCCCAAATTAATTCTTCTAATGATTGAGTCTCCTATCATAAGGAGCTTTCGTTTATGAGGTTTGATAATGTTAAAGGTGTTTTGATTGCATTGGGTGGCTTCTCCCTTTACAGACTTTTTGTCTGTTGGAGGAGCAGCTTCAGTTTCCAATGCAGAAAAAGCTTTATGTAAGGGTGTCAGTGAGGACAGAGGATGTTGAGCTAAATATCCTAAAGTCAAACTAGAAATTTTGGGGGAATTTCACACCAAAAGGCCTAAGGACTAAGCTGCAAAGTTTTTTGCAGAAGGGAACAACTTGAAAAACAATATGGTAAATGGTCCAAAATGTGCAAAAAGACTGGCATTTTGAGTGCTTTTGACATGTTGGCCCCTTTTGCACAAATTTTACAAAATGGCACCTTCATAAACAGTAAACGTTCACATATAGTCTACTAGCACAAATGTTTGCTAAAAAATCTAAGTTAATGAGCTGCTGCTTTGAAATATCATGAAAAGTAGCTCATTAATTCAGAATAAATTGAAAACTGGCATGCAAAGACATCTTCTCAGGCCAGTATTTGCAAAAATAGATAACTACAACTCAGTGAGGTGTGGTTCTCTTTTATTTTGTTGGGCACTATAGCTAAATTTCTCATGAAGTTTGCTACAGCAGACACTTGTGTCTATAGCAAACGTTTGCTGAAATGGCCTGCTAACTTGCAGGATATCCTATGACTTAACCCCTCTGCTTTCTAGTGTATATGTTACAAAAAGTGAAAGAAAACTGTGAAACTTCAGGCAAATTTAGTCAAATCACAAGAAACGTAGGGGCCTATGTACTAATGAATGTTAGCATTAGCATCTAAGTTAACATGGATTAACATGGTGCTAGCTAATACTAGGGGTGTGCATTCGGATTGACCGCATTAGTAAAACGCAACTCATATTTTTTTTTTACTTAAAAAATTGATTCGACATAAACGATCGGATTTCCCACATATCGAACATAGATATGTTCGATATGTGGGAAATCGCGATTGTTGAGCCAAAATAAAAATATAAACCCCCTCACCCTCCTTAATCCCCCCCCCCGACTTACCACAACTCCCTGGTGATGGAGCGAGGAGTGAGGACGCCATTTCTGCAATCCTTGGCGAGAAGCATGTGACGTCGGCGGCACGTCGAGTGACGCCGGCGTCACGTGATTCCCGGCTCGTTCGCGCCGGACGGCTCGTTCGGCCCAAAAAGAACTTTTGGCCAGCTTGGGGGGGTCAGGAGGCCCCCCCAAGCTGGCCAAAAGTTCTTTTTGGGCCGAACGAGCCGTCCGGCGCGAACTTGCCGGGAATCACGTGACGTCGCGTCTGAGTGACGCAGCGCCACGTGATTTCCGGCTCGTTCGCGCCGGACGGCTCGTTCGGCCCAAAAAGAACTTTTGGCCAGCTTGGGGGGGCCTCCTGACCCCCCCAAGCTGGCCAAAAGTTCTTTTTGGGCCGAACGAGCCGTCCGGCGCGAACGAGCCGGGAATCACGTGACGTCGGCGTCACGTGATTCCCGGCTCGTTCGGCCCAAAAAGAACTTTTGGCCAGCTTGGGGGGGTCAGGAGGCCCCCCCAAGCTGGCCAAAAGTTCTTTTTGGGCCGAACGAGCCGTCCGGCGCGAACGAGCCGGGAATCACGTGACGCCGCGTCACTCGACGTGCCACCGACGTCACATGCTTCTCGCCAAGGATTGCAGAAATGACGTCCTCACTCCTCGCTCGATCACCAGGGAGTTGTGGTAAGTCTGGGGGGGGGATTAAGGAGGGTGAGGGGGTTTACATTTTTTTTTTGCACATATGTACATATACCCAACTCATTGGATTTTTTTTATGTCCATATTGGCCGCAAGTGGGACCCCCTTTCGGACATAAAAAATATGAACATAAAATTTTGCTCTGCACATCCCTAGCTAATACCATAGAAACATAGAAACATAGAAGTGACGGCAGAAGAAGACCAACAGCCCATCCAGTCTGCCCAGCAAGCTACGCAGTTTATCCCATGTACTATGGCCATTTATATACTGTTTGTATCTATTACTCTGGTCTACAGCCAAAATGTTTCTGAAATGAATGTAGTCAAACTTTACTAAATCTGGGTCAATAAGAATGAAAATGATGCTTAAAATTGTTGATTGGCTTTAGTTTTTAAGATATGTTACTAGGAAAGTAAATATGACCTTTGAATTGGGAACTGTGAAGGATAAGTGAAAGGATCTCAAATTAAAAGCAGAAATTACTAATATACATATTTGGCTGAATCTATGAATAAATCTATGACTGGGTTTGCATGGCAAGGAAAAGATGGCATGGAAAACCTTCCAATCAGTGGTAACACATTTTCTCTGAAACAACAAGGCAGACAACTACAAAGAGTTGATATAAAACCTCCCCAAGGTATACAAAAGACTTGGCTACAACATGACACTGAAGATACATTTTTGCACTCTCATCTAGATATTTTTCCATCAACCTGTGGAGCAGTGAATGATGAGCATGGCGAGTGATTTCACCAGGACATTGTAGTAATAGAAAAATGGAATCAAGGCAAAAGGAGCCCATCAATGCTTACAGGCTATTGCTGAACAATGACAAGAGATGTTCCATTTAATGAATTCAACATAAAAGCCAAGAAGATCCTAGAATCCAGTGAAGGACTAAATTCTACAGATCAGGGGTGGAGAACTCCAAACCTCGAGGGCCACAAACAGGCCAGGTTTTCAGGATAATCACAATGAATATGCATGAGATAGTTGTACATACATTGGAGGCAGAGCATGCAGATCTATCTCATGTACCGTGTTTCCCCAAAAATAAGACATCCCCCCAAAATAAGACCTAGTAGAGATTTTGCCGAAATCTTAAATATAAGACCTCCCCGAAAGTAAGCCATCCCTTGTAAACAGGGGCGGATTGACCTATCGGGGGATCGGGCTTCCCCCGGTGGGCCGGTCAATCCTGTGACGTCATTTTTTTTTTTTTTTAATAAAGTTTCCAAAGTATTAGGGGCAGACGCGAGCAGTGGTATCCCGAGGGGAGCCAATGCCCCCGGGCGCAAGGAGGCTCATGCGGCCGCTGAGTCTCCTTGCCCAAAGAAAAAGATCGCGTTCAAACGCACTGATACTCTTCCTCCTTCCTGCGGCCCAAGAAGAGGAAGAGGCCCGGTAGCATGGCCGAGGAAGAGGAAGAGGCCCAGTAGCAGGGCTGCCGCGGCCCGAGAAGTTCAGGGCCGCTGCAGAGCCCATCCTGCGGCGACCCGCGAAGAGGAGGCCTGCAGTGGTACCCCGAGGGGAGCCAATGCCCCCGGGCGCAAGGAGGCTCATGCGGCCGCTGAGCCTCCTTGCCCGAAGAAAAAGATCGCGTTCAAATGCGCTGATGCTCTTCCTCCTTCCTGCCTGTGCGGCCCAGAAGTAAACGCTGCCGGAGCCGTGTGGGCAGGAAGGAGAAAGAGCATCAGCGCGTGCAGAAGAGGAGCCGCCGCGGGCTGCTGCGAATCCCAAGTCGCAGCGGCCCAAGAAGAGGAAGAGGCCCGGTAGCGAGGAAGAGGCCCGAGAAGTTCAGGGCCGCTGCAGAGCCCATCCTGCGGCGACCCGCGAAGGGGAGGCCCAGAGGTGAGAGAGAGGCTGAGGGTCTGTGGAGGGTGTGTGCGTGCGTGTATGAGATGAGTTGAGAGATTGTGTGTGGGAGTGAGGATCTGAATGTTTGCAGAGGCAGCATGTGAGAGCCTCTGTGTGTGTGAGAGAGACAGCGTGTGACGGTGAGAGCCTATGCTTGAGCAAGACAGCATGTGGGAGTGAGAGAGAGCCTGTGTGTGTGAGACTCAGACAGCATGTGCCAGTGAGAGACTGTGTGTGTGTGCGAGAGAGAAATGCATGTGAGAATGAGAACCTGACTGTGTTTGAGGGAAGAAGATGGAGAGAAAAGAAATACGGAAGAAAAAAGGACAATATAAAAGGAATTGGCAAAAAAATAAGAAAAGGAAGGTGGAACAAAAAAAAGCCTGTGACAAACCGATTAGAAAACTAAAATCAGCCAGCAAAGGTAAAACAAAAAATAAATTACTTTTTAGTGATTGGCACATGTAATCTTTGGGAATGTGCAAGAATAGCACTTTCTCTATGCAGATCTCACAATGTACGAGATCAGCATGGAGAAAGTGGAAGCCCACGGGGCCTGCACAGAGGAGGCAGCAGGATGGGCTTCAGTGTCAGTAGCAGCAATCGGGGCCTCCCCAATAGCCATGTGGCAGCAGTGACAGTGGCAGCAAGATTACTGACATCTGGAGATGGTGGCAGTACCAGTCGGGGGACCCCTTCCAAGCAGTGTGCAGAGGTTCAAAAGCAGCAGAGTCAGCCCAAGCTGACTACCATGAATGCTGCACACTCCTACCTCTCTCTGACAGCACACTGGTGAGGCATGGCTGACGCAGGGGCAGCCAGCAGCTCTACGGTATTAGACATCCCCTGAAAATAAGGCCTAGTGCATCTTTGGTAGCAAAAAATTAATATAAGACACTGTCTTATTTTCGGGGGAAACAGGGTATATTCATTGTGGATATCCCGAAAACATGGCCTGTTTGTGGCCCTCGAGGACCAAGGTTTTCCACCTGTGCTATAGATATATACTGTATATATAACAGTTTGGGGCCTTTTGTTTCTATAATCCTTTTGCAGATTTCATTTGTAAGTGTTACATAAACAGGACAGGTGAAATATTATGCAACTATAAATACACAAAAAGACCTAAATTTACGATTTATGATTAAACCTCTACTCCTACCTACTATCTATTAGAGATGTGAATCAGAACCGGAATCTGATCGGTTCCGGTTCCGATCCAAATCTTAAAATTTTTATCGCCCAGCCCGATTTGAGTTTTGATTATCGGCTGCGCCCGATCCGATAATCAAAAAACCCTCCCCCACCCTCCCGAACCCCCAAAAAAGGTTTTAAAATTACCTGGTTGTCCAGCAGGAGCACGGGGAGTGATCTCCCGCTCTCAGGCCATCGGCTGCATTAATAAAAATGGCGCCGATGGCCCTTTGCCCTTACCATGTGACAGGGCAAAGGTAGCGCCGGCGCCATTTTGAATACTGGCAATATGGCCTGAGTGCAGAAGATTGCTCCTGGACCCCCGCTGGACCCCCAGGGACTTTTGGCCAGCTTGGGGGGGCCTCCTGACCCCCACAAGACTTGCCAAAAGTCCAGCGGGGGTCCGGGAGCGACCTCCTGCGCTCGGGCCGTTTTGCCAGTATTCAAAATGGTGCCGGCGCTACCTTTGCCCTCACTATGTCATAGGGGCTGACAGTCGGCCCCTGTAACATAGTGAGGGCAAAGGCTAGCGCCGGCGCCATTTTCAGTAGTGGCAGCCGCTACCCTTTGCCCTCACTATGTCACAGGGGCTGGCCATCGGCCCCTGTGACATAGTGAGGGCAAAGGTAGCGTGGGCGCCATTTTGAATACTGGCAATACGGCCCGAGTGCAGGTCTCTCCCGGACCCCCGCTGGACTTTTGGGAAGTATTATGGGGGTCAGGAGGCCCCCCAAGCTGGCCAAAGGTCCCTGGGGGTCCAGCGCCGGCCATCCAGTGCTCATACCATGTGACAGGGGCCGGCCAATGGCACGGATACCCTGTCACATGGTAAGGACAAAGGGCCATCGGCGCCATTTTTATTAGTGGCAGCCGATGGTCCAAGAGTGGGAGATCGCTCCCTGTGCCCCCGCTGGACCACCAGGTAATTTTAAAAGTTTTTTTTGGGGGGTCAGGAGGGTGGGGGAGGCTAAGGGGGTCATTTTAAAGGGTCGGGTGTTTTGTTTTTTTTTTTTTATCGGGCCATCGGCGCCATTTATGTTAGTGGCAGCCAAAATGGCGCCAATGGCCCAAGAGCGGGAGATCGCGCCGGGACCCCCCCACTGGACCACTAGGTAATTTAAAACATTTTGGAGGGGTTCGGGAGGGTGGGGGATTTGTTTTAAAGGGTCGGGGTGGGTTTAGGGGTTGTTTTGGTGTGCTGGTTTTCCCACCCTCCCCCGATTTACGATTTTTCATGATAAATCGGGGGAATTTCTATTGTATCACGACTCTAACAATTTTTGACGATTCAAAAAATATCTGACGATTTTTTTAAATCGTCAAAAAATGATTCACATCCCTACTATCTTATACTCTAGACATAGATGCAAAATGTTAAAACTTAAATATCATGGAAATAGTAGGCAATCAACTGGTTTGTCATATTTGAATTCAGCACATCAACATCAATAATAAATGGCACCGTTTACCGCTGAAGTGGACGACTTCTAAAAATATGTATACCAGTGTTATATGCATTTATCAGCATTACTGCCTGTTTTCTGTTTCCCCAGTAATTATAATTTATACATTAGGTATTGTCTCTGTATATATTATGCATATGCACAGCTAAAATGAGTTTAGAATGAACAAAGGTGCAGAAAAAGCACATGGTTAGCCATGTAAACAGGGAGTCATTCGAGATAATGCACATTTAGAGGAACCAAAATCATGATTAAAGACCAAATTTCAAGCCAAAGGAATGGGCACTATAACCAAAAGGCTATCAGAAGAGCACACATTCTACATATGATGTTACTTTAGGAGGTGTTGTCCAGGCTAGTGGTACTGAATATTGACCTCATAATATCTAGCTTGCTTCAGTGTAAAATATTGTCAAGAAAAGCAGACTGAAGTATAAGTAGGCAACATCTACTGTACCTCCCTGATCCATCACTTTTGCCACCTTATTAAAGGATGCAATCAAGTTTGTCTAACAAGACCCTTCCTTTGTGAAACCATTTTGCCTACTGCCTTATAAATAACTTCTAGTAAAGTGCTGCACTATATTTTCTTTTGTAATGTTTTAATAAGTTTGCTTGCTACTGAAGTTGAACTAATGGGTTTGTAGTTGCCTGCTTCCTCCTTGCTCACACTTTTGTGCAGTAGGAATATGTCTTTTCTTCTGCAGTTCCTTGAACCTTCCCTCATTTCCAAGGGCAAACTGAACAGAGTCGTCGAGAACAACCAGCAAAATCCAAGGGGGACCTCTCCCCTCGGCTTGGCCTTTTTAATGATTCAAAATATGTTCTATGACCCTTCCTCTGAAAAGTTTGAAGACCCCTGGCCTATATCATCAAGCCCCATGGGGTAATTCATTCTCATTTATGTATGTTTAACAAGTACGTCTTCCTTTGTAAAGGACTGCAATAATTTGAATAAAGATTTATTTTAAAATGTTTCAGTATAACTAAAACAAAAAATTTGTGGTGATCATATAATTAAACAATATTGTCAAAAATATGTAAAGCAAATATAATTTATCATTCATTGAATTGAACAATCACATAAGTATTTTCAGACATGTTGACAAATGCATAAATTACCATTTTTCAAGATGGTTGGAATGTTTGCTTTAATTATAGAAGTATTAACCCAGTGGTAGACATGAATTCCATAGGGCCTGATTTTCCAAAGCATTTATATGCATAAAAATGGGTTTTACATGTGTTAATGCACTTTACCTGTGTAAGTGGGCTTTTGAAAATTGCTACATTATATGCCATTGAATTGTCAATAGGTTTCACCCGCATTAAGTGCACTTAACACAGGAAAGCAGTTTTGAAAATTGCTTTGATAGTGTGTTTCATTTACATGTGTAACTCCTTTGAAAATTCACCTAATAATCTGAATTCTACGGGAAAAAGTTGCAGTTTATTGCACAATAACCATCCATCATTAACATAAGAAAATGCCATACTGGGTCAGACCAAGGGTCCATCAAGCTCAGCATCCTGTTTCCAACAGTGGCCAATCCAGGCCATAAGAACCTGGCAAGTACCCAAAAACTAAGTCTATTCCATGTTACCATTGCTAATGGCAGTGGCTATTCTCTAAGTGAACTTAATAGCAGGTAATGGACATCTCCTCCAAGAACTTATCCAATCCTTTTTTAAACACAGCTATTCTAACTGCACTAACCCACATCCTCTGGCAACAAATTCCAGAGTTTAATTGTGTGTTGAGTAAAAAAGAACTTTCTCCGATTAGTTTTAAATGTGCCCCATGCTAACTTCATGGAGTGCCCCCTAGTCTTTCTACTATCCGAAAGAGTAAATAACCGATTCGCATCTAGCCGTTCTAGACCTCTCATGATTTTAAACACCTCTATCATATCCCCCCTCAGTCGTCTCTTCTCCAAGCTGAAAAGTCCTAACCTCTTTAGTCTTTCCTCATAGCTTATCATTTAGGTCCAACGCTTGCTTTCTGTTCATTGTCCTGGATATTAATGCACTTCATATTTCAATAAAAAGTTTTAGATTTATAAAATAGACTATATGATAATATATAATCAAGGTTATTGCCAGAATAATAAAAATTATTTTTATAATATTCCAATCTGTCTACAAAGCCCAGCTAAGAGTCTGATGTAGAGCAATAGAATCCATAACTCATTGAAAAAAATCAACCAAATATATAATATTAATGAAGAAAATGTTAAAGAAAATATCTTTTGCAGTTTCACATATTAAGCCTAGAAAGACTAGTTTCAATTCAGTGCTCATGTGCTTTTGGTTCTGCAGTTTTTAAAACTGAATGCTAGTAATTTACAAAAATGCCTGCAGGAAATCTTACCATCTTTCAAGACCAAAGCAAAAGGCATAGGGCAAGATTGATATGTAAACCCTATTTCATTTAGTCTGTCTTTTTAACTTTTAGACTGCATAGCAAAAAAATACATTTGTGGCAAACACTGATAAAATACATTGTGCTTAAGAAGTAAGGGAGTTTTATATTGAAATGCAGGAAGATTCATTTAAACAACAGATAAAATCATGTCAAAATGCCAGCCAGCTGCATATAATTTTGCCTTGACTAGAGTTACATAGTAGATATCAGCAGATAAGGACCATTTAGTAGGGATGTGAATCGTTTTTGAACGATTAAAATTATCGTCAGATAATTTTAAAATCGTCCAAAATCGTTAGAGTGCACGATACAATACAAATGCCCACGATTTATCGTCAGGGGCATTTGTATTATATCGTTAAACAGGGGGCGGGAAAACCGGCACACCAAAAAAACCCTAACACCCACCCCGAACCTTTAAAACAAACCCCCACCCTCCCGAACCCCCCCAAAATGTTTTAAATGACCTGAGGTCCTGGCGCAATGATCCCGGCGCGATGTCACGCTCTCTGGCCACGACTGCTGTGAAGAGAAATGGCGCCGGTGGCCCTTTGCCCTTATCATGTGACAGGGCAAAGGTAGCGCCGGCGCCATTTTGATTCCTAGCTCCCGACCTCACGCGTCCAGGAGATCACTCCCGGACCACCGCTGGACCCCCAGGGACCTTTGGCCAGCTTGGGGGGGCCTCCTGACCCCCACAAGACTTGCCAAAAGTCCAGCAGGGGTCCGGGAACGACCTCTTGCACTCGAGCCGTATTGCAAAATGGCGCCGGCCATATTGCAAAATGGTGCCGGCGGCCGGCACCATTTTGCAATACGGCTCGAGTGCAAGAGGTCATTCCCGGACCCCCACTGGACCTTTGGCAAGTCTTGTGGGGATCAGGAGGCCCCCCAAGCTGGCCAAAAGTCCCTGGAGGTCCAGCGGGGGTCCGGGAGCGATCTCCTGGACGCGTGACGTCGGGAGCTAGGAATCAAAATGGCACCGGCGCTACCTTTGCCCTGTCACATGATAAGGGCAAAGGGCCACCGGCGCCATTTCTCTTCACAGCAGTCGTGGCCAGAGAACGGGACACCGCACCGGGATCATTGCGCCGGGACCACAGGTCATTTAAAACATTTTGGGGGGGTTCGGGAGGGTGGGGGTTTGTTTTAAAGGTTCGGGGTGGGTGTTAGGGGTTTTTTTTTGTTGTGGCCAGAGAGTGGGACATTGCGCCGGGATCGCGCCAGGACCCTCCCACTGGACCCCAGGTCATTTAACACATTTTGGGGGGGTTCGGGAGGGTGGGGGTTTGTTTTAAAGGTTCGGGGTGGGTGTTAGGGTTTTTTTGGTGTGCCGGTTTTCCCGCCCTCCCCCGATTTACGATTTTTAACGATTTCAAAACAAAACAAAACACGACGATCCGATTTCCCTCCCCCCCCCAGCCAAAATCAATCATTAAGACGATCGATCACACGATTCACACCTCTACCATTTAGCCTATGTAGTCTACATGGTTGCCCCTGTCTACACTACTCTGGCTTGGGATATTTCTAAGCTCTCAGTTGCTATGCATGAGCAACACAGGTACCCATCAAGAGTGCCAAGTTAGGGGGGTTGTGGGAAGAGAGAGGCCAGCAGGGTGAGTTGTATATTAGGGATGTATAGAAGGAAAAAAATTGTTTCGATTCAGTTTTCATTTCGCCAGGACCCAAATTCATTGCATTAGTTTCATAGGGGAAAAATCCAATTCGTTAATTAGTTTTATTCATTTTTTGTTTTCCCATTAAAGTCAATGGGGGAAGTATTTGCACCTTATTTTTGGATGCAGATCTGGGGTTTTCTTATCAATTCTGATGAAAATTCTGGGGAGCAATCATCAGAACAAGAAAAGAGCTACAAGGTACTTAGACTGTGGCAAAGTGGCACCAAAGTGGCATGAATAGCCTAAGGCACTGTAAAGGGGCAAAGGGGTAACAGGAGTGGCAAGAGTGCTTTAACAGAGGTGCAAAGCAGCAGTGAGAGGGTCAAAAACACACCACAGCTTCAAAAGAGAGCACCAATAACAGTTGCATCAACCCTCGAAGGCAGCACGACAGGCAAAGTGGCAAGACAAGTGGCATCAACATCCTACAACACAATGAAGGGGGAACATAGCAAGCAGAGAGAGTGTCAGAAAAAACCGCAAGGCGCCGATAAAGGGACAAAGCAGCAGAAATATTAGCACCAACACACTGAGGAACCATGATAGTGGCAAGAACACCACAAGGAGTAGAGTGAGTAGTCTGGTGTATGGCAGTAAGGCAGAGTGGCAGAAAGTTGATAGGGGCATGACAGGCTGGCAGAGCGGAGGTAGTCTGGTCCCTGTGGTTTTGATAGGGGCAAGACAGGCTGGCAGAGCGGAGGTAGTCAGGTCCCTGTGGTTTTGATAGGGGAAAGACAGGCTGGCCCCGGGGAGAGTTCCCTTTCCTTTGTGCAGGAAAGGGCTCCCTAGAATGGGTTGCCCCTAGAGTGGAGCATGAGCCTTCAAAGCATGGTGAGCCGACGTGGAGGAGGTTTCCATGTGAACAGTGGTTCTGGTTCAACATGGGTCAATGGGTACTAAGAGATAGGCTGGCTACACCTGGGGAGAGTTCCCTTTGCTTTGCGCAGGAAAGGGCTCCTTAGAATGGGTTGTTGGCCCTTAGAGTGGAGCATGAGCCTTCAAAGCATGGTGAGTCAATTTGGAGGAGGTTTCCATGTGAACAGCAGTTCAACATGGGTCGGCGGGCGTTAAGAGATAGGCTAGCTACACTCAGGGAGAGTTCCCTTTCCTTTGCACAGGAAAGGGCTCCCTGGAATGGGTTTGCCCCGAAAGTGTGGTGGTTCCGTTGGCATCTATTGAATACCCAGAAGCTATTAACTGCTTATGCACTTCAGCTGATGACAAAGGAACTTGAAGAGCTCTCAGAAATAAGAAAACTGCTATTCAAGTCCAAATCTACAATATCAACCCATGTTGACTTTGTACCCTACACAGTGCCTCTGTAAACTATGGGAACACAGAGGATGAACTAGAGTGCAACTACCACCAGTTTTTTATAGTACTAGAAACATTAATGTTGGCACCTAAAAAAGATTTAGGGAAAATGGCCCATATTATGAAGGTCATGAAAACTATTGAGGATATGAAATATGCAAGCTCCAAACATCTTGTCTGCTTTTTAGGTTCTTACATTCCATATGTTGCAAAACAGGAAAAAGAATATTCTGTAAAGACGTGATGCACAAATACATGAAACTGAAATTAGAAATACTAGAACTAAACACAGAAAGGCACAGCGTTTGAGGTCAGGCCCTTGAAGTGATGTAAGGGCTAGACAGTGGACACTGCAGACAGGCACAGCATTTGAGGTCAGGCCCTTGAAGCGATGTAAGGACTGGACAATAGTCAGAGAGGCACAGTGTTTGAGGTCAGGCCCTTGTAGTGACGTAAGGGCTAGACAGTGGACAGACAGGCATAGCGTTTGAGGTCAGGCCCTTTTAGTGATGTAAGGGCTGGACAGTGGACAGACAGGCATGGCATTTGAGGTCAGGCCCTTGTAGTGTCGTAAGGGGTGGACAGTGGACACTGCAAACAGGCACAGTGTTTGACGTAAGGGCTGGACAGTGGACAGACAGGCACAGCGTTTGAGGTCAGGCCCTTGTAGTGACATAAGGCAGTGGACAGACAGGGACAGCGTTTGAGGTCAGGCCCTTGTAGTGTCGTAAGGGCTGGCCAGGGGACACTGCAGACAGGCACAGCATTTGAGGTCAGACCCTTATAGTGACGTAAGGGCTGGACAGACAGGCACAGCAGTTGAGGTCAGGTACATTTGCTGATATTATCTGGAGCATATGAGGCAGTTGGAGCAGCTGCAAGGCTTTAAAATCCTTTTATTCAACTTGCCATTCACAGGGAAAATTTGGAAGCCCAAGCAAAGGCATGTTTATTTTCAAAAACACTAGCATTTCCATCAACTCTGGTGTCAGCCTTGAGCGGTGAGGGATCATGATATCCCCTGTCATTGACAATAGACGTTCACTGAGCACACTGGTTGATAGGGATGTGCAGCAGGGACGGATTCATCCCATTCAGTATTCGTATTTGTCGGGACCCAAATCCATTGCATCCATTTTCGGGGGACCCCAATCCATTCATTAGTTACATCTGTATTCGTTTCCCAAAAAAACCCCATTCCAACCCTTTAAATTTAATTTACTACAACCCCCCCACCCTCCTGACCCCCTCAAGACTTGCCAAAAGTCCCTGGTGGTCCAGCGGGGGTCCTGGAGCGATCTCCTGCACTTGGGCTGCCGGTATTCAAAATGGCACAGATAGTCATTGCCCTTACTATGTCACAGTTTTCAAAATGGTGCCAATAGCCTTTGCCCTTACTATGTCACAGGGGCTATCGGCGCCATTTTGAATACAGGCAGCCGACAACCCGAGTGCAGGAAATCGCTTGAGGACCCGCGCTGGACCACCAGGGACATTTGGCAAGTCTTGGGGGGGGGGGGGTGGTCAGGAGGGGGGGGGTTTATTCGTTAGTGATACGTTGTATTCATGGGGGTTCACCATACATTTTATGACACCCACAAATACAACGAATATGGCATATATGTTGCAGATTGCCAATATGTTGCAAACGAATGCACACCCCTACTGGCTGGTGGACATGACAGATATCGCTAAGCCAATTTGGCTAGGTGTAGCCAGACAGTGGACTTGTGTGCCCAATATGCCAGCAGATCTGTCTGCATGACCTCTATGGGCTCTGTGAAATACCGTGTCACTGATATTTGTGCTGGTGTCTCCTTTGGTTGGGTGGGCTGAATCCTTCTTGCCAGCTGCTTTCGCTCTAGCCCATTCCAGAACAGATGTTTATGGGCAACATGGCTTTGGCGTACTGAAGTGGAGGAGGAGGTACTAGCTGTCGCTGACACAGTGGGCTCCTGCTTGGGCTAGCACTACTTTCTGAAGTGCCCGTTGTTTCCTCCTCTGCTTCATACCTAATCTGACTCTGCCTATGGCACTCTTGTTTATGGACATTTACTAACAGCAGGTCCTTCACAAATGTGAGACAATCGGAATGTAGGGTGAGTTTCCCTTTCACACGGGGATCACTGACTGTGGCGAACATGTATGTGTGGTCTTTTGTTAAAGGTCTTAATCTCTCTTGCACCTGCTTCTGCAAAAAGTCCAGACAATGCAGCACCTCTACTGTCATTCCCTCTTCCTGTTTAAAGTCCTCCAAATTTTCCTCCAGAAAATTAACTATAGGGATGATGTCAGCCAAGGTGGAACTTCTGGAACTCAGCTCCTCCATGGCATCCTTGAAGGGCTGCAGTAGTTTTACCAGCTGACTCATGACTAACCAATCCTGATGCCCTAGGGGACTATGCACACCTATCTCCATTTCCAGAGAAAGGTCATGAAGGGGTGTCTGCTGCTCCACTAACCTCTGAAGCATCATATAGGTAGAATTCCACCGGGTGCCAATGTCTTGAATGAGACGCTTGTGAGGCATCTCCAAATCAGTCTGCTTTTGTTGGAGAACCTGCCCCGCCTTCACACTTCTGTGGAAGTGTGCTGCTATGTTCCTGCACTTGTGTAGTAATGTATGCAGGTATTCATTCTCTTGGTGATTGGACTCCAATCCCAGAGCTGACTTCACTACCAGGTGCAGAGTGTGTGCAAAACATTGGATGTTCTGAAAGCTCGCGTCACATATTGCCTTTACCATGTTTGCACCATTGTCTGTGACAAAGAACCCTTTCTATAGATTCCTGTCTCACTGGTATAACTGCCAGCCCACCAGCATCTGTCTGATGCATGCTAGAATATTGGCTGAGGTATGGGCCTCGTCCATCAGGTGGGTGTGCAGTAAATCCCACCTCCGCCCTGATACTTGTTCACTAATAGAGCTGCTGCCTGCCTTTGCCTCAGCCAGGTCCCATCAGTGTGCTGTTAGGGAGAGGTAAGGGTGTGCAGCATTCATGGAAGTCCAGATATTGCAGGTGAAATGCACACTTCCCTTTGCCTTAGCTAGCAGCGCTAGGATACGACTGCGACCCTGGTTGTACAGACTGGGGATGATCTTTCTGCTAAATGTGGTTCTGGAGGGGACTTTGTAATTTGGAACTAAGACCTTCAGCAAATGCTTAAAACCCACATTCCCCACTACCTGCAATGGCTGGTCATCAAGGACAACCATTTTCCTGATGCTCCTGGTTACAACTTTTGAGGCTGCCTGCCTCCTTCCCTGGGATAGCATTACCAAACACCACCCCATTTCCTCCATGGTGGGTTGTCACTTCTGACACATGACAGGGGGCTGCAGGCCTGCCACCTGACTGCTAGAAGGGGCTGAGGACATGTGGTGACTCTGCTCCTTTTCAACCACTTTACGCTGCCTGGCAAAAGGGGTCCCCTGACTGGTACTGCCACCATCCCCAGATGGCAGTACTGTTGGGTGTTGCTTCTGCATATGATGCATCATGCCAAAATTAGTTAGATTTCCCATTTGCTTGCCTCTGCTAATAGCCTGGTACAGTAATTATACTGAGCATAATGCAGTTCCTCCTTCATTTTAAAGTGGCTCCAGATTGCAGATTTCTTTTGTGATCCCTTCTCTATAGCTTTTGGGGTAGAACCTGGCACTGGAGTTGAAGTAGTGGGTGTACCCTGAGAAGCAATGCCAGGGGCATCAGTCACACTATGTGCCTGCACTGACTGCTCTTCCTCCTCATATTCATCAGTTTCATCTCTCCCCTGCAGCACTGAAGTGGAGGCTAAGACAGAACTAAATAATCCTCCTAACCTTCTTCAGCTAGCACTTCTTCTATTTCTGATAATGGCAATCACACACAAGATGATTACTCATCGGAATCAGAAGCAAACAGTGCCTGCACTACATACATTTTCATCGCTAAGTCAAGTCTGCCGCACTGCTGCTTTTGGGTCTCGCCCTTTTGTCTTGCATGACTCAGCAACCCCTTCCCTCACCTCCAAACCTAGAGGGTCAGAAACAGTTGGTGGCAGTACATCGTCTTTAAATTTCATTTTTTTCCAGATGGAACTGCCTGCCCCTCCAGAGATTTTAGATTGGATTAGCTCCCTTTTTAACTTTAATGGGGGACTGGCACTGCCTTTAGAAGTGCCTCCTCTGCCAGTCCCAAATACTCGACCATGTCAACCTTTCCCTGACATCATGGATTTAATGTCACTGCCTACTGGGGATTTCAGTTAAATACAAATATATGTGAGTGTGGAAAACTACACACACACACACACACACACACACACACACAGAAAAGACTGGAAGCCTGATCAAGCCCAATTCCTACAGTGATGCTGCTTATTCTTTGAAAATACCAACTCCCAGACAGCCACACTACAACTTTCACACTATTTCCTACACACACCACCCAAATCCTGCCTGTAACCTACCCCGGGGGGGGGGGGGGGGGGTAAGATCAGTCGCAAAATGCCACTGCTGGCAGCTTGTCTCAGTGGGAGAGACAGAGAGACAGTCTGAGTTCAATAAAAAAAAAAGTGCAGTAAAAAAAAAAGCCTGGCTGGCACAGCAGCAAAAACGAACAAATATCTTTTTCAATGGAAAACTCTATCAAAGAAGTAAGCAATAGCAATTGAATACAGATTTGAGACACTCAGAGACTAGATCTGAGTACAGCAAGTTGCAACCTCCTCAGACAAAAGCCAAGAAGAAAGTGTGTGGTGCACCCCGTGCTATGCTTGCTTAAGGTAGAAATACAGCAGGAACAACATCACAGAGCACTGAGAACAGCAATTGGCTAAATTAGAAAAATGCTTTGCTGTGATACGTTGGCATTCTGGTCTCCTTGCCAACTTGTCTGACCCACTCTATGATAGGGCTTTGAGGTCACTGATGACTCACAGGAAAGGGCTGGTTGTTGCTATGGATACTCCCACTTGGCCTTCTCCTATTTAAAACGGCTGCTAAGAAAGCATGAACCAAAAGATTGAAACTAATATGATATGTTTCATTCATGGGGGATCGCCATGCATTTTGTGGACCCACGAATCAAACGAACAGGGACCTCTTTGTAGCGGATTGCACATTCATTGAAAACGAATGCACATCCCTAGTTCTCAGGACCCACTGACAGCCACCTCTATGCTAATAAGGAGGTGCTAGGGACGCGCTATTGTCCCTAATGCCTCCTTATTAGTGCGACCCCCTCATTTAAATAATCACGCACCCAGGAAAGGTGGCTGGATATGTGTCAGGAAAGCGGGTTGTGAACACAGAGCACCGGCTCTCCAGTGACTTTTACTGTATCAGCCTAAAAGTCTGAGGCATTGTATTCTCAGGTGCCACTTCTAGCTGCTGAATGTTTCTTCTTCTCCCAAGCTGGAAAAATAAATGTGTTACAATCTGAGTGCTGTTTCATGCTGATGACCTTGCCTCCTCTTTTTGGGAACTTGATACAGTTGTAGTGCTGCTGTGTGCAAGTTGTCTTTGTCTTCTCTTTTTTGACCCTTTGCTGTCCCATGTGATTGAACATATATGATTTCTTAAATAGTATTCCATATAGAGCCCCTCGCCATTTCTTTTACCCAGGGCCAATGCAAGGTCATTAGGCATCCTAGGCAAACGTTACTGCCCCCCCCCCCCGACCCCCATGTCCTCCCCACACACAAATTATGCATTTAAAACAACAGAATTTACATGAAAAAAGACATTCTGAGGTAAGAATATAATATACATGTTGTAATAGTTACATGCACTGCTGTGGTGCCAACCAGAAAACTGCAAACAAGACACTTGGAACCCATGTGGTACTAAGCTATTTAAAATGTTGGGTGTTGGCTTGGCTCTCCCAAACTGCACGGACTGTCAGCACTCAAACAGCAACAACCTTACCTATGAAAAGGCACATTGCTGATATATCAGATTAAAAATCATCAATATACCTTCTCTCAGAAAAAAATAATAAGCCAAGATCCCTATAGAAAAACCACATGCTAACAGAATACTTCACCTCTGTCATATATACAAAACACAGACAGAACCTCACCAAATAGAGAATAAAGAGACAATAAAGTATACATAGAAATATTCAGTTAAAAAATGAACTGTAAACTTCAACAAGCCAGACTCTGTATACAGTGCAACAATGGTAAAAGTGAAACATCACCATTCCTCAAAATATCAAACAATAAAATAATAAAATATAAATCATTATTTATAATAGTAAAATCATACTAATAAATAAATACAGCTGACAAATATAATAATATACAACAAATAAAGACTCATAGAAATATTGAAAGCTTTCCCAAACACCAATAAAATATTTCAAAATAGCAGACACATCAACTAACACTGAATAATTAAAAATAAGGAAACAAAATCCCCTGTTCTTCATGCCTGGGTTTGTTTGATTTCCAGTATGAGCTTGTCATGGACTTGTAGGGGGAGGTGGTTGTGATGCAAAAACATTCTCCTCTCGTATATACACACTATTCAACACATACATGCTGTCTTACTCACACATGTTCATACACATACTCTTTCTCTTCCCATATGCTCTTACAAACACACATGCTCTCTCCCCACATGATCACATATACATGCTCTCTCTATTCCACATGATCTCACACACATATCCTGTCTCTCTCCCCATGAATACACACACACATACACTCTCTCTCTTTCTCCCACATGATCACACACATAAATGCTCTGTCACCCCATGATCACATGTACACACATGCTCTTTCACTCTCCCACATGATCATACACACATATGCTCTCTCCCCCACATGAGCTCAGATACATGCTTTCTCCACCACATGATCACACATTCACACATGCTCTTTCCCTTCCCATGATCTCACATACACAAATGCTCTTTCTGTTGCTCCATGATCACATAA
The DNA here is from genome assembly GCF_901001135.1 of Rhinatrema bivittatum. Taxonomy (NCBI): domain Eukaryota; kingdom Metazoa; phylum Chordata; class Amphibia; order Gymnophiona; family Rhinatrematidae; genus Rhinatrema; species Rhinatrema bivittatum. The sequence goes on along the minus strand of NC_042616.1, from coordinate 285,543,220 downwards.
ACACACACACTTTCTCTCTCCCACATGATCACATACACGTGCTCTCTCTATCCTCCACATGCTCACATACACTCATACATGTACTCTCATATGCTCTTGCACACACACACACACACACACTTTTTTTTCCCTCCAGATTGTGACAGCAGCAAAATCAGCTTTTTTCTTGGATCTCATGGACTCAGGAAATTGTATTTCTCTTCGTTGTGGAGTGGATGTGGCTCCTCTCTTTGACCGCGTAGCCTGGCCTTCAGCTGCCACCAGTGTTGGGAGTGCTGATTGCATAATTCTAAGCTGGGTCGGTGGAAGCAGTAGGCAGCCATCCCCAAACCTGTGGTGCTTTAGATGGTCGCCTAGTTCATCTAGTGCTTCCACTGGCCCTGCTTTTACCTACTGTTTTCCAATCTGCCCTTTCCACTGTCCCTTGCATCTATTGCAAGCATGTTTAAATTCAGCCATGATTTTAGTAAGTATTACTTCTGCTAGTAGGCTATTCAAGGAAGTTACCACTCCCTCAGTAAGTATTTTATTATATTTCCTCTCTCCAACTTCATATCATGATCATTTACCCATACATTTCTTTATTTTGATTACTAACAATGCTTTCTCTGTGTACCTTTTTGGCACCTGCAAAGCATTTGAATATTTCTATCATAAGGTGATATTTCTTTCATACTGGGCATTTGTTTTTATTTACAGTTACCCTGAGATTGTTGCGGCTTGGGGGGAGGGGCATGCAAGCAGACACTAGTAGCAGCATGCACACAAATTTTCCCACATACACAAACACATACTAACACGAGCGCATGTTCACGCTCATACTTTCTTTTACACGCACACACGCTTATTCTCTCTCACACAATCTCATTCCTCTCATTCACCCCCCCCAAACTCTCATGCCCATGAACACTCACTCAGTTTTCCACATCTTCCACACATTCCTCTCAGTATCAGCAAATCAAACACTCTCCACTGCCAACACTTTAAGTAGTAACACAAACCCCTGAAAAAAAAAAGATGCCTAGAACCTTGCCATACTATATCATAACAATACTAATTCCCAGGATTCAAACAGCAGCAACTTTAACTATGAAAATTCAGCAATGCAAATACCATACCCTAGAATATAATACACCACCTAACAGGGAAACGGAACAAGCTAGACTGCTACAAATCCCTACAAACTACACACTAACAGAAATACTGCACCTCAGTTACACTAGTAGAATACAGATTGACCCTTACCTAATAGAAAATAAGGGGCTAGAAATTATAAAAAGAAACAGGCAGACAAAAATAAAATGTAAAGCCAAAGAAACCAAACTCTGAACAGTGGAATACCAAAGAAATAACAAAATACAAATATATAATGAGTATACCCACTGATAGCATATGCCAATCACTAAAAAATCAAAATAAATGCATTTTTTACCTTTGTTGACTGATCTTAATTTTCTAATTGGTTGATCCCAGCATCTTTTTTCCATGTTCCCCTTCTCAGTATTTTCTTATTTTTTTTCCAGGGTCTCTTTTCCTGTTTCTGCTCTCTCTTGTCTTCTTCCCTTCCTCCCTCAAACATATAAACAGGCTTGCACTCTTACATACCATGTCTTTCTTTCTCTCTCAAACACACACACACAGATTTTCACTCTCACATGCTCTCTCACATTCATACACAGACTCTCACTCACACATGCTGTCTCTCTCTCCCCTCCACACACTCTCATATGCTCTCACATATACATATAGAAGCTCTCACGCTCACATGCTAATTCTCTTTCACATACACACAAGCTCTCACTCTTACATGCTGTCTCTCTCTATCATCACACACACACAAGCTCTTACTCTCACACAGAGGCTCTCACTCTCATATGCTGTCTCTCTTTCTCTCTCTCACACACACAGGCTCTCACTATCACATGCTCACATTATCTGCAGGTCTTCCTGTGAGAGGCATCTACAAGCTATCTGAAATTATTTGCTTATTTATAAGATCTGGGCTAAGTATATTCCTTGTCTGTTTTGTTTTGTTTTTTTTTTTATATATTTTGTGCCTGGGGGGGGGGGGGTGCTATTTTACTTTTGAACAAAAGTCCAAAAGTGTGTATTTGGGCTGAAAAAGAAAAAAATGGTCCCATAAGTTTTACCAGTATATCTAGGGAGAGAGGCTTTTTGTAGATTTCAATTGCCCAGAGACCAGCATTTGGGAGCAGAAATTAGCCATTGTGTGTAGGTCTTCCTGTGAGAGGCAGCTACAAGCTATCTGAATTTTTTTTCCTGAAAGCTGGCCAAAAGTTCCGGTTGGGTCCAACGGGGGTCCGGGAGCGGAGGCGCGGAGGAGCACGTGACGCCGACATCACGTGCTCCTCGCAAAGGAATGCAGGGATGGCTTCCTGACTCCCCGCTGGACCACCAGGGAGTTTTGGTAAGTCTTGGGGGGGTCAGGAGGGTGGGGGGTTTAAGTGTTTATTTAGGTTCAACATATTCAACATAGCTATGTTGAATACGTTGGAACTCGCGATGCGTTTCTCCTCAAACCTTTTTTTTCTCTTTTAAAAATATAAGTTGCGTTTTACATATGCATTCAAAAGGAATGCACACCCCTAGTGCACCCAGGTTCTCACTCTCACATGCTGTCTCTTTCTCTGTTACTAACACAGGTTCTTATTCCCACATGGTTTCACTTTGTCAGAGTCTTGGCTTCCTCATCATCTTTGGACCACTTCTTGAGCTACCGTGGGATGAGGTCTGTGGCGACAGTTCTCTACAGTGGCCCTGCACGGCTCTGGCAACTTTTTCTTTCAGAGACCTGGCAATTCCTTCTGCATTCCAGAGCTTCCAGGCCAAATCTGGAGAGTTCCCAGGTATGTTCACATCCCCTTTCCCTTTTCACTTTCAGTAAGAAAATTTTGGAGGGAATTCAAGATGGCGACAAACAACTAAGAAGCTGAACTCCTGGCCCTGTAATATGTTTTTAATCTTTGGTTTGTTATAGATTGGAAAAGAAAAGGCAAATTGATAGCATTCCCTGCTTCTCCATTTCTCTCTATGGAGCTATGGATACTCATGTTATCCAGGGTGTAGCACCTTTGACACAAAAGCCATTGGGGAGCTCTAGGAAAGAAAGTTTGCTCCTGTCTCCCCCAGGTTCGATGGCATCACTTAGTCCAGCAGTTAGAATTAAGGATGTGCATCGGGTGCCCAATCGTTTGCGCTTTCGGGTTCGGCTGGCCGCGGGAAAATCTCGTTTTCCCACAGATCGGCTTTTTTTTTTTTAGTAAAAAATCATTTTTTGGCTTAGTTGTTTTTTTTGTTAGTGCGCACTAACCCAACAAACGATTTTCATGAAAATTTGAGGGAAACAGTGTTTGTTTCTCATTTTATCCGATATATAAGGAATTAAGAAATATGTACGATATTTCTATTCGTTATAAAAATGATTCATATCCCTAGTTAGAATGCCTCCAATCAACCTGGCAGCTGCTGGCTTCCTCTCTTTGTGACTGGAGGAGTTGCAGCTGGGTGCTGGGGATGCTGAGAGGTCCAATGCTGCCGAAATGACCAACATGCTGGTCGGTTCAATCCTGACTTGGTGGCACATGAGGAGAATGTTGATTTTCCTACTTCTGCACCTAGAATTTTAGTGCAAATGTAATTTGTGCTCTTTGTTAATTGAAGCCCAGGGGCTAGCTGCTCTGATTGTTTCTTATATAGTTTGGTTTACCTTTTGGATTGTGATCTTGATTTCCCTTATCTTATGGACTTAATCAATAGCTGATCATTATTTTGTTTATCTTATATTGGATATTTCTTTACAATATTTGTTTTTTATATCAGCTTGTGATTTTCTTACTTCAAGTGTATCTTTGATGTATGTAAATTGACAATTCATAAAAATAAAAAGTTAAAAAAAGAACATTTTAAATTCCTTAAGTATCTCCTTGTAACATTTGCATTGCAAACCTTATACTATTTGGTACATTGCAAAATAAGATGTGCCATGCTAGATCAGATCAAATGTTTATCAAGCCCAGCTGGACAAAAAATGGGCAATCTGGTAGGCGGGCTTAGGTCAAAGAATACAAATATGTGTATACCTTTTTTTCCCCCCTAAATATATGCATGTAATGTAGACACACACACACATATATTCACACCATGCTATGAGGTAGTGTTAATCTAGTCTTGTTCTTTCTCCTCCCTGGACCCAGGTCACTTTTCATAAACCCTGACTATAATGGCCTCTCCTAAGCACCCCCACCAAACTTATATAGACAACATACTCTCAGACCTGACTCCTCTCCCTCCCACCCCTGTCCCCAGTTCTATGAGTTCCTGCCGCCACTAGCAGGGAAAAGAATGTTTATCCTTTCATTGTTCTAGTGCACGGAGTTCTGAATGTTGCACGTAGAAGAGCATGGGTGGGAAAGGGAGAGCTCATATCTGGGGTGGGAGCTTTCTATGCAAGTTTGGGGTCTGAGGCTAGGATAGAGGACTTTGTATAGGCCATTTGGGATTGGACTGAAGGTTTCTTTGGAGAGGACATTATGGTTTGAGGGTTAGGAAGGGGAGCTATCCTGCAAAAATGTAGTCACATATATTCTAAATGGCTAGATTTACAGAAAATTATGAAAAAGAAAAGGACGTATTCCTCATGTTGGATAGCACTCCACAGGGAAAACAAAAAGCTAATTTCAAGAAAGAGCAGATCGAAATATAGATCTAAAGCACAACTGGGGAATTATAGAGTGTTTAGTTAAAAGTAAGTTCCAGGAAAAATACTGGAATGGCATTAAGGAAGTGGAGAAGGCTGCACTGCTGGAGTAAATGATTACCCCAAATCAGCTTCGGTTTAGTAATAACAGGTTCTGTCAGATCAAAGTTTATGGCTTTATAGCCTAGTTTCCCACAGGGTGACTGAACTAATACTACTATTTAGTTAAGATTTCTATAGCACTACTCAACATTATATCTGTCTGTCTCCCCTATAACGTTGAGCCATTCTTCCAATTTCATCCATGTATTTTTTCTCAACTACTAAAGCACCCAATGGCCCCTGAAAAAACACTTTTCCAGGCCAATTGTCAGTAGCCATTTACCTAAGCAAATGTCTATGCACCTTGTTAAATTGCCTATCTGAAAATTGTCCATCATTTCCCTGGGTAAATTACATGCAGGAATCAATAGATCATGTACTTTTACCCAGACAAAGAGTTGGCAGGCTTGAGGCAGTGTTAGTTCAGAGAAGGCAACAATGCACACATGCTTCCATTTTCAGAACTACGTACATTGTTTTTCTATGGAAAAAGTACCCACACATAAAGCAGCTGTAAATCTTTGTGAGCACTTTTTCCCTAGGCAGTTTTCAAAGGCAAAGTGTTCTTGTATTTTCTCTTTAAGATTTGGTGCAAAGTTAATCGATAAAAATGCCCATGAACATTGCAACTATTTGACAGTGCTAAAAATTGCTCCATTCATATGCCTCAGACACCCAACTTTTAAAGCACTATTTGCTTAATCTTTGCTTTTGTTTTTTTATAGGGAAACACGCCAGTTCAGTTCAATTGAAATCTCAGGTAGGACTCTGCACATTGTGATGCCATTGAGTTGCCCTACCCCTGATTAGTGCCTATAGGCCCTTGATAAGATAGGGTTCTGTGTACTAATCCATATTAAAAATAATAGGTTGGTATATATTGCCTGCTAGTTTTAAATTGGTTAATACGCTAGGCTTTAACTTCCGATGTATTAAAATAATAAGATGCAAAATGTGTCAACGATCATGTACAAAACAAAAAAGCCACAGGTTTTTCATTTGGTTGTACTAAATTCTATTATCTTAAGCACAAGTAGCATACACATATAGACTTGGCTGTAGCAAATGATCTTTGAAGGACATTCCAACCTGAAGAGAGTAATGTAAACAACAGCAATCAGAATTAATTTCTCAATAAACTTCTTAAAAATATAAAGTCCTTGACAGCTATCAGACAACAGATAATTACAAAAGCAACTACAAATGAAAATAAGAACATAAGAAAATGCCATACTGGGTCAGACCAAGGGTCCATCAAGCCCAGCATCCTGTTTCCAACAGTGGCCAATCCAGGCCATAAGAACCTGGCAAGTACCCAAAAACTAAGGCTATTCCATGTAACCATTGCTAATGGCAGTGGCTATTCTCTAAGTGAATTTAATAGCAGGTAATGGACTTCTCCTCCAAGAACTTATCCAATCCTTTTTTAAACACAGCTATACTAACTGCACGAACCACATTCTCTGGCAACAAATTCCAGAGTTTAATTGTGCGTTGAGTAAAAAAGAACTTTCTCCGATTAGTTTTAAATGTGCCCCATGCTAACTTCATGGAGTGCCCCGTAGTCTTTCTACTATCCGAAAGAGTAAATAACCGATTCACATCTACCCGTTCTAAACCTCTCATGATTTTAAACACCTCTATCATATCCCCCCTCAGTCTTCTCTTCTCCAAGCTGAAAAGTCCTAACCTCTTTAGTCTTTCCTCATAGGGGAGTTGTTCCATTCCCCTTATCATTTTGGTAGCCCTTCTCTGTACCTTCTCCATCGCAATTATATCTTTTTTGAGATGCGGCGACCAGAATTGTACACAGTATTCAAGGTGCGGTCTCACCATGGAGTGATACAGAGGCATTATGACTTTTTCCGTTTTATTCATCATTCCTTTTCTAATAATTCCCAACATTCTGTTTGCTTTTTTGACTGCCGCAGCACACTGTACCGACGATTTCAAGTTCTTCAGAAGGCATGAACAATGAAAGCATTATTCATATTATAGCAGCAGTATTGGCAAGATTTTTTGGTCTTAGCATGAGATCTCACAAAAGATGCACATAATGATTCCTACTGTGTAAGAACATAATCTTGTTATGTATATAGGGAGAAGGGGGGAATGTAATATTGTGCCTGAAAACCTAATCTACTAAGTATTTTTCCTACAGATACAAACAGGTTGATACAATACAGTGTGCTCAGCTAAGCGCACTGGTTAACCCGTGGTTGGACGTGTGTTTTGGACGTGCATCCACAACCCCTTATGCTATAAGGGGATTACCGCATCCAAAATGCGCATCCAATCCCCTGCAAAGCTAATAGTTATTTATTTTTATTTATTTATCTATTAGCTTTTATATATCGACATTCGTGGGTACTTCATGCCGGAACATCATGAGCTAATAGTGCTCATTACACGTAAATTCATGTTGATGAGGTTATTAACTATTCTCCCCGATGCAAAAAAAAAAAAAAAAAGTACACCCTACGTGCACATTTTTACCCTCAGAAATTAATGCCTGCCCAGAGCAGGCATTAATTTTTGAGCAGCCTAAAAAGTGTAAAAAAAAAAAAAAGCAATATTTACAGGAACAAAAAGGAGGACAACATTTACAAATTTTTTTTTTTTTTTTTTTAGTGTGCCAGCTGTCAGGTTAGGAAATGGGATGCTCAATCAACGAGCGTCCATTTTCATAACCTACTGACAGCCACCTCTCCTGGGCTCCCACTACCGATGAGGCGCTAGAGGTGCACAATTTCCCCTTGCGCCTCTTTTTAACCATGGCAGCTGATTTAAATATTAAATAGGGCAACCCAGAGAGGTCAATCAGCGTGCATTAGGAAAGCAGGCGCTCAATCATGAGTGCCTATTTTCCCCGCACTGATATTTTGCATCGGCCTATCAGAAAGTACATTTGTCTAGTTCAGAAATCTTTATATACAAGAAATATCTCCCAAGGTTTAGTCTGAAACAACTTAAGATGTTACCTTTTATACCGGCGCGTGGGCATATATTGGCACGTATTTGCCAGCACGCTCTCAGGGACATGGCCATTTTATAACTTGCATGCCTATATATGTGCATGTTATAAAATAGCCTAGATGTGCGCACATGTGCTCCTAATCTTAAATAGGTGCACAAATCTCGCTTCTATCACGTAAGTCAGGGAAATTGAAAAAGGGTGTGTGTCCACAGCCTTAGCAATTTCACCAGTTCATCCACCAGTTTACCCAGTTAACAGCTAGGTCATCCAAATCCCCCTGGTTGAATAGCTTACACTCCCCCCAGTTATCCCACACCCTTAAAACTACTCAGGTATGGCCAGTTTTTTTTTTTTTTTTTCAATTTACCCCTCATCCCCAGCAGAAATAAATTTACAAGGTAGGGGATTTGGGCATATGCCTGGGCACATAAGTATTTACTTGCACATCTCTTGGCCACACCCCAAACACCCATGTCCCACTCAGATCACGCCTGCAACCCCACCCCTTTTTGAATACTTTTGAGATGTGCACACAGCAGGAGATACACATACATCTGGGTAGCTTTTAAATTTTGATTGGCACACATGAGCTTGATTTGTGTGCATATTCCCTAACTGAGTGCACACCAAGCTTTAAAATTCATCTTTAAGAATCTATGGGATGAATGTGCATAAACATGCTATTTTTGGAGGCTACTACCATGGGTATCTTGTTAAAAATAGCATGCACATTAGCATATGATGTGCTAACATTAACACATGAAGTACACAATTGTACTCAAAAATTGTGTTAAAGGGACAGTGGTCCTTCAAGAATAGCTTCCTTCCATTTATCTTTATATCTACATTTTCGCGTTTCCTCCTGATAGCTAGTCTAAAATGAAAGCCCAGTAGAGCAACATTGGAAGGCTGCAGGAAAAGTGTCTATGTGGCCAGCTGGTACCATTTTTAAAATGGTGATGCTAGACTCAGGGACCTAAAGGGTGATCTGGGTTCCACTAGACCACCAGGGACATCTGAGTACTGAATGAGTGTTGGGGGGGGGGGGGGGGCTGGACATGATCAGGTGGCCATGAATAGGAGGCTGTTGTAATCCTGCCTGTTATGCAGCCTTCCAGTCACCAGAGGTCCCCATTGAAGCTGCTCTTACTTTCACTCCCGTCATAGCCTCCATGATCCCATGACTCAGCAGGGCTCTGCCTATTTAACCCTGCCTCTGGCTTTGCTCACTGTCTTGTCATTTAGTCTCACTAGTTCTCTGCTTGGCCCTGTCCTGCACTGGACTGTGCTTTGGCCTTCTCTGGCCTTCTGCCTTTGCCTTGTTCTGTGGCCTTTCAAGCCTTCTGCCATAGCTCTGCCTGGTAGCCTTCTTAGGCCTGTTTTCTTGTCTGTTGCCTTCAGGCTTTTGTGTTCCTTGTTCTGTTTTGTCTTGTCCTGGTCTGCTTGTTCTATCTGCTCCAGTGTTATATTCTGTCTTAGCCTTACTCGCATCCAGCTCCAGTGTTCCAGTCTTTTTCAGAGTTCCACGCTTACTTGCACCCGGTTTCAGATTCCAGTTCCACGCCTACCTGATTGCAGCCTCATCTTATCTCAGGTCTCCAGTCCTGCACCGCTTACACCTACCTCTATGTCAGCCACAGTCTATGTCCTGCTGGCCGCCAGAACCCAAGGGCTCAACCTGAGGGGGAGGTGGCTGGTATAGGCTGAAAATCCTTAGTCCTGTCTGCATCTGTCTTGAAGTTCTGGCCTGCCCTTGTGAGGATTCACCAGCCCTAGCCAGGCCCACAGCCATAACAGAGGCACTTAATCTACTCCAAGGGGTGAGGGGGGGGGGATGGTTTTGAAAGAGGGGGCTGGGGTTTGGCTGAGGACCTTTGCTTGGAACTTTTTCTACTTTGACCACCTCATGGGGTCCTGGTAGTAGTGGGGGGAAGTGGATTGTGTCAGGAGTCTCAATAAACCTCAGGGGGTTTCATTCTACCATGGGGGAGGGGAAGCCAAATGCAGGCCATTCGGGCCCTTTAAAAGATGGAGGTCCTGGGATGTGTACATTCTTTTGTGGGATCAGCTAAGCCATGGTATTTTTCCCTGCAGTACTTTACCACAAGGGAAATGCCACATGAATCACTAACCTGTGGGCTTGGGAAAAGTACCGTGGTTTTGTAAATAAGCCTTTGTGATTTGAATGATAGACTGGCACAGGTTCAAATGGAGAAGCATATTACCCAATCAATAAAGGAAGGGGATTAACTTTATGTAATAAAAGAAAAATAAAACTAAATGGAGAATAGTAAGGAATAAAGAATAGGCTTAATGAAGAGCAAGATCAGAAAAAAGTAGACATCGTAAACAAATATTGACACTGTTCATTCTCATCATCAATTTTTTTTTTAACCATCATTTCATTACAATCAACTCTCAAGGCAAATTCACATTGGAAGGAGAGAATGATGAACCAAAGGCAAAATGGAAGAACATTTTCATTTGTTGAGGTGACAGCATTTATGGTACTTGCAAAACTGAAAGTTGACAAGGCTATGGGAAATGATGGGGGTACATCCAAAATCGTGAAGGAAATACAAGTGGGGCAAAAGGCACTGGCTCTACGCTTTGTAGTATCACTGTGATATCTATGATATGAGTAACACCTTGCTTTTAAATTGTTAGTACTCCAGCTATTAGTGTGAAGTCAGAGGTCAGGGATGAGAAGAGAAGAAACAGAGCAAAGATGTGAGAGATATACTTGTTAGTTCATGATTGTGTAAACTAAAGTTATTAATAAATTAAGTTATATTATAAAAGTTATTTTGTTTGATCTACACCTGATAAAAAAAAAACCCTCAGAGTTCTGTTCAATTTACTACTTGAAACAAGAAGAGTTCAAAGAGACTGGGATAAGATGTACCATCACCTCCAAAGTTGGGGAAAAAAAAAAAAAAGAGAGCGCATAAAATAACAAACACCTCTTAGCTTGACATCAATGGTAGGTAAATTAATTGGGAATTCTAACGAAGAATTCCTTGGAGCCAGTGACTGATAGGACAATCCACCACATGCATTATTAAGGGGAATATCTTGCCAAACAATTTTTATTATTCCTTTAATAAGACCAGAGTCATAAATGAGGCTGATTTAACCTATCTGGATTTCAGTAAAACCTTCAACACTGTTCCACATAGACCAGTATGCAAACCAGCCAATCAGAATTGGCAAACATTTATGTAAATTGGTTTAATTGTTCCTTACTAGTGAGGCATGCGTCTTCACCAAGACACACTAACAATGAAGTCAGACAAAGTGTAGAAGTTATTCAGACACTCAGCAATGGGAGGTGTTTGGCGGTTTCACAGATTGAATAAAACTAAGAAACTGAGAAGTTTCTGGGCTCTCTTTCTCTGCTGAAGCAGTCCAGGACTCAAGGTCAAAGTCCCTGAAACTACAGGAGAGGAATGAGTGCTTATGAGCAGCTGTGAAAGTCTTCCAGCAGGAATCTTGGAATTTTGAAGGGAAATCTATTCCAGGTTTCTTGTTTTTCTGGGAGTTATCCATATTTGTCAGTTTGTGAAGTAGTGGATATACTAAGTGGATATACTTTCTGGAGCAGGCTAATCTCCAAGGAGTGTGTGTCCACAGCTAAAGAAGCTCTGCACCCAGGAAAGTGTCAGCAGAGACATCTATTGGAGTAAATTGCAAGGAAAGTTTCATTTTGGTGATCTACACTGAGCCTCAGAGGATTTCAAAGGAGGAGGAGCTCAAATCATCAGGCAGATTCAGGGTACCAGAAAGAGGAGTCTCTAAGAATAGAAAAACCTGGGAATATCCAGATAGAAGTTTGGCATCAGAGGAAGCTTGTGTACGCTAATAAACTATATTTCTAAGACTTTGAATTTCTTATTCTGCTATGGATGCTTCTGGGAGAAGGTGTGCACTTTGTCAAGTGACTCAGTAGACTTTTATTTTTGGAACCACCACAAACTGTTGTGGATGTATTTTGTTACTGTGGAGAGAAAGAAGGTCCCTTGCAGTAAGAGTCTTCAAGCAAATCTTCCTTACTGGTGGAAGAACCCCTGGAGAATCATGTGTGGCAGTCTAGCCTAGCAGCTAGTATTATTTTTAATTTCTACATTGCTAGTAGACATTATGCAATATGCAGCACTGAACCAGCAGGGATCAGTACTGTGAATTCTGATGGCTCAAGGGATTTACTTTTTGAGGAATGCATTTACTTTTATGGTTAGTTTTCTTAATAACATAATAACTTATGTGTTTGTATGTTAGTGCTCTGACTTCTGCTCTGACAATTACTGTTTTAACTAATTATGGGCAGTAAAATTATTCTTATCATACGCCTACTAATTAGCAGCCCTCTACTCAGTCCTCTGTATTATTATAACCTTCATGTAAACCCGGGCAGCCGCGACCATCTGTTGCTACAGGAAGGGGGAAAGCAACAGCAGCCCACACTCATGGATTCAAAGTACCATAGAGACCAGATGTGGAGTAAAATTGGCCGCAGCTTTATTAATAACAATAACAAATATACAACCACAACTGTGTACCCGAGCCGTAACATAGATAAGGCTGTCTGAGCGCCACTTTCTGTGCAGGCAGCATTTCACCTCTGGCCCGGGGCCCGCCACATCCAAGCAAGGCCCTGCCCTCTGGGAGGTAGTTATTCTCAGGGCATTCTGGTCACCCTCCTCGATCAAGCAAGGTGACTGCCCAAGCAAAGGGTGGGAGCATCTGGTCTGCAGCCACTTCAGGTCCAAGAAAACAAAGAGGTAGGCGATCTATAATAGGGGTGTGCATTCGTTTTGAACTTATAGGTAAAACACAACTTTTTTTTTTTTTTAACTTAAAAAAGTGATGAGGCGAAAACGATCGGATTTCCAACTTATTCAACATAGCTATTATTGATCCTAAATAAAAATTTAAACCCCTCACCCTCCTTAATCCCCCCCCCAAGACTTACCAAAACTCCCTGGTGGTCTAGCGGGGAGTCAGGACGCCATTTCTGAACTCCTTTGCGAGGAGCACGTGATGTCGGCGTCACGTCGGAGTGACGCGGTCACGTGATTCCCCATGGGTTCGCTCCGGGACCCTCGTTGGACCCAAAAGGAACTTTTGGCCAGCTTGGGGGGGTCAGGAGGCCCCCCAACCTGGCCAAAAGTTCCTTGGGGGGGCTTCCTGACCCCCCCAAGCTGGCCAAAAGTTCCTTTTGGGTCCAACGAGGGTCCCGGAGTGAACCCGCGGGGAATCACGTGACGTCCGCGTCACTCTGACGTGGCGCCGACGTCACGTGCTCCTCGCAAAGGAGTTCAGAAATGGCGTCCTGACTCCCCGCTAGACCACCAGGGAGTTTTGGTAAGTCTTGGGGGGGGGGGATTAAGGAGGGTGAGGGGTTTAAATTTTTATTTAGGATCAATAATCGCAATTTCCAACATATTCAACATAGCTATGTTGAATAAGTTGGAAATCCGATCGTTTTCGCCTCATCACTTTTTTAAGTTAAAAAAAAAAATAAGTTGTGTTTTACCTATAAGTTCAAAACGAATGCACACCCCTATTATAGATCGCCTACCTCTTTGTTTTCTTGGACCTGAAGTGGCTGCAGACCAGATGCTCCCACCCTTTGCTTGGGCAGTCACCTTGCTTGATCGAGGAGGGTGACCAGAATGCCCTGACAATAACTACCTCCCAGAGGGCACGGCCTTGCTTGGTTGTGGCGGGCCCCGGGCCGGAGGTGAAATGCCACTTCAGGGCCAGCAGGCCCAAGCGACAGACAGACCCATCGTGCCAAAGTAGGGAATACTACATGCTGTGCACTGTCTCCAGCAGTATCACTTTTTGCCTTCTGTAACTACTCACTAGAAAATAGTGACTATGCTCTCCAAACCCTCCTGAGCTATTAATAGTTCAAAATCCTCTCAGTCTGAGAATACTTTATACTTTATATGATTTATCTACTGCAGACACTGCTCAGGAACAATTTGGAGGAGTGCTTCTCTGTTTTGGGTTTTCTGTTCCTAGTGACCCTACCTCTCCACTGCTGATGCCACACTCCACTGATTATAGGATCGTTAGCCGGATAACTTCTCAACTAAACAGCCTATTGAATATTGGCCTCTCTAGCTTCAGTAGCTTCATGGGGTTCCTTGTATAGACAAACCCCCTTGGCCCACAGACCTGAATGGGATATAAAAACAAATGACAAGGACATTTTTCAATATTTTCAGGGGCACTGTTCCTCTGTTTGTTTTCAATGAAACAAAACAAAAACTGCCTTGTTTTCTTTTGGATTAAATATTCATTTCAAATAAATGCACATTCCTACCACAGGTCATGGAAGACCTGTGAGAGAATAGCAGGCAGGCACAAATGGGTAAATTGAGTCAAGCAGATTTTATCTGCAAACATGTTGCAATGTTTGCTTCCATGGATGTTTTGTTTTATTTTCTTCAATCTACTACATTCTGTACTGATCACTGATGTTTTTCTTCATTGTGTTGGGTGGTTGAGGAGGAAGATAATGGTAGAGAGGATCGTAAGAATCGATCAAGAATAGCAGGCAGGATATTTCATGTCCATGAACAGATCTTACCACAGGGGAAACAAATATAACACCTCTTTCATTTTAATGACTGAGATTTTGTCTTCCCACAGTTAATGGCAGCTTTTTCCAAACACACTATGGAAAGCCTGCTTAGAGTAGAAGTATCCTTGTTTTGAAATACAGGCTTTCATGCAAGTATACACAGAGATTCTGCAAAAATAGCTAATCATGTATTACTTCTGGACAATGGCAGAAGAAATATTGCTGCTGTCTGCTTTCCAAATTGCAGAAATTGAAAAGTGCACTGGTAGTTTACTGAAAAGCTGGGAAAATATACTTACAGGTATAACTAATATGAAGGAATGGGCTTAGAATTACTTTGTGAATAATCAACACCTTTTTCTATAAATGTGAACAGTGAATGTCTGTTTATAATAGAGAGCAATTTAAAAGTATATATGCTTGATGCTGAACATCAGAATTTATAAAAGCTTTTTAATGCTTTAAAAAAAAAACAAGAAAACAAATAATCCAGTATTTAGGACTACCAAAAGCACCACTGAATAGAACACAAAACTAGTCAGACTACTTTTAAAATCCACCATATAATTTGAGTAATATCTCCCTTCATGGCTCACCTTTGGTCATTCCACTTAGCACCCTGTAAGGTAAATGCTCATTTCTATGTACACCATTGCTTTCTAAGTGGACCATTACCTATATAATTGTTTTACTTTACTTTCACTATCAAACATGAAAGCACTTGGTCCACTTGAAAATCGTCACCATGTGCCTCTTATCTTCCACATTTAAATCTCTCCACAAAACCATGCTGTTTTTAGAAAACAGCACATTGCTCATTCCCTCTTTACTGCAAGCTTTGCAAAACTTTTTATTCTCTTCACTATAGACCAAAAGGCCTTAGTGCACAAGCTAAAGGCTAGATTCATCAAACTAATGCATGCGATAGGAAGAGGGGCATGTTTTATGGTAATAGCCTATTTATTGCAATGTGCACTATCTTACAGGTCAATCCAGTACCGAGCGGTAGGAAGAGCTGCGTTAGTGCCCGGCACACCCGCGGTTGCCGCACGCACAGTGCAGCTCACCTACCGCTCGATCCTGTATGTAAATAGCTTGCTAATGCAAGCTGCGTCTTAGAAGCGTCCGTGAAGCGTTAGGCCCGCGCAACCCGTTTTACTGTATAGAGCGCTATAGCCTAACGCTTCACGGACGCGCTGGTACCTGTCATTTCAAATGACATTTGAAATGACAGGTACCAGGAAGTGGACAGTTCTCCAACGCTTAGGATTGTCAGCCCTCTCTCCCCTCCTCCTGAAGCAACAAAAGTGAAAAAAGCGAAAAAATCGAAAAAAAAAAAAAGTTGCAAGAGAGAGAGGGGAGAGAGGATGGGCAATCCTAAGCTCGGGATGGCCAGTCCCTCTCCCCTCCTCCCGAGGCAAGGCGCGAAAAGCAGGGGGAGAGAGGATTGGCGGTGTGAAGCGACCAAGCTACTTACTTTTTTTTGCAGCCCTCCGGAGGAGACGCTATCAGCAGAAACGGATCGCAGCTCCCCTGCCTCGCGGCGAAGATGGACGCCTGCACGGGGGGAAGCGGCCCCTGTGCGTGCAATTGGCCGCTCAAGACGTGACGTCACGACGTTTGGCGTCACAGCATGTGACGTCACGTCTTGAGCGGCCAATTGCACGCACAGGGGCCGCTTTCCCCCGTGCAGGCGTCCATCTTTGCCGGGAGGCAGAGGAGGGGAGCCGCGATCGATTTCTGCTGATGGCCGCTCAAGACATGACGTCCATCTTCCTGAGCAGCTGGAGGCAGGAGAGGGGAGCCGCGGTTGCGTTCGCTGATGTCCGGATGGGGGGCTTCAAAAGTAAGTCGCTTTATACTGCCAGTCCCCTCCCCCCTCCTCCCGGAGCAAGGCTGCTTTTCGCGCCCTGCTTCGGGAGGAGGGGAGGGGGGACTGGCAATCCCGTCCTCGTCGATGTCCGGAGTGGGGGCTGCAAAAATTAAGTCGCTTCGTACTGCCAGTCCCCTCCCCCCTCCTCCCGGAGCAAGGCTGCTTTTCGCGCCTGCCTCGGGAGGAGGGGAGGGAGGACTGGCAATCCCGAAGGTAGGGTTGCCCGTCCTCTTCCCTCTCTCTCTTGCAACTTTTTTTTTCTTTTTTTTTTTTTTGGGCTTCGGGAGGAGGGGAGAGGACTGGGGCTGCCCCGGGGACCGGCACCCATGGACGCGGCCAGGGCAGGAGAGCGGGGGCTGGGGGAAAGTTTGCCGCCTACCCTTACCCCTGCCTCTAACGCAGGGGTAGGGGTAGGCGGTATGTTAGCAGGTTAAACGCGGGGCAAAACGGCAGGGTACAATAGCGATAGTTGGGGCGCGCATTACTGGATGGTAGGGAATGGCTAATTTGCTCGTTTGCATGCAATATACATGCCGCGTGCGGAAGGGGTTGCCCGGGGATTTTAGGACGCGGTAGGAGTAGGTTAAAGGGGGTTGTGGATCGCAGGAAGTGCTAACGCGGCCGGGAAGTGAGTAGAATGCGGGTTAGGAGCGGGGTAAACGCGGCCGCACTTTACTGGATAGACCTGTTAGTGCTTTGCATAGGTATTACCACAGAGTGCAATAACTTTTTCGCACTTTGTGGTAATACCACAATTCCTACCTACAACCGACTGGCCCACGTAACCTGCTACTGCTCTGGAGAGCAGGTAAGTAATAAAACAAACAAAAAAATAGGTTAGTTAGTGGGGTTTTAGGGGTCGCAGTTAGAGGGGGAAAAGGGAGGCAGGTTAGGTAGGGAGTTTAGGAAGTTCCCTCCCAGTCTGCTTCTTTATTGGCGCAGACTGAGAGGAAATGGGATGAAATCCTATCGCGTTGCAGTGCGTATGTTGTGAAGTTTTCCCCCCTATATGGGTGCGACTCACATTCACGTTATTAAAACAGGCACGCATGTGCACTAGGGATGTGCATTCGGATTGACCGCATATGGAAAACGCAACTCAAATTTTTTTTTTTACTTAAAAAAAAGATGGGGCGTATACGAGCAGATTTCCGACATAAATGAACATAGATATGTCGGATACGGCGAATCGCCATGCGCGCGCTTTCTCGCCGCCATTACCTGCGACTCGAGCTCGGAGCCCCGGATTACCTGAAAATGGCGGCGCCCCTGCGGTAACCATGCCAACCTGTCTGACCCTGTCCTGTGAGTCTCAGTGACTCACAGGAAAGGGTGGGACAGGTCGGCATGGATACCGGAACGCAGCGAATCTGCGTTCACCTTTTCAGAGAAGCACTGAATGCAGCGAATCGCGCTGTCATTCCGTGCTTCTCTGAGGATTTTCTGACGAGCCAGCAGCACTATAAAAGCAGCAGCAGCACGAGGACTGACGGACATTGTCAGCGATTCAGTGGGGAGGTGGGATCGGGATCGTGCAGGGTGGGCTTAGGCAGGCTGAGGCAGAGAAGATAGCAGAACCCGATTTGATAGACAACACAGAACAGAACCAGATTTGATAGACAACACAGAACAGATTCTTTGTTAGGGAAAAAAAAAAAAGAACATTCTTATTGAGTGAGTCTGTACATTTTATCCTGGACAGTGCCAGGCAGGGCTGGCAGTACTCTGCCTCATATTTGCTATTTTTAAACAGACTTAAAAGCATTCTCCTTGAGTGGTTCAGTGCTGGCTGGGCAGCAGTTCCAGGGCTGGGAGTACTCTGCCTCATATCTACTTTAGTTCTATGTGCACTGCAGTGCACACAGACAGACACATTCCGTGCATTGCCAGGCAGACAGTGAGGCAGTGGGCATTGTAAACAGAGTGAACATTGCCCTTCAGCAAGTCTGTTACATTTGCTATTTTTAAACAGACTTAAAAGCATTCTCCTTGAGTGGTTCAGTGCTGGGTGGGCACTGGGCAGCAGTTCCAGGGCTGGGAATACCCTGCCTCATATATACTTTAGTTCTATGTGCACTGCAGTGCACACAGACAGACACATTCCGTGCATTGCCAGGCAGGCAGTGAGGCAGTGGGCATTGTAAACAGAGTGAACATTGCCCTTCAGCGAGTCTGTTACATTTGCTATTTTTAAACAGACTTAAAAGCATTCTCCTTGAGTGGTTCAGTGCTGGGTGGGCACTGGGCAGCAGTTCCAGGGCTGGGAATACCCTGCCTCATATATACTTTAGTTCTATGTGCACTGCAGTGCACACAGACAGACACATTCCGTGCATTGCCAGGCAGGCAGTGAGGCAGTGGGCATTGTAAACAGAGTGAACATTGCCCTTCAGCGAGTCTGTTACATTTGCTATTTTTAAACAGACTTAAAAGCATTCTCCTTGAGTGGTTCAGTGCTGGGTGGGCAGTGCCAGGGCTGGCACTGGCAGTACTCTGCCTCATATCTACTGAAAAGGAAGCTTGTTCTCTGTGCACTCACTGCACACACACAGACACATTCCGTGCATTGCCAGGCAGGCAGTGAGGCAGTGGGCATTGTAAACAGAGTGAACACATTCTCCTTCAGTGGTTCAGTGCTGGGTGGGCAGCAGTTCCAGTGCTGGGAGTACCCTGCCTCATATCTACTTTAGTTCTATGTGCACTGCAGTGCACACAGACAGACACATTCCGTGCATTGCCAGGCAGGCAGTGAGGCAGTGGGCATTGTAAACAGAGTGAACATTGCCCTTCAGCGAGTCTGTTACATTTGCTATTTTTAAACAGACTTAACCGCATTGTCCTTGAGTGGTTCAGTGCTGGGTGGGCAGCAGTTCCAGGGCTGGGAGTACCCTGCCTCATATCT